>NC_024797.2:16017158-16343371 GCF_000309985.2 Brassica rapa
CCGTATTCAAACATAAATTTTACCTTTAGAGACGAATTAATATATATCTCATTTTCTAAACATATATTCATCCTATTCTCTTATACGATTTATTTATTTTAAGTCACATGACGGCTCCACTTTTTTCATAAACTTCCAAAAAACTACGGAATGACTAATCACCAACTATATATTTTAATAAATATTCTTTATTCCAAAATAAAATAAGAGATTTAAAATATGGGACATTGGCTATCAAACTTTTTAATACGCATATTATATGAGGTAGATCTGCATATGCGTTCCACTTGAATGCACGAACTAAGTACAACGAAGTGGAAGTCTAGTGTATACGTTTACGGTAGTGAATGAACTAAAAGAACATTACTTTTAGGTCTTTTTTCTTACTTTAGGTTTTGATCGTTTTGGCCAAGAAAAATAATCCCACTTTCGTTTTTATCCTGTTTATAAATTATTAAACTAATACAATTAGTCTTCCGCATTATATACTATTTTGTTGGACATGCAATCCACATCATTGGGGGAATTAATACCCTTATAATGTACTTTAACTAATGTTTTAAAAAACTTTAGATTTGTTCACGATCTTAATTTGTAGAAAAACCGGTGAAAGAAAACGTTTGCACTTGTTAGTATCATAGCAAATGCCAAATCAATTATAAAGTTTGAATAGTTGAATCCGTGAGACACTCGTTTCTAGCTTATCTTTCCACTCAAACTCAAACAATTTAAAAGTCGTTCTCTAAATAACTTCGTAGTTGTTTCAAAAAAATAAAAATAAAAATAACTTCCTAGTTAGTTGAATTTCAACCTACATATATATTTATAACTTAGAGATCTACAAAACTCATGAACCATGCGGATTATTGCTTTAAACCTACATATTACATAACTCATGAACCATGTCGATCACATAATTTTAAAGGTGTTCTTGTTTAATCTCTAGGTTAGCTATGGCTTTAGCCAACACTATTAAATTTAAATAATTTAAGTCGGTCAAATTCGGAAAATGATGACATTTTATAACAAATTGATTTTGGGCCACTAAGACACCCACCCAGCCCACTATAGAACGTAAACAAGTAAAGAAAGGCCTTACTGTTTCGCTTTTTTAGTTAGCCCGTCAGACAAGAGGAGCAATAAAACGGCACACGATGCTTCTTAAGAAAATTAGAACAGCGGAGAGTGTGAAACTCAAACAAAGTCCCACATCGCTTACGGGAAAAGAAGGACCCTTGAGAAGCTCACTATAAATTGGACACTCGTGTGTTCCAGCAAATTACTTACCTGGACGGGGTCAACTCGTGATCAAGAAGACGAGTGGCCTAGGCTAGTGACTTCCATTGCACTTAGGAAGGGCGCTTAGCTTAAAGTCTTCCCAAGTGGAAGAGCTTACGTCATTATTTGTGGCAGAGGGGGTTTGCGTCCGCGCAGCCCCCACCAATAATTTCAGTGTATAGCTTTTTTGTATAGAACTAAGAGAGACATAAAAGCTACTAGTGTGAGTTGATAAATAACATTTGTTTTGACGTAAGTTGTTGTCTGAAGCAGAACAATGTTTCTACTGGATTATCAAGAGAGCAGTAGTTATTAAATGCTGTTAAAGCTGAAACCTTCCTCCTATGTAACTGTAGAGGAACAATAACAGTGGAGTTGCCACCAGATTGGGTTGATGTCTCTGAGGAGATTTCAGTGAACATTCAGCGTGCAAGGGGCTTAACACTCTTAATTGTGTTCCAGCGTCTAAGTCACTTACTCCAGAAATACAATAATTTAAAAGCAAAAAACTTCTCGTAATAGGGTACGATAGTTGATCGATTTGACAATAGCATCCATAACGTTTCTAGTACAGTTGAAGATGGGACTCAAACAGCTGCAAAAGGTAAACCTAAAATTGTTTAAGACCAGAATATATAACCCTCTCTCTCAACGTTTCATGACTCGCTTTGTGAATCTCCATAGGCAGAACGTACAAAAGGTAAACCTAAAATTGTTCTTGTCATTATCTGCTTCATCATGCTAGTGCTCTTAATCTTAAAGGAGATTTTCTTGTGACCCAGGAAAAGGGGTTGTGTCTGAATTAGTTAAATAATGATCTTCTCTTGTGTTTCTAATTACCTGGTGGTCTTCTAGAAGGAATCTTCATCTGGTCTAGTTTCACAGTATTCAACATGATTAGAAACATTCCCTGAGTATCTCTCAAATGGAAAATAGTAAAAGAAATTGTGTATACTTCGTTCTGGTGATGTGAGGGAAAACAAGATAGGGCGTGGAGTTGTGTTCATCATGTAGAAACAGAAAGGTGTCTCTGTGACAGTTTGGAGGGACTAAAATTTTATTGTGTGGGGTGTTCCGAGAATCGAACTCGGGACCTCTCGCACCCGAAGCGAGAATCATACCACTAGACCAAACACCCTAGACTGATAGTACATAGCGTTAGAAGAAAAAGATATTATCTTCTTTGTAATCCTCTAAAACACAAGCAAAAACCTGTAATCCACATTGGTATATCTGCTAATGATATTTGTCTCCCACAGGCCGGTTAAAAATTCATCACACTACTTTTTTTTGGGGGCAAAATTCAGCAAACTACTTAAATCACATAAATGAGGAAAACCGTACGTATAGTGCCTCTTCAATATAATAAATCAATGATCGGCAAATAAGAATTTTAGAAGTTAGGGTTCTAATTTGTACCAAATGCAGTTTTGAAGTTACACACTTTCTGCAATACAAGACCCCAAGAGAAATTTGAAAAAAAAAACACAAGAGTTATATGGAAGATGTAGCAGAGAAAGACAAAGCTAGACCTTTAGTGGTATACATACTTGTACCAACAAATCAGTGAGGCATTAAACCATTGTTGATGAGGCATGTGTCACAATTACATATGCTGTTGGTCTGAAAGTTACCATCAGGAGTTATGTGCTCCATGCTCTGTGTATCTCCTCCTTGAGCTAAGCAGTCTTGTAGATGCGGTTCCATCTGAAACATCATGTAGCTAGCTTGTGTCTCACGTAATGCTTGTTCATACGCTTGATTTCCACGTAACTCCATTGTGTTTCTCGTTTGGTCTTGGATCATCGGATTGTTAAATTGTGTCCCACTAAAGTACCTTCCCCCGATCAACTGATAGGATGGTTGGATAACTTGCGTCCCAGGGAAGTCAACGTCTTGAACAAATGAGTTCATTTGTCTCCCATCATTAGGGAAGAACTGATCAGTTGGTACGTTAAAGTTTACGTTTACATCAGGCTCAGGCACCTGACCAAATACTATAAAAATAATTGGTTATTTAAGTTATTTTAATACATATACTAACATATGAAATGATTTAGGACCAGGTATCTTAAAAAAAACAATTTAAGGGCATGCAACCTATGTATAATAGATCTTTAAAATTTTGGGGCCAATACGAATGTTTAAACTGGCTATGCCCATAAAAGGTTCAGAGTTAAGTACCTGGAACTGTTTGATAGTGTCCGTAGTGAGACAAGGTGATGGCAGCATTGTTGTTGCTGTCTCCAAAGCCGTCGTTGCTGTCTCCGAAGCCAAAATCGAAGTAAAGAGACTGTAGAGTTGGGAAACTGACTTTAGCCAGTTTTGACCAGAAGCTATCTCCGGACACAAGCTTGTCCAATGTTTTTTGCAAATCTCCAGGGAAAAAATGAAGTGTATGTCTCCTGTTATACATAAATGCGAGGCTTTTAATCTCTTTCATTGAAAATAAAACTAAGAAGGAGGGATCAAAGATAGATAATGAAACCTGTATATAGAAGCAGACTGATTTAGGGTAAAATCTGGACAGATCTTCCACAGAGTGTGTTTTCCCCGCTGTGGATTAGTCTCTATGAAGAACGTTGGACGTTTTCCCAACTGAATAAAAAAATCTCACAATCATTAATTAGGCTCAATATTTGCAATAAAATGTGTTAACATATGATATACATGCATATATATATAAGAATCTATACTATACTAAAAGTTGCATATCCTCAATAGAGAGTGTGTCCACCTCAGCTAGAAAAATCATCCAATTAGATACTTTTTTTTTGCCATGTCATTCCATCTTTACGCAAAATAGATTAAATTTGAAAATTATGGGCTGCTAAAAAAACAAAACGGCCCATATTCATCTGGCCTTACCCTAATGTTCATTATTATCGCATTGACTCTTCCACTTCGTCTTCATCGTCTCAACGCCGACTCGGTTACAACTCCAATAATAAACACCACCAATTAATTAATTACAAAACGAAATCCGTTCAAATTTCTTTCAGGATTCCACCATCATTACATAAGCCGACTGCAAATTCTTGATAGCATATCCAAGAAATAATTCCGAAGCACTTTCCGATATGAAGGCTCTCCGTTGTAAACAAGTGATGGTCACATGTCTGCTATGCTTTTGGGTGGCCAGGGACCTGAAGAAAAGCGGCGAGCTTATATGGTTTTAGCAGACGGAAAAGGTACGCATAATAAAGCTTAATTCATATTATATGTTGTTATTGCGTACACATTATCAACTTAGAAACTTCTTCTTTTGTTTTTTTCCCCTTTGATTCAAGGTTTCACTGTCGCTCACACATGCTTAAATAATATTTTAGTTGCTCTATAAATCTCAAAACCATAAAGTTGCATCTTTTACTTTTTATTATGCAGATGGTACTCGGAGAAGCTCGTGAAATGACAGTGGGGTAAAGAAGACCGTGTTTCTGAGTGGAACAATTACATAGACTCTCCTGGTAACTCACTACTCTACTTCTGTCCTTTAGCACTATTCATGTTTAATCTGATGTTCCTAATCAATTCACAAGTTCTCTCACTGAGTTTCGTTTTTCTCGGTTTTCATGTATTCAAACAGGAGGAGTTATATGGAAAACTTCTCACTCATATTTTGGAGGTTTCTGGTGAGCTGAATCTATCCAACTAAACAATCTGACGCAAAAGAATCCAGTTGATACTTGACTCTTAATGTTTCTCAATAACATTTTCTTTGAAACATATCAATTGAGCAACTTTTCATTTATAGGAAAGCATACGGAAATCTATACATAAGAAGGCAATCAAATTACAAGGATAATGTTGTATTCTTTATTTGGGAACCTTCCTCATCTTCCTCAAGCTAGGTATGATCCGTCAAAATATAAAAAAGCTGATGCAGTAAAGTTAAATAGGAATATATTTTCTTTTATTTCACTAATTTATGGTGATTTTTTCGAAACTTAGATTTGTGAGGTAAATAGCAACGCCACCTGTAGTTGCTGCGGTTGGCACTTATAGCTTCAAGTATGAAGCATCAGTTAAAAAGGAGCTAAAAATAGAAACCATTTTAGACGTTTGGCATCAATTTCTCCAGGAGTGAGATCCTCTGTCTCAAGCAAAATGAAGTAAATAAAGAAGAGAGACAATAGTACTCAAGCTCTTAACAACTCCTGCAGAAAAATACCCGGAGAGCTAAAACATCCAAAACTCATCGTTCGAATGTTCATAGTGTTCTATTGCTCAGAAATAAACTTTACGTATGTTGTCCTATATCAAAATGGGGAGCCTCTGGAGACAAACAGAGGAGAGTCTCGGGGGATCTGTAGTACGGGTCCAAGCCATTCAAGTCCAAGAAAGTTCAAGAGGAAGAAGCTCATGCGATCATCTTTTGCTTTTTTTTTCCATTTCCTGAACCTCTCAGTTTAGAAAAACACACGCAAACACACTAAATAACACTTGAATAATTGTAGAGTATTTGTTAATGGTTTGACGCAGTTGAAATATGAGTTAAGAGATATTTGATCAAATGGTGGCTATGTAGATGTCTAACTAAGAGAATTTGGTGGGGAGATGAAGGTTTGAAAATTAAGGTTATGTTAGTCTCATGACGACTATCTCTATAGGTTCTATTGGCTGTACCATTTTGACAACTTAGGAGAAAGAAGTCTTGGTATTAGACTTGCGTAAAGAGTTGAAAATATCTGATGACGAACATCGATAGCTTCTGAGTAAGCTCAAAAATGACGATACTATCCAACTGATAAAGTCAGACTGTTAATATTCACTAATACAAATACAAAGCACTAATTTGTGTAGTATATTTTTTTTTTTGCAGTCGTTTTGTATTGCTGTTTATTTTAATATATGTATATATTTGTTTATTGACAATTCTTCCAAATAGACAATATAAATTTTTCTCACAAAAAAAAAAAACTTTCAAAAAGGAAAATCACCAAAATAAATTTTATTAAAGAGCCAAAAGACTATTTTATTTCATGCTTATATATATAAATAAACTAGGTGTTTTGCCCGCACATGCGGGTCTAATTATTTTACGCATATTTATTAGTTTATATCTTATTAGTTTAAATGTTCTCGAAAGGCTTCAATCAAACATCAAATTATTTCTATATGACAAATTTTTTTATCAAAATATATATACTTATTACTGAGTCAAAACTTTTAAAACATTCACATATTAAAAGTATTTTTAAAAATTTCTTTAAAGAATTTTTTTTGATTAATATTTAATTATAAAATATTTTTATCTTAGTACTTAAATTTTTATAATAGAAAAAATATTTTTTTTAAAAATAACAACAGTAAATATAAAAGAATTATCTTATAGACAAAAATATAATTTTTAATAAAAAATAATTCCTCCAATATTTTCAAAATATTTAGGAGACCTCTTATGTTTTAAAATATTCATTTTTTTCTCTTTGCAAGTTTTTTTCTATATGTTTCCCATACGACATGTAATCCAGTATTCATTTGGTAGCACATAAATATGAGCTTTTGTGGTAACACATATTAGCAAAATTTACAATTAGTATAAAACATATTTTTTTAAAAACTAAACCCTAATAAACTTTTTATTACCAAAAATATAGATACAATCCTTTCATGACATATAAGAAAAGAATATTTTGATATAATATTAATTAGATAATATCAAATAGTTGTGTAAATGATAATTATCATATTTTCTTAAAAATGTTTATTATCTAATAAAATATTATTCAATTATTTATTAAATAATTGATTCACCTAAAATCAAATAGAAATTTTAATACATTAATAAATAAGATAATATCAAATATTTGCATAGATGAAATATGGTAATTATCATGTTTCCAAAACTGTTTATTATTAAAATATATAAAATTAAGAAAACTGTTCACTTAGACAAAAATTATAGAAAAAAATGACAAATCAGCAATGTGCGGACATAATCATTTTGTAGATGATATCAAATATTCATGTAATCATGAGACTGAAAAAATACATGATAAATGGATTAAAATATTTCATATGGTATTTATTTTGTTATAAGAAAATACAAATATCAATAATTAAACTAATTATTACAAAATGTTAAAATAACTTAAATTTATTAAAACATACTTTATTTTTTATTATAAATATTTTTACTTGCTATTCAATACGTTTTAATAACAGATTAACATTTTATAAATTTTAAAACAAATTATAGAATAAATTTATATACAACATGACTATTTAGCATTAAAAAATTACTGCTATTTATTTAAATTTTAAAATGGTATTATCATATAAATTAATAATATGAAAGTCTTAATTTTGTAAATAACCAACTAAAATCACTTTGTCAGTTAATGAAACTTTTTTGTGTTTTAGTTTTTTTTTCTTTTATTCTGCAACTTCTTTTTTTATTAGTAAAATATTTGCAGAATCGCGTTTAAGATGTCATTCCACCATTTAGCAAGGTTACCAATCAAAACCTGAGTAAACAGAAAAAGGCACTTCCTAGAATTTGGTGGGAATATGTAGATTTCTATAAGTGAATATTTACATAACTAGGTAAATCTCCGTTGTTGGTGGAAGAAGTGTTTATATGAATGTGATCCTTGGTCGGGTTTTTTAAGCACGGAGTTATCGTTATCAAAAACCTCTGCTACCACCAGGGATCTCCCATTTCCACCGGTTATATTAGTCGACTAAATAGGTATATCGGTTCTATCCATAACAACAAGAACATTGTCTCAGATTTTTATTTTCTATTGATATATCTTAAATATTTTGTGTTAAATGTATGACTTTTCTTTACTGGAATGAATAGAACATTGAATAATAGGTTAACACGACTCCGTTTAAACTCAAACTAGCACTAAAATAAATCCTGAACTGCATGTAAACAAATACAAAATACATTTTGTATTATACACACTGCCACCATACACTAAACTAATTTCATAATCTCGCTTCTCTAAAACTAGCGGATCCATTAACCGATCAATAATTTAACTAATAAAAAGAAGTACGTCAACATAGAAAACAACTACAAACGTTGATTTTCGAATTAAAACAAATGAATCTAATGACAAATGCTTTTTGTTAAAAAATACAAATGGCAAGCATCCCGCGCGTAGCGCGGACAAACCACTAGTTATTGTATAATACCTCGACTTCTAGTATTCCAGCTCCATCATTTGAATTATATGTTGCTCTGAAAGACAAGACATCAGACCATTGGCTCTCAATCTTTCTCTTCAGCCTCTCCACTTGTGTTCCTGTTTCTACATCGTCTAGAATCTCCCAAATAATTCTCTTCTTTGCAAAATAGAATTTCGCCTTAATATCATCCGGGTAGACCCGCGTGTGAGTCCATTGACCAATTGTGATCTTGTAGATTTGAGAATCCACAGCCTTTAGTTTTTCATGGTTTTTAGGAGTCTCAGAAGGTGTTAAGGTCTTTGGGTGCTCTGTGGTGTAATGAAAGTTTTGTTGATGAGGACTTGAGTAGTCTTGTTGCAGTTCGATCTCAATCAAGGCAATCAATTCCGGAGTTGGTGTAAAAAGCAAGTTTAGAGGTGGAAATAGACCCTGAAAAAACAAATTAGAGATTATATCATAAATAGATGTAAGATTTTGGTCGTAGGTTTGCAATTTTTAGTTATTAACTTGTAAATATTAAGTCAAAATATATACTCTGGAGATTTTGATTTTTTTTTACAACCAAAAAGAATGAAAAAGTAGGAAAGATAAAATCAAAGTTCTAGAAAATCATTATAAATCTAGAATATCTTTATAAATCATATGATTGGAAGATATTGTTTTTAGAAATAATATGGATTGTGGAAAACTCCTAAATCACTTGCCAATCAACCTTCTAAACATAAGAAATCTAACTACGTGTTTCACAAATAAAAAAGACAAGTACCTAATATTACAAATTTTAAGTTATTGTAAGGGAGTTTCTTCAAAGAAGAAATAGTTTTGTTGTTAGTAAATATAAATTATATGTAAAACCAATAACCTTAGATTATAGAACAATTTTTATAACAACTTGAAACCTAAATCCTAATTGTTCTAATTGTTCTAGAATAGTGCAAAGCTTAAACTATTTGAAAACATTACCAACAAAAAAAAAATGAAGCAGAACAAAGAACAGAGTAGGAGATATAACAAATAATGAAACAGAGTAGGAGATTTTCCATCCTTATACCCAGAAGATTTTAAGCTGCTCATTTCAAATTATTCCCTCTTTGGGAATATCTGGTGGATATTAGGAGCTCTTGACGGTTTACACGCCGGGTTCTTCCCCCGACCCGTGGTCGGCGGGACCGTTGCTCACCTCCACCGCCACCGGCGACACCTCAGAAGGATGGAACCACCCAATATAAGTTGATAATCTATAGAACCCTCTCTCTACCTCAAGTCCCTCAGTGAGAAGATCCGTTCTCTACTTAGCACGTATCTCGGGTGATAGTGTCGAAGAAAGCTTTTCCAGCAAAGACCTTCTTTAAACAGATTCCAAAAGCTTTGTCAGAGTAAGAACCATACCACTAACGTCATGCACCGAAGACTCTCTTACGCCGAGAAAGGAAAAGGACCGGTTGATCCTCCCCCCCCACCCCCACGTACTGCTCGAGTAAGAGTCCCTGCTTTTGATAGCACTGAGCTCATCAGAAAGCATTCACTCACGCTGGTGGGTCGACTGACCAACCCGAAGGTACAAAGAATCTGGTCACTCATTCCCTTTCTCTCTGACCACTGGAAGTGCAAATCAAGGCCGGTAGGTGCAGATCTGGGCCAAGGATGCTTCCAATTCCAGTTTGCTTCAGAAGAAGATCTTGCAAAAGTCCTAGAAAACCAACCATACCATTTTGCGCACTGGATGGTCATTCTCCAGCGTTGGGAGCCTTCACTCTCTCCTTCCTTCCCAAACCAGATTCCGTTCTGGATCCAGATTCAAGGCGCGCCACTCCACCTCTGGTCGCCTGAGCTATTAGAGTGTATTGCAAGAGACATTGGAATTTTTGAGGTTGCGGAGATAACCAATACTGTGGCTAGAATGAGGGTCTACATCAACGGACTACAGCCCCTCATTCGTAAAACTACCCTGGAGTTTGATAATGGACAGGAGCTAGAAATCTCTCTAGTTTATGAAAAATTCCAGAACCATTGCAGCTCCTGCTCCAGCCTCTGCCATGATATAGCAGATTGCCCGGAAAAACAACTTCCTCTTGCTCCCTCTAAAGACCGACAAGAGCGCCAACCCTCTCCCAAACCCAAGCCTCCTCACAGAGAGTCTCCTAGTGAACCCTCATATTCAAAGAGATCATCCTCTCAGTACCATCACCGAAATGCTGAGAGGGCTAAGGTCAGAGGAAGCTCCAACATTGAATCTGAAAGATACAACAGAAGATATGAGAGACCCTCGGAGTCATACAAGTATAGAAATCCTCCTTCTACGGAGAGAACCATCTCAGCAAGAGGCCAACGTCGAGGGGAGACAAACTACGGCCCTATAAGAAGAGAGCATAGCTTAAACTCTTATCAATCTCTTGAGTACAGAAGACATGAATACAGGGATCATAGTCATTCATCGCGCCATCTACAGTCAGCAAAGGCGCTGTGGGTTGAAAAGCAAAAGAACAAAGAAACCCAACCTGCTAATCTGGAGTTATCAGAATCCTCGAGGCCTCACGTCATCCCACCCGGCGAAACCAAGGATCCACATCATCCCCCTGCTAATATCCCTGTGGAAATCCTTGACTTGGCGAGGAAGGAAATCAGAGATTACATGGAACAGTACTCAAACTGCCAGGACCCCACAGAAAGTGCAGCACGGAAAGAACGTCTAAGACAAGCAGAGGAGCAAGGAGAATTAGAAGAAGCAGCAACTAGCCTGGTGAGAAATAGCTTGGAATCCCAAAGAATTGAGGAGGTTATTAGAGTACCTGAAGCATCTCCGGATCGAATTCCTGTATCACAGAGATTGGGCCCGATAAGTGAATCTCAGTCTGCTTTCAATCGACTGGGGTCTTTAACCTCCCCCCAAGCCAGAGCTGCACCTTTGTCTCTGCAATCAGGCCGTAAAAGGAAAGCGGCAAAAACCCCTCTGAGACGAACTACTCCGTTATCCCTAGCCATGGTTAACGCAGGAATTCGTAAGAGGAGAATCTTGAAGGACACACGAAGTAATAAAATAATCCCTCCTAGAGAGGAGAACAGATCTAAAAGAATCCCTCGTAATGAGGAGAAAGCGACCAAAATGGGATTAAAGAAGACAAACCAGAGCAGAGCAGGGACCTCAAACAGAGCCCAAAGAACCTCAACGACAGCTGCGGGCTCTTCTCGCAGAGATACAGGGCTGGATTTTCAAAATCCGCCCTCTCCTCTTCCTTAAAAGTACTAGCATGGAACTGCCAAGGGCTGGGGAACCCTTGGACAGTCCAAAGAATCCGAGAGATCTGTAGAGAATATGATCCCGATGTTATCTTTCTCTCGGAAACCAAAAATCCCCACCATGTGGTAGCTAAGAAATTAGAGAAGTTGGGTTTCACTAACCTGAAAACGATCCCCCCACATGGAGTTGCAGGAGGTGGGCTTGCGATCCTTTGGAAGGAATGGCTCAACCTCGAGATCATTTCCTCCTGTAACAACTACTTTGATACAAGGATCACCTATGAAGGAAATATTTCCTATTTGACTTTCATATATGGAAATACTGATAAAAAAAGGAGGAAGCAGACTTTGGATTATCTAACCTCTCTAGCCTTCCTCAGGAATTCTGCTTGGCTAGTAACTGGAGACTTCAACGACATATCAGGAAATCATGAAAAGCAAGGGGGGCCAGAGAGAACAGAAGCCTCCTTTCTTGACTTCAGAGTCTTCCTTGAGGAAGGAGACCTCTATGATCTCCAACACGAAGGTGAATGCCTCTCTTGGAAAGGGACTAGATACACACATGAGGTGAAATGCAGATTAGATAGAGCACTTGCTAATAGCTCCTGGGCAGAGACATACCCTTCGGGGAGATGTGAATACCTCCGGTTTGACAGCTCGGATCACAGACCCATCATAACTTTCTTTGAACCATTGCGCAAGAAGAAAAAGGGCATATTTAGATATGATAGACGTCTAAACACGAATTTGGAAGTGAAGAAGCTTATTGAAGACACATGGATTCACAACACTCAACTCAGGGTTAAGCAAAAAATTGACAGTTGTAGAACTGCGATCATAAGTTGGTCAAAACGACAGAGAGATGCGAACAGAGCAAACCTGGATCAACTAAAGAGATCGATTGAAGAGCAGACAATCTCCTTGCAGCCGGATGTGGAGCTCCTGGAAAAACAGAAAGAGGAGCTGCTGGAAGCCTACAGAGCCGAAGAGAACTACTGGAAGCAGCGCAGTAGACAAATTTGGTTGCACCTTGGGGATAAGAACACGGGCTTTTTCCATGCATCTACAAAGAAACGAAAAGCCATCAATAAGTTTGCAATGATTGAAAATGAAGAGGGATTGGAGGTTTATAAAGAAGAGGAAATAGCAGATACCATTGAGAACTACTTCAGTAACCTCTTCACTCCAAAAGTTTGCAACCTGGAGATCATGAAAGAAACCATAGCAGAGGCAATCAGCCCTAGAGTCAACAGTGAACAGAACGAGGAGCTTATTTCAATACCTTCTGCAGAGGAAATAAAGAATGCCCTCTTCTCCATCCACCCTGAGAAAGCCCCAGGTCCAGATGGATTCTCTGCTTGCTTCTTTCAGTCCAACTGGGAAGTAGTGGGAAGAGATTTGATAAAAGAAGTCCAAACGTTCTTCACATCTGGTCTCATGCCGAAATCGATTAATGAGACACACGTGAGATTGATCCCGAAAGGACAGGGGGCAAGGGCTGTGGCGGATTACAGACCGATCGCCTTCTGTAATGTGTACTACAAAACAATCTCCAAACTGCTCTCCAGGCGTATACAACCTATCCTTCACTCCCTCATATCCGAGACTCAGTCTGCTTTTGTTCCAAAAAGAGCAATATCAGATAATGTTCTAATAACTCACGAGGTACTACACTACCTCAAGAACTCAAAAGCGGAGAAGCATCTATCAATGGCTATCAAGACTGATATGAGTAAAGCCTATGATAGGCTAGAGTGGGTTTTTATCAGCCAGGTTATGAATCAGATGAATTTCCACCCTATTTTCACGAGCTGGATTATGCAATGCCTATCTACAGTGAGCTACACATTTATCATCAATGGAGCTACAAGGGGTTTTGTCAAACCGGGAAGGGGAATAAGACAGGGTGACCCACTGTCGCCATACCTGTTTATAATCTGTTCTGAAGTATTGACAGGGCTTTGTGTAAGCGCTCAAGCAAAGGGCCTCATGAAAGGAGTATCCATAGCAACTCACAGCCCAAGCCTCAACCATCTCCTTTTTGCTGATGACACTATGTTTTTCTGCAAAGCAAATAGAAAGAATGCAGAGTCATTGAAGGCTTTGCTCTCAACCTACGAAGCAGTCTCGGGGCAGCTAATAAACAAGGATAAATCATCCGTTTTCTTCTCGAGAAAGACATCCACAGAGACACGAGACATGATGAAAAATGTACTGGGAATTGAGAAGGAAGGAGGAATGGGAAAGTACTTAGGGCTCCCTGAGTATTTTGGAAGGAAAAAGAAGGATGTCTTCGCCTCTGTGGTAGGAAGAATACAGCAAAGAGCCTCTAGCTGGTCGTCAAAGTTCTTATCAAATGCCGGAAAGATGATCATGGTGAAAAGTGTGCTCTCTCCAATGTCCTCACACACCATGTCATGCTTCAAGATCCCGCAATCGGTCTGCTCAAATATCCAATCTACCCTCACAAGATTCTGGTGGGACACAGAACCTGGAAAAAGAAAAGTTTCATGGATATCTTGGGATCAGATGGCTAGGCCAAAGAAAAATGGAGGGTTGGGGTTTAAAGATGTTACCATGTTCAATGACGCACTACTGGGGAAACTGGGATGGCGCATACTAAAGAATCCCTCGGGCCTTCTCGCTCGTTGCCTACTGGGAAAATATTGCCAAAAGGATTCTTTCCTGAAGTGTGAGGCACCACAGAACGCCTCCCATGGCTGGAAAAGCGTGCTCATAGGCAGAGACCTACTTAAGAAACAACTAGGGTGGATGGTGGGGACAGGAGAGTCGATAAACGCCTGGGAAGATGCTTGGCTCTCACACAGTGAACAGATGAGACCCTTTGGGCCAGTACCAGAAGGTATGCAAAGCCTCAAAGTTTCGGACCTCATCCACCAAGAGACATCTGAATGGAATATAGAACAGATTGAGCGCTGTCTTCCATTCCACAAGGAGCAAATACTGAAGATAAAACCAAGTACTCTAAGAATCGAAGATACCTTGGTCTGGATGAAAAACCCCACGGGGGAATACACTACTCGATCAGGCTATTTGACAGTTTCTCAAGAGAAGACAGCAAACCTTCCTCAAAATCCCGCTTCTGCAGTGGATTGGTTCCCTAGTGTGTGGAACATCAAAACCTCCGAGAAGATCAAAGTTTTCCTCTGGAAATCCCTACTTGGTGCGCTGCCAGTAGGAGAACAGTTCGCCGTCCGCAACATCCCGGTCTCGGCCCTCTGCACGAGATGCAAAGCCGTTGAATCAGTACACCACCTCCTATTCCAATGCCCTTTTGCAGACAAGGTATGGAAGTTAGCTCCTTTTCCTATCGATATAAATTCTGCTGCGTTAGGGAATTTTAAAGAAGGGTGGGAACGGGTTAGAAAGTTACCGTCGTTACCACCAGTGGGGATAGAACCGGGATCACTTGCAGCTTGGATCTGCTGGTCTCTCTGGCGGTCGAGGAATCACCTTATCTTTGAGAAAAGAAGTTTTTCCCCTGAAGAAACTATCCAAAAAGCTATCTCTGATGCTAGAGAATGGCAGAGAGCACAATCACCCCCTCCACTGATATTGTCGAGCCCTTTGATCAGGTGCGAACCAAACCCTAGCAAACCCGGAGGCTGCACGATCTTCACAGACGCTGCTTGGAACTCCTCGTCGGGATTCGCAGGACTTGGTTGGATCATTGATGATCTGGAATCTTCATCACAACATACAGCGACAGAGACCTCAGTCTCATCGCCCCTAATGGCAGAAACCTTGGCGGTTCGCTCCGCCCTAACCTTTGCCCTCTCTCGCAACATTCAATCTGTCTCAATATTCTCAGATTCACAGAAGCTTATGCAAACCATCAACAAGAAGATGATGAATTTGGAGATCTTTGGAGCTTTGAATGACATCTACCAACTCTCTTCTCTCTTTAACTCCATCGCTTTTAAGTTCATTCCACGATCAGCTAATGTTTGGGCTGATCAATTAGCTAAGCAGGCCCTTTGGGCTGTAAACACAATTTAAATTTTATCTAATGAAGTTATGTTTGCACAAAAAAAAAAAAAATGAAACAGAGTACAATAATGCATAGAAAGAGAGATAACAGAGCAAAGTACATACATCTACTCTGCTAGGGTCATCTTGAGATTCTTCTTCCCTTGTATCCATCGAATTAATAATATCAACACCTCTCTGGTTTTGTTTTGGCTTTTGCCTTTTGTTGGCTTTCCTTTGTCACAGCTTATTCAGATATTGCCTAGCTTAGGGAATATATACTGTGTTTTTTGAGATCAAGTTTATCTAGACAAATAATAATATGATTTTTGTGATATCACAAAATAAAATAACCTATTCGTTCAAAACTGTATAAAAATTATATAAAATTTGTACCATAAATCTGTTATTTGTCTAACCTGTTTACAAATCATCAAAGTTACATCTAAATCTTACAACGAGAAAAATGATAATTTAATTGATGATTAAAGTTTAACAAAGCTGCAACCAATAGCCATAAGCCATCACCACGCGTGCATCACTTAGATTTCCAACTTTTCTAACTATTTTGTGTATAGTTTGTCTTTACACGAAAAAGGATGATCCAATCATTGTATATTTGATTAAATGTAATTGTATAATCATTCTCAAATCTAAATTTTACCTTTAAAATATATTTTCTAAGGCGACGTCAGAGAATCTGAAATGATATGACATAATTAGTTCATGAGGTTTAGATACACATCAGATTTTGTGTCTCAAAGAGAGCTATTAAACATGAAATAAAACAATTATTGATCAATACATAGAACTTTGGAGGTGTATGTTCAAACCCCTAAAGTTTGCAAACTTAACAAAAACGCACCGATTGGAATATAACATCATCATATCTTAAGAGACTACTTTTTTGTTTGAATGATTTTGGCCCATATTATATTATTTTTGATAAATCCTATCAGTTAATCTGGCTAGGGCCGAAAGTATTCCTAAAAATATAGTGTTAGTATGAAATTTTATTTGAAAAATCACTGCATGGTCTTACTCAAGTTCGGAAAGTTTTATGAATAATGCATGTGATAGCTGGATTGCCTGCTAATTAATGACCTATTAAATAAATTACATGTGCCTTGATTTTTGTTTCAAAGAAGGCGTTAGTAATATATTTTCAGGTTTTGCCGACCATTTAACCACAACAATTAGATTTTAATCGTTTATAATAACCAAATTGTAATCCTTTAGCATGTATATATGGTTCCTACTAAAATTTGTGATCACTAGATTGAATATGCATACATATTATTTTTGATTAGTTATCCACACGACTTGAAAAGGAAAGCGCGAAAGACTCCACTATCAACGTCAGACTATCACATATTTTGGCTTATTAGGCATTTAACACACATTGATTGGTTGATAGAGGTTTATAAGAGACACGCCCACACTTATTATATATACATATACTCTATAACTATAACACTCAAATTCACACGTTTTTTTCTTGTATATGTAGATGCTATACTGATACAGATACACGTAATATCATATTATGAAAAATATGTGTCGATGACGCAAGCATGGAGCATATGTGTGCTTGAAATCTTTGTAGGGTACCGTCCGTATTGCCTTTTTAGTGGCTTTCCATTTATGGAGTACTAAATAATTGTGACTCTCTCATGTTATACATTACTTTATGTTCTTTATTGCCAGCCATGGTTATGGTTCATGCATCTTCAGATTCTCTACCGTACCACAAGATATCTACCTATCCTTCCTCAGCTCAAAAATGGTTTGATGACTCATTCTCTCATATAAAATCTCCTTTACATTATGATAAAATCTGTTAATCTCTATAAGCAATGTGAATAAACTATTGCCACGTATGATCCACGAAAAGAAAATTACGAGTAATCATTTTTGTAGCTCTTTGTTCTTGAAAAACATTTATAACTAATCATTAACCTATATATGCATTTCAAACATTGTCTAATCAATCTTTAGTTCTGTACTTTAAAAAAAAAATTTGTTACTTACCTAAAGTATCCAAGTCGAGCTTAGAGTTCGATATGAATTAATAATTGCAACCGCAAAAAGAAGATGAAGATTTTAGGATCGCTTGATCGAACCTAAGATATTGTAGGGCTGTCATCTCATTATCAGATTTTGTGTGTTTGGATGGATTTTGATATAAAGTAGTCAAAATATGAAAATCTTGATTGGCCCCTTTTCAATATGCCCCAGAGTTTGCTTTTCTACATTTGATGTCACATCTCAAAGATTATCACAAACCCCCCCATCGTAAAAGCAAAGCAAACAAGGTTGATTCCTCCACTTGATAATAGACTATTGAAACTCCAGTTGCTGATTCAGAGTATCTTCATAATATCAGCCAACTTCATTTTTTCAACCTTCGGTCTTGGCCAAAGATTTAGTAACTTCAGTGTAAGTAACATTAACCCATATATACTGCATGCACTTCTGCGGATGCCCCTTAGCGTGCAACCACTACAGGAAATAAGGGTTTTAATAGCAATGTAATATAGCGGAAAAGAAGTTTGTGCTATTGTATGTTTGTGGCTAGAAATATAATAGCGTTTCTTTAAGTAAAAAGCTATTATATCTGGAGCGGCAAAATGAAATTTGCAAGCGCGCATGTTTTTGGGATTTTGATCTTTAGATTATAGCACTGAGAAAGAATAATCGTTATGGTATCCTCGACCGCTTATTTTTTTATTAAAACCCGCGAATGATAAATTTTGTGGGAAATATATCTTTGACCAAAGCAAAGAATATTTAGTACTTTTTCATTAAAACAAAAGAATATCGTCTCTGCATTTTCTCTCCCAAGGTGTTCTTCGTGAGACGACAATAGTAATTACAAATCGCTATATTTAATTTTAAAAAATGCTATAGTTAAAAACTTATAATATCATTTTGGCGACGCTATAATACAAATTTACAATTGCATATCAAGAACCGCTATTAATAATAAAATATCAATAGCACAACAAAAATCCGCTATGAAATGTACGAGACCTATTATCGCGGGCGATATTGGAGCGCTTTCTACAACGCTATGGTAGCGTCTTATAGCGCTTTAGCGGTGCCATCAAAACCCTTATTTCCTGTAGTGAACTGTTAAATGGGACAAGTAGTTTAGACCCTGGGAACTCTGTATATAGTTTGAGACTTTGTAGCAATTTACAAAATGTGTATTATTATTCAACAAAAGAAAAAAAAAACTGACAAACAATTGGAACTTGTGGAGCTTTCTAACTCCAGCTTCTATGTGGTAATTTCCAATCAATGAAACGAATGAAGAGCTGCTTTTTATCATCCCGAATGAAGAGCTGCTTTTTATCATCCGAAGGTGGTCTTCGTCGTGGATTGGAGTTGAAGCCGTCTCTTTTCACCGCAGCTTGGCGTCTTGTCGTGGTTGATCGGCTCGTTTTTGCTCAGGTTAGGCTTTGGGCTTAGCCCGTAGGCGTGTGCACAAAGTAGTGGTGGCTGTGTGGCTATTTCTCCTATGTGGTTTGCGCGTGCAGTCTAAGTTAAGCGGTGTTGATCTGTCGTCTATGGCTGTTGCAACTGCTTCTCCGGTGACTGCTCTCTCCTTCTTCGCCAGCCGTGCTAGCTTCTCTCATTTTGCTCGTATCTGAGCCCTTCAGTTTCAGCTGCTTCTTGGGTTTGCTCACTTTATGGTGGTGCTCCTGTGGTGGCGAGTAGAGACCGAGACAGGCTCTCTATCTCCGGGGTAAAGTGTCGGTTTGGGGACCTTTCGGAGTCCTTGGTCCTTGTCCGGCGTGTGAGATTTGCTTGGGATTACGGTCATCCCAGTACCTGCTTGGTCTCTTGGCTGACTAGGTAGACTGTATGCCTTCTCTGCTGCAAGTTATGTTGGTCGAGGGTAGGTGTTGCTTCCGTTCCAGCATGTGTTCTCGAAGGCGTGTTGTTCCTGCAGTCGGCTGCTAGGTTGTGGAGTGTGGCGGCTCTTGGACTCTACTACTTCCGAATAAAAGCTCGTCCTTTGTCTGCTCGGGTGTTCCCGGTCTCGGGCCTTGCTTTCTATGCGTGCTGGGTGTGGTTAAGGAGGTCACTCATGAGCTGTTCTTGGTTGGACCTTATCTCAAAGAGCTGTTCATCGGGTACGCCAAACTTTACCGGGCTCAATCTCTCTTTATCACTGTGGTTATTTTCTTTTGTGGCAAGTGTGATGTGCCGATTTGGTTACCTCCTATGTGTAATAACCCTCACGAGCCAATAAATTTTTGGTAGAGAAAAATTCCGCTCAACCAGTTTTTAGTTGGTTCGACCATGATTAATAAAAATAAAAATCGACCCGGTAGATTAATTTCTCGACTGGACTGTCTTGTGGTTGAAAGACCTTCACTTGATAGTTTGGTCGAGTCTTAAATATTTTGGTCGAATTTTTATTAAACTGGAAGAGATTTTCCGAGAACAAGACGAGAGCCAAAGACAAGGAATATTTAGTTAAAAATTATTGGAAATTATCAACCAACTGCTACAAGTAATTTTGGACAAGACTCATGTCTTCCACCAGCCTGCTTGCTCAGTCTTTAATCACATGACTTGCACCTGCCTGCTTGATTAGCTTCTTCAGTAAATGGCACATGACAATCACAAGCTGCCTGTGTGCTTGCTTCCTCCTTTAATTATTTATGATTGGCTGGAAACTACTTCATGGGAGGGAAAGGACAGTATGGTGTAGATGATGAAACAGGTTGCCAGCTGTCTGCTCTCAGCCAAGCTTTGTTATGAGCTAAACCCTCAGGTGAAGCAACCACAGCTTGTATTTAACCCTCCTCCAGCTGCTTCCCACGTTCTGAAACCTACAGAAAAACCTAGAGAATTTCAGAGAGAAAGAGAGAAAGAAGAACAGAAAAATCAGTGAGAAAATTAGGAAAATAAATCAAGAAACAATTCTTGGTGATCTAATCTTCAACCCTAGACCAGTCTGTTGCTTTGAGAAAGATCAGAAGGTGAGATTTTAAAATAAAAACCTAGACCTAGTTCAGTTCAGATCATGATCAGACCTTGATCTTTCTCTTTGATCAGTTCAGCTGCAAGCTTACCATGGAGAAGAGGATCAGCTGAGGCCATCTAGTCCTTTAGTTCATCTTGGTAAGCTTTGGTCTCCTAGCCTCAGTCAGTATCTGATCAGAACAGTTCATGGCTACCTTAGATCTTGGTCGGATTAGTTGTATAAGTTATGATACAGTTCAGTTCTTGTTTAGTTTCGGTTTGAATCCATCTCCTAAAACAGTTTGCTAAGCTGTTATGGATTGATTGGAGAAACGAAACTAAACTCAGTCTGATCTTGTCTTGAACTGTTGTTAACTGAATAGAACTGAACTGATCTGATCTGGTATGAAAGGAACCGAGCTTGAACTGATTTGATTTAAGTTGTTTAGCTTGAACCGAACTGTCGGATTGTTGATGTTCTGAACCCAACCTTACCCTGTTTTGATCAGCTAAGGTGTGGAGCTTTGCTAGTCCCATCCTATCCATTCAGTCTCTTGGTAAGCCACAATCAAGTGAGTCAGATGAGTTGTTGAGTTAACCATAGTAACCGATCAGAACCTTGTCCATTCTCAGGTCCATTCAGCTTTGTTCAAGAGGAACTTAAGTCTTGTCCAAGCCAGTTTCAAGACTGTTCTTTAGGTGAGTCTAGACAGATGTTGAGATAGATCATGAATGAGTCCTTGATTAAGTTAGTAAAGTGTCTGAATATTTAAAAATGGTCTTGTTTACTCATGGTAAACACTTACACTTAATGAAGAATTTTAAAGTGAGATTAATCCTAATCTTAGTACTTGTTCTCAAGTACTAATCTTAACTATGAAATAATCATGGTTTTGATTATTGATTAATCATGGTTTAATTAAGAACTAATCTTGGTTTAATTGAAAATTAATCTGAGATTAATTAAGTACTAATCTTGGATTAATTAAGGATTAATATGAGATTAATTAAGGATTAATCTAGGATTAGTTAAGAGTTAATTATAATTAATTAAGGATTAATTTTGGAATAATTATGGAAGTAAAATCATGTGAAGTCTTGTTATATTCACTATCCCTAAAGCCCCCGCATTACCGTGACTTGGTCCTGCGAACGGAACAAGGTCATGAAGACACGATGATGGGGTAGCTCCCTGGAGACCGTGTACTGCATGACGATGCAGTGTCGGATTGTCCATACCGGACATTCGACAATGATGGTGATGCTAACTCACTAGTCTCGGTTAGCCTTAGTGGTTTCTCGGGTCTAGTATATATATTGTATTATATGAGCATGGTAACGGGCGGGTGTTGTGGAAGTGATGTTTAAAATAAGAATTCACAATGATGATCGATATTAAAGTATAGTACTAGTACTTGCATGATCATGTATATGCATTGATAATTGCTTGATTGTTATTGATTGTGTTGTGATTCTAGATTCACTGAGTAAACTAGTTGCTCATGACTCATTTGTGTGTGCAGGTAAACCTTAGGCGGGAGACACTTAAATCTTTTGGACGGAAGGAGCGGCCAACCAGCGGTAGTATTTTGTTGTCCTTGCAACGTACGTTTTGATGTATATTTACTTAAAACGTTGTTGGGCGATAGGCCGTAGGGTAAACTATAACAGTTTGTAAGATGTTTAAAGTAAATAAATAATGTATAAAAGATGTTTATAAATCACGAGTTCTCATATGATATTAGTCCTTGTCCGGGACGAACTAACTATCGAATATTGCTTTATCGGGTTGAAAAGCCTAGAGTAATATCCGATAGGAGTGTCTGTGTTCTTTGGTTGTTGGTCTAAGGTGATCGGATTTATTTCGAGAACCTCGGGTCGACCATCAGGGAACATCGACCGTGTCATTTCCGGTTATCTACGATCGGGGGTGTCACACTATGTGTGGCTGTATTGTCTGTTGTTCTTGGCTCTAATTAGCTTAGATTGAGTTTTGTGTAGTTACATTTCATTTTTCTGTTTTTTGTCTCCTCTGTAGTTCGGTCAAAAACTCTAAAACTTGATAATTAATCTTTAACATTTTTACCAGAAAAAAAAATGAAAAACTGCATCTCTCACATCAACCAGGCAATAGTACAATCAACTTGAGAAGTTACATCAAACCCAAAACTGCAAAGAGTAAAAAAAACCGTCATGGCAAAAAGAGTAGAAACCTTGGATAAGTCAATAATAATATTGAGAAAGTGGTCTAGAAAGTTGCATTCTGCACTGGCTCGGTCGCCAGTATGGGCCGTGTGGTACCTCCTTCCAAGCTGCCAATGAGCAATAGACAATTATTTTGAATACACTCTGATAGCCCAATTCCATATACTAACAAGAGCTACCTGATCAAACGGCAACACGATAATTGCTTGAATATGATTTTAATATCTCCACTTTTTTTTGAACTGAACATCATCTCCACTTTTGTAATAACAGACTTTATAAGCTTCATTATTAATATTTGAATGGGATAACAAATAATCAATAAAGATAACAATAATAATTTGATTTGGGAATAATAAACAAACCAAAAGGAAAAAATTACGAAGCGGATAGCAAAGCGTGTCTGACGCAAGAAGACTGACGTAATACTCAGTACTGGTAATACTAATCATTTCTTCATATTGAGGTTAAATTTACATTTTACGAAATAAAAACAATATTTATTTTTAGTCGGCAGATATACTACATTTTGTCTTTCTACTATTAGATTGATTGACAATTGTAATCCAAAACCTAAATTCATTTTTTTCCGGAAAATTCAACGTAATCGATTTTTTTTGACAAAAACTTAATCAAATTATTATTTTCCAAAAGAGAGGAAACATATAAAGAACATGTTATATGTTTCACAAAGCACCAAAACTTGAAGGGAAAAAATCAATTCTAAATAAAGAGAAATTGCGAGCAGAAAAATTGTGGATGATAATTAGCCACAATACTAAGCCTAAGGGTCGTGTAAGAAAACACCATCGCATGCATCTTCACCTTTTCATATTCTTTCCAATTTCTATTGCTCATTCTTTAAAAGCTCATTAGTTTTTTCTTGTTTCTTTATGTTAAATTTTGTTTTATAGCTATGCGTTCTATCTATTGGTTATATTACCACCAATCGTTGCCCTCCACATTATTACACCGTCGACAATTTTGTTATTTTAGTACTAATTAAAAACCTACAAATCAACCAAATCCAGGTCATAACATAAATTTACGCCGCTCACCATCATAAATAGATATGTAAAAAGCCTAAATTCCAGCCTTTGTGTAAAATATCTATCAAAATATCATATTGAAGATAGATATTTTTGTTGGCCGTCAAGCTAAAAAAAGAAGATATTTTTGTTCCTTTTAGTTATTCCATCATTTTCAATATTAATTATGTTTTAAAAGATATATTTTCTATCTTTAATATACTTTTTGTTAGGTAACAATGGTAAATTGTAAACTTACAAAAAATTAATTGTATTTCTTAAATTTTGTTTGGATATAGGTTGTACGAAATAATTATTCACAAAATAATGTATTAATAATCATATTTAAGATGTTTTTTCATATGAATGAAAACTCCAAAGCATACATCTCTTTGAAATGGAGAAATCAAGTTTCAAACCTTAAAATGCATAATTTTAGTTTAGGAAACTGATTTTTGCAGTCACCTGGTGAATCATTAGTGGCCAAAGTGAATCGGGATGTCTATTATTCAAGAAAAAGAATATACATAATGGTATTTAATCGAAAAGGACAAGAAATATAAACAAACAAAATATGTTACAAAAAAATAAACAAATAAAATATAGAAAATAGTTGCATTAAGAATGGCATCTCCCAAATGGTTATATATAGAGATCCCTCCATTTACTCTGCATATCAACATAAAATCACATTTCTCGACATAATCGTTTAGTTAGTGTTCTTAGAGTTCTTGTGAATGTCTTCTGAACAGGGTAGTGCAGCGAATCCTTCAACGTCGCTAGACGTAGAAGGAACTGAAACAGTCCCTTTTCTCAGGCTTAGTCGATCAAGAAGAAGTTCAGAAGCTCCAGCGAGGCATCTTAGTTGGAGATGGAGAGCCACGGCGGCTCAGAAGGTTTATTCCTTAAAGCTTTACAACGCTCTCCGGCGTTCACGGCGGAGCACAACGGTCCGAGACACGGCCAACAAAATGCTTGCAGCTACGGCTCGTGGTACTACTCGGTGGAGCAGAGCCATTTTGGTGAGTCCACTCGGGAATGGTCTGTACCGGCACAAGAATACAAAGCCGGCGTCTACGGCCAGGGGAGACGGAGGAAGGAGTTGGAAGTTGTCGCCGGTGAGAACTCGGGTCAGAGTTCTAGGTGGGTTGGTGCCTGGCTGCCGGAGAACGGCGTTACCGGAGCTTTTGGACGAGACGGCGGATTACATAGCTGCGTTGGAAATGCAAGTCCGAGCCATGACAGCTCTGTCCAAGATACTGTCTGAGTTTCAGCCGTCTCATAAACTCGGCTCGGCGTTATAGCCAATGTGTGTAATATTTGTTTTGATTAATTATTTTACAAAATTATGATCCGAATATTTTTAATCAATTGTTTGCAATGAAATTGTTTTGTTGTTTGTCGTTCGAAGTGTTTTGGTGTCATTTCATAAGTTTTAGTTGTAAATATTTTTTTTTACAAATTTTGGACATCATAGTGTCTCAAATATTAATAGACAAGTAATTATCAAATAGTTAACTTCCAATACAACCATTTGTCTCAATGCTAACCTTAAAATAATTGACATTTGAGTATATAAAATCGGAATTTATAAAATCAATGGCCCATTCACCCTGCGCAAATTTCAATATATTTGTTAAGAAAATATAAATTTGATATTCTAAGCTATATGCCAAAAACTGAAAATAAAATAAAGTTTAAAATATACACGAGAGGCATGTGCATGCAGACCCTACGGTCCGACTCTTTTGTTCAGAGTGCGTCGCATGTGAAATCTCTTTATCTGAATTTAGTTCCTTCTCGAACAGATTTTATTTTCATGTGAGGAAACAATATTCATATAAAATGATAAAAAGTTAAAAGAAGACTTTCGTGCGTCCTACATCTAAACAACTTTGTGAAACAAATTGAGTGCATTTATCATACTTTGTCCTTATACATATGTATGTATCCAGATTACTTTCTTTTCTAACTAGAGTTGTGTACATGATGAAATTTATGTAGAGATTAAAGTTAATCGGTCGTCTATTGTCTGAACGTCAGCTGATTGGAGAAGAATATATCAATCTTGATCATATGAACTGAAGTACAATATTTGATAGTTAAAAAGAACATGATTACGTTAATGTTAGATATGTATAGAAATTGAAGAGGCTATAATATTTGACAGTACTCTAAAATGATGATAGATCAACATGTTAGAAAATATGATGTGGTTATGCTGATGCGAGTTCGAATACGGTTTAATGTTTGAAGAAAATTATTGACGTCGTAAAACGTTTTATGGCTACAAATAGGGAAAATATATCATTTTAAAAAACACAATTGAAAAATACAAGATGAGATTTTGCCATTAAAGAGGTGACACCTTTGAAGAGTAAAACCTCAAGAAAAAAAGAGATGACAACGAAAATGGATGGGATGGGGACGTGAGAGAGAAGGTGGCATGATAATTGGGGTCAAGTGTGAGATGTCTTCTTTGATTCCTTCAAGGCTCAAGGACCACCCACCACTTTCTGACCTACTACACCTTTTGTTTATAATTATCCTTGTGCTTCTATAACATTCTAAATAAGGATTAGCCAGGCTCTAATCCGGCCGAGATGCTACGATACATGCAACTCAAGCCAAGTCTCAAGAAAAACGCTAAAAAACCCAAAGTACTTACTTGCATATTATTGTTGACATATGTCTCGGCGAATGCTAGGCATGTCACATTTTGGTCCCAAAAAAAAATTAGATGGTAAATATCAATTCGGGTCCAAAATAGTTGATTCTATTCTCGATTATGAAAAAACTTTTTATTTATATTTGGTAACCACAAAACTCAGGAAACTCCTTGAAATGTTGCCATATCTGGGATCACACATTCTTCATATTACCAATACCAAAAATGGCTCTTCCGTTATGGAGTGGTCATTTTCTTAGCATCGGCAAATTAAGTGGCATTCTAATTTCTCAGTGTATACGCGTTGACACTTACAAATCGACCCGTCAGAACTTGTGGACATGATCTAGCATTTGTCTTTTTGTTTACCATGACATTGGACCTCAGACCTGCCGACCAAAACCAATGACGGCTGCCTTTTGGAGTTTACAGCTTCTCTACAGTCAAAATTGCTGACTTATCAAGTTCTTGAATCCAATGGTCACATATCTGTTATATCTATATGCAGCTAAAGTCCACACTGTCATGGGGATATTTCAAATATCAATCATAACTCTATCGTCGCCCCGATCAAGGCATCAGTGTCAGCTCTAGGTTTCCATAACCGTAACCTGTTTGAGCACATATTTCTATAAAGAAACTAAGAGAGAGGAGAGAGAAGTAACTTTTTCTCTTTGGTCTCTCCATCTCCGCCAACTAAACCCTAGTTTTTTCATCTGAATCTTGCTCGAAGAGGCCGGCGGCAGCCTTGGCTGTCGGCCTCCTCCACTTGTTAGTTGTAGCTTGCCTCAACCATATCCACCATGTTTCAGAATCACTGTCTCCTCCTTCTTGTCTCTAGGTTCTGGATTTTTGTCACTACAAATCTAATCGGAAGTTTGGTGAGTGCCTCTCTTCCCTGGAACCTAGTCGAGGTCGAGACGGTCTCGTGAATCATGGTGGCCTTGCCTTTCCGCCTCTCCAAACCGCCAGCGTTAGATCTGGGTCAGATCTAAGCCCAAGCCATCGTGAATAGTTTGGAAGCGTCGCTGCCTCTCCTCTCATCACGTCCGACTTGCCTCCTGGTGGTATGTCAGTCGCGTAGATCCAAGGTGCGTAGAGCCTCTCCTCAGGATTTGTTCCTCTGAGAGCGGCGGAGTGGTGGTTCTCCGCTGAGAGCCTCTTCTCTTAGCTTCAAGTATCAGCTTCCATGGTAATATCTGTTGTTGCTCTGTTTCTCTCTGTTGTGCTTTGATGGTTGATGATCAGGGTCCTTGAGGACAGACCCATTGTGTCTCTAAAAACCACGCCGGAAGAGACTTGCTTTTGATGGATTTTGCCTGTTTTTGAGAAGTCGTATGGCTTCTCCCAATCTTCAACTCCGTCTACAAGCTCCGGCTGCTCCTCTTTCGAGTGTGAGCTCTCCGAGAGGCTTCTGGTTTTGGTTTCAACGGAGCGTACCTCAGCCTGCACCGGAGTGGATTGCCTGGCCCTCTGTCGTCGCGGCTGAGAGAATCTGTGGAGTCTTCCTAAGCCTGCACCGGAGTGGTAGCTGGCCCTCCGTCGTCGCGGCAAAGAAACTCTTTGGATTTCCTCTAAGGTAAACCGACTCTGCATAGCCTTCTCCTCGTCACCATTATTGGTACCTGGAAGCGCTTGTAAGGAACCTTTGCTGATGTTTGATGCTTAACTGATAGGTCAAAGTCTTGTTCTCTTGATCAAACTTGTGATCTTAATTAGATGTTTAGGGTTTTTTTTTTTTTTGCGGCCCTTTTCATCTGAATGGCTTAGTTGCATATTTTGATTGCAATTCCTTGTAATCAGACCTTCATTATCTTGTTAATGATATTTACCTTTTAGCAAAAAAAACCTGTTTGAGCACTATGTTGGACTGACCCTCTCATGCTGGGCTTTACTACTAAAATAACTTGTTTGCTAGAGGTTCATACTTTCGGCCTGATCATAGATTTAAACATTATTTCACAAGACCCACTACAAAGCCCAATTTAAACATGTTACTTTCCGCTGGTCCGTCCACCGACGGCAGATATGTTTTCCCATTCCTATAAAGTGGTCGCTGACGCTGATAAATTTGAAAATTTTATTTTTCTTCTGCTTTAATTTTTTCTTGCGTCTCCGACACGTTTGACATATGGTCCCGGTTCAACCTGTAAACTCTTTGGCATATTCCGATATATCCATTATATATGCGTATTCATGGATGTAATAGTAAACAGAAAACAGCCAAACTACTCCTACTTTGTCGTTTTCTCACCGACCCCACCTTCACCAGCTTTGTCCAAAATTTCAAAATGTCCCATCCATTTTAATTATATGATTCGGTTCTTAGATTTAAACTAAAACCACAATTATAAACTATATACTTGGCTGGAAAATGCCATTATATTTATAGCTGTTGGTTGTTAAACTAGGTTCTCTTAATTTATACTAGCAGACAATTGTATGGCATTTATGAACTAATTATTGTACATCTATAAAAGAAATAAAAATAATAAAAGAATTAGTGCAATTTAGTCAATTTAGCTTTATCAACTTTGTCATTAGGAGTTTGACTCCTTTTTCTAAAAAAGCTAACAATAAAAAAGGATCAACTATTAAAATAAAACCATTAAATTTATGCAGAATGAAGTACTTTAAATCTTGATTCTTTAGATTAAAACCAGCTAGCATTATTTAGAGTTATCTTTGTAAGTATGTCACTCCAACTAATCACAATCTAAAATTTTAAAATAGAGAAGATCAACGTTTTTAGTAGGTTGCATTAATATAAGTACAGGTAATTAGATTAGAAGAGTGGTGGTGGCAGAAGAAGTTTGAATGGTCAAAAAGGAAAAACCAAACCCGATGTACTTTCAAACTCCAATTTATTACTAACTCCGATGTCTTCTTATCTTTTATTAAATTAATTTTTATTTTTGGATTTGATTTGATTTTTAAGATATGACTGTCACCAGCGCATTATAGCATTGCTCCCCTCATTAAAAAGCACAGCCACAAAGCTTCCATTTTTATTCTTACAAAATTATTATCATTCAGACCAAACTGAAAAAAAGGAAGAGAGAGAAGAGAAGAGAGAGAGAAGGGGATTCATCATCAACCCATCTTCCCTCCCTTCCTGTGGATCTCAAAATTCCTGGGTTTTCTCTGGTACGTCTCTAAGCTTCATCTCCGATCTAATGAATGTATAGATCGGTAGATATAGCCAAGATGAGTTTGAATTTGATTGTCTGCGTGTTGTCTGAGTTGAAAGTTTCTGTCTTTTTTTGTTATTTTTATGGATTTATCCCTTTTCCATCAAATATTTTCCTTATTTTTGCTAGATCCTGCTTCTTAGGTGATTAGCTCCCAGATGAGTCTTGAGATTAGCTTTGTTGATTAAGTACCCTCTTCTCTTTGCTGCAGGATTTGATCTGATCAAGATTTGAAGACAAAGGAAGAATCTTTTTCTTTTTAGAAGTTTCTAATGGCCACGGTGGGCGTGGAGCCTAGTGCCGCGGTTAGAGAATCTAATGGAAACGTTACTGCTGATGTTGATAGATTACCTGAAGAGATGAATCACATGAAAATTCAAGATGATAAAGTATGTTTCTTTTTGTATCAGATTCTGTTTTTTTTTTGTCGTTTTTGTTAAACTGACTTGATTGATGTTCACCAGGAAATGGAAGCTACAATTGTAAACGGCAATGTCACAGAGACTGGTCATATAATAGTTACTACTATAGGTGGAAGAAACGGCCAACCAAAGCAGGTTTGTGCCTGCACAAAACCTATCCTTTATAAACTTATTCGAGTGTATTCAGGCCGGTCCTCAGATTTTAGAGACTATTAAACAATTTAATAAGATATTTTATAAACTTTAAAAAATAAATTTGGGGCCTATATGTATATGTAATTTAAAAAAAAAAAAAATTGGGGGCCATAGGCCATTGCTTCACCCAGCTTATGCTCTCTGTGTATTTGCATTAGCTAAGTTGATCGAGTCTATTCAGAGCCGGTCCTGAGATTTTTAGTAAATGTTTATATAATTTTCTTTTTCTTATAAATTTGGAGCCTATATATATGTAAAAAATTTGGGGGCCATATCTCAATGCTTCACTAGCCTATGCTCAAGACTGGCCCTGACTGTATTTGCATTAGCTAATGTGAATCTTCTTGGGATGCTAAAATTGCAGACAATCAGTTACATGGCAGAGAGAGTTGTTGGACATGGCTCCTTCGGCGTTGTCTTCCAAGTGAGTTTTGAGTATTTTTGTTCCTCCTCTTCTCTTACCAAACCATATGTCTTTGCATTGCCATTGACAAGATCATTTTTTTTTTCTTACAGGCGAAATGTTTAGAGACAGGAGAAACTGTTGCGATAAAGAAAGTGTTGCAAGACCGTAGGTACAAGAACCGTGAGCTACAAACAATGAGGCTACTCGACCATCCAAACGTAGTCTCTTTAAAACACTGCTTCTTCTCAACAACCGAGAAAGACGAGCTTTACCTCAACTTGGTCCTTGAATACGTTCCGGAAACAGTTCACAGAGTCATCAAACACTACAACAAACTTAACCAACGCATGCCTATCGTCTACGTCAAACTCTACACCTATCAGGTAGAGATATTAAACTTCAAAGAGTTATCTATTTTAATGTTATCATCTCTTATTGGAGATCTTTTTCTATCAGATATTTAGGTCCTTAGCCTACATTCACCGTTGTATTGGCGTGTGCCATCGTGACATAAAGCCTCAGAACTTGTTGGTGAATCCACACACTCATCAAGTGAAGCTTTGTGATTTTGGAAGTGCTAAAGTATTGGTGAGTTTGTTGATGATTCTCTCTCTCTCTCTCTCTCTCTCTCTCTCTATTTGAATCTATTTATTGATCAATTCTTGATTCTTGGAACAGGTTAGAGGAGAGCCAAACATTTCATATATATGCTCAAGGTATTATAGAGCACCTGAGCTTATTTTTGGAGCAACTGAGTATACTACAGCCATTGATGTCTGGTCTACAGGTTGTGTTCTCGCTGAGCTTCTTCTAGGACAGGTAAATAATCTAATAAAAACATTTTTGCTCTGTTTCAAATCCTAATATGTTCTTTTGTTTATGACAGCCATTGTTTCCTGGTGAGAGTGGTGTTGATCAGCTTGTAGAGATCATAAAGGTATAACATTTTAACTCTAGTAACTGTGCAGAGTTACACTTCTCTGTTGTGTAATGATTGTACTTGACTTTGTTCATTTATTGAATAGGTTTTGGGAACACCAACAAGGGAAGAGATCAAATGCATGAACCCCAATTACACTGAGTTCAAGTTCCCTCAGATTAAAGCTCATCCATGGCATAAGGTATTTTGTTTTTTCATGCAAAACATCAAACATAACTAGTTCATTGTCTTCTTTGAGTAGCTTTTAACTGAAACATTTTATCATTGAAATGCAGATTTTCCACAAGAGGATGCCTCCAGAAGCTGTTGATTTGGTCTCAAGGCTTCTTCAATACTCTCCTAATCTCCGTTGCTCAGCTGTGAGTATTTGCAACTTCTCTCACTTTCCTTCTTCTTGCAAAATCTCTCTCGTCTCTTTATCTTGTGTTGTTGAGATTTTGTGATCTTGCTTATTAGCTGGATGCATTGATCCACCCGTTCTTTGACGAGCTTAGAGATCCGAATGCACGGTTGCCTAATGGACGTTTCCTTCCACCACTATTCAACTTCAAGCCTCATGGTACTAACCACAATCTTCAAATTGTTACCTGAAAAATGGATATAAGTGACTTAATCTCATGGTTTTTTTTAATGTGTTGTGTGAAAGCAGAGCTTAAAGGTGTGCCTGTGGAGATGGTGGCTAGGTTAGTACCTGAACATGCGAGGAAGCAGTGTCCATGGCTCGGTTTATGATTTATCTGTTGTTATCTGCAAACACGAAAACTAGAGAGGGAAGAGTCCAAGATATTCATTATCTTCTCTGTTTTGTTACTATTATTCAATCTCAGTATGATGATTTTGTAACCCTTTTGTTTGTTATAATGAATGAGTAGGGAAAGAGTGAATTATTGTGGAGGGTTATGATCTTGTAAAAGTCAACACAGATTTTTTAAAATACAGTTTGGTGTTTTCTATCTCTTTCTCTTTCCAACTCCCTTCAAGCAGAAGTGGTTTTGGGCATAGGTAAGTGAAAATTCCTAAATTTTTTAAAATAATTCATAAAAACTATTTTTCTCAAATTTGTAGTCCTTTTTTTTAATAGTAAATTGGTTATAGATCCCAAAAATTCAGAACCTATTTTGCTTTCAAGCTTCTCATCTCATAGCAATAGCATAACATACTACATGTCGTTTTGGACGCTGTCTGACATGAACACATCATGCCATATCGCTTAATTCATTCCAAACATCGTGCCATCTAAAGCCAAATAACGTGTCTTCTATCATAGGAGTCTCATGCTACGTAAAATTCATCAAAAAGGAAAAACAAAGTCCACAGCTTAGAAAACGATGTTATTAAAATATGGATTCGCTTTTATTTTTGGGTGCACAGTTATGCTATATATTCGTTTCGTTTGAGACAAAAACATTACTATATAATCATTGTAATTGATTAGTGATTACAGCTAATTAATTCGAATATATCATCTTAAGCTAATACAACGAACCAATGTATTAACAATATAAATAGAAATGATTCTACAAGTTGGAGCTTTATCAATCTGTTGGCTATCGTTTGAGTACTTCTTCTGATGGATTAGTTTGGTTCCACGTAAATGAAAACGAATAGTTGATGAGTGGAGAATTTTTACGCTCTTGTACATAAGATGTGTTTAACTTTTATATTTTAATAGGATTTAGAAATGATTCACGTGTTTTGAGTTATTCTCTTACTCGTCACTACCAACAACACTAGTAGCCAATCAGCTGCATAACATTGTAGTAATAATTCGAGACTAGCTAACTTCATGCATTCTTCTTCCCCCTATTTTAAGGGACTATGATTTAATCAATGATTAAAATCGGCTGGCGATGATTAGATATTTCATAAGCGATTAGTGTATAGGCAGGCGACAAGGCATGTTTAGACTGATTTTCTAAAAATTGTTTTAGAAAAAATGTTTTGTTTATGACGTATTTGCCAAATGTACCGTCCAAAACCGATTTTTAGAACATTATATTTAACTGTTACTACTTACTAGAAGAAACGCCACAAGAAGATTTAGCAACCGATTCATAAGCATAGCCTAGAAAGTGAAATTTAGCTTTACTTTTTCTTTTGTAAAAGTAATTTAGCTTTACTTGCAGTTCTCAATCTCATTATTCATAAATAATGCTAATTGTTTTTGTTATCTTCTTGATATATTGGTTACGTACAAGTTACGACCCATCTTATATATACCCCTATTACGAATTTCAAGACCAAAAAATCAACTTCCAATTCTAAAACTATGTTCCGTTTTTACATGCTAATCTTACAGCTAAAAGAATTGCAGTTTATAGGTGAAAGATTACCAAAGAAGATTAGGATATTATCTTATGAAAGCGGCATAATATATATTTAATTAGTGATGAAGTGTATAGCTTTTTCACTTCTCTTTTGACTGTGTGCTAATCTTATATAATAGCAATACTGCATCCCTACCAAATTATATATGGACTTTTCTACTTAAATCTATATAGTATTTTTTCGAGTAAAATATAGTTAATTTTTGTGCTAATGTGAAACCGATAATTAGTTCCCTCACTTACGTTCGATATAGTTAGAAAGCACGAACCTAACTTTATTTTCCACGAAACCATAGAAAAATCGTGCGTATTATGTATTAATAATTGCTAACGGCGTTTGGATAAAAAACTATTTTACAATTCTTCACATGCTAGCAAGCGTAAATAGAAAATTCAAGTTTCCTGATCCTCATTACTGAAACGTGTAATTATTCAACACAATAGTTGACTGATTAACTTTGAACAAATAGAGTCATTCAAATCTTAACTAACGTATTGTAATTTTTATCGTTCGGTCAATTAGAAATTCAGACACTTTATATTAATCATTAAGATCTAGGAAAGCTCAATGAAATTAACAAAATATGCGAGAGATTCAGTTCAAATAATTGATTTGGTTGATACTATATTTGTTCTTAAAAGAGTTTAGTGATGGTAACATAATCAAGTGATGGAGAGTCATCTTTCAGATGTTAGGTTAAACTAGAATTATCTTCCTAATGTATACTTTCCTTATTTGCTAGTAGAGTTAGTTCTCTTGTGTTCTGGATAAAAAAAAGTTACACAAAATATTATTTTTTAAATCAAAATTTTTAAATATTAACTTTAGATAAAAGAGAGATTATAGATCTAAATTCTAGAACTTCCACAAGCGAAAAAGTGTTTATATTCCCATTCTAAATATTAGTGACCGATGATTCTTTGGTGAAAAAAATACATAGTTGAGGATCTAGCGACTAAAATGAACAGTGTTTTGAAAAAATGAAAGTGGCCTTAGTTAGGCAAGAGTTGCTTAGATTGGCGGGGAAAGAAAAGAAGGAGAAGAAAAGTAAGAGTATTTTTGAGTTTGATAATAACAAAAGAAAATTCCAATGTAACTAAAAACTAATAATAAAACAGTTTCTTAAAAAGATTTGGTTCCAAAAAAAAATACTATAAAGGGGAAAAGAGGTTGAAGAAAGAAAGTGTGAGCTAAAAGACCAAACAAAACAGAGAACTTGGATGCTTAACCAATGCTTTTTGGGGTCAGTTGAAAGTTTAAACCAACACACTATTACATGAGATTTTGCTAAATCTTCACCACCATCCGATTGTGTGCGTAGTCCACGTGTCTCCATCCACACCGTTCGATCTCCCATAAAGATTACCGGATAATAACATCCCGGTTATTATGATTTGCACGCTTTATATTTGAACAATTGTTACTTTTGAAAATTTGACATTGTTTCTTGAATTGATATAAAACTTCCCAAAAATAAAAATGCAAAGGAGTGAGGAGGAATTTCGTGATAAAACATTCAAATTTACTGATATGCTTTTGAGAAAGAGATGCATAATTTGGTTTGAGCCACACCAAAACCTAAAGCGAACCGAACTTTAAGCTGTCATATGAAACTTTTTTACATATTGTTGAAAAGACAAATAAAACAAACCGAAGAAAATATCAATGAGTTTTTTTTTTAAAGAATACATATTATATAAAAAGTACAAATTAAAACTGAAATTAAATCGAATCACTGGAAAAAATCATTACTAGACTTTGTATCGCTGCATGCTACGTACTGCTGTCTGCTGATATTTAACATTTTCGGATGAACGGTTAAACTATTATATTATTGTTTCACTAGCTACTGTGTTTTGGTGAACCATATTCCTTATAAATACATGCACAAACCCACATCTCCACTTATAGCACCAACACATTAAAACAACCTCTCTTCATTTTCGTGTCTCTTCTTGTTCTGTTCCAAAACTAGACAAATACTAATGGGAGGTAACAGATCAAAAAGTAGCAAGAGGTTCTCTCTCTTCAGCTTCTTTAAAACACGAAGATCTCACAGAGTGGAAGTAGACGCCTCTTGGGACGACGTCGTTTACACTCGCAAAGCAATGGCGAGTGACGAGGACAAACGATATTGGGTGGCTGAACCTGGTATTGACCGCAAAGCTTCTGCCTTCATCGCCAAGTTTCATGCCACTCGTGTTTCTGAGTCTGAGCGCCAAACTCTCTCTCCTTACCAATCCGAGAAGGCATGCTGATGAATGATGATGATCAAAGGTTGATTGGATTCTATGTAGATTGTTTTCTTTTTATTTGATGTGTCCTTTATTATGAGGGTGTATTGATTGTGTCTTAATTGTAGTTAATAATGGATCCTTTTTGGGGGTAAAATATTAATAATATATCTTTATTTACAGTTATTTTCTTCTAGCTTTTCAATATTTTTTCACTGATTTCATTCGTCTAGCTAGTTCAATAATTTAATTCAGTTAGACCAAAAATAATAATTTGATTCAGATCATAAGGATGATTTGTAGAGTTCTTGTTCCTTAGTCCCAGTCCTCCTAAAATCGTCATTATGTACACCCAAAAAAATCCTCATATAACTGTATAAAGATGAACAGAAGGTTCTTAAAGTTGGCAAACTTTAAGAGAAATAATTTTTTTCGATAGAACCAAACTTAATCATCACCAAAATTCGTTCATTTTATTTTTATAAGGATGATATAAAAACTGGAATAACAAGATAAGGACTCTGGCTCCGATTGGTGACATGTTATATTAGAGTTGAGTTACAATAAAAGTTACGATCTGATGTAACTCGGAGTAGAAACTATGTGGTAGATACTGTAGATTTATGTAGTGAGTTCGCTGTAAAAATATGAATTATTATATTATTAAAATTATTGACTGGTAACATTTTTGATGTGTAAATTGCAGTATGTATAATTTTTTAAAATAATGAATACAATAATATTAATATTTATTATAAATATAATTTACAAAAAGTATATTATATTAAATAATGAAATTAAAATTAAGGAAATATACTTTTTGAATATTATAAAAATACCTATATATTTATGTATAATATTTTATGTTTGTAAAAGTTCGAGCTATTAAACAGAATTAGCAGCTAAAATTATGTGAACATATTTGTTTAAATAATTGAAATTGAAATAATTGTTTATAAACATCTTTGACTAATGAGTAAATAGGTATTTAAGTTTTTTTGAAAACATATTATGAATTCCAAAAGCTAAACGTGAGATAGTGGATGTATTGAAAAATATAAAATTGTTAAAAAAAAAATATATAACGTAGGATAACTAACACAATATAAAAAAAATAGTAACTCAACTTCTAATACATTGAATTTTGTTTGATGTTGAGTAAAGAGTTGAGTTATCAATTTTTCCAAAGAAGTAACTCAAAATTATAACTCAATGATAATACATTATAACTCAAACAATAACTCAAAAAAATAAAATAACTTTATGATTGGTAACATTTTTGAGTTATGCTCCTAACTCAAATTTAATCAAGTCTAACTCATGTCACCAATCAAACCCTCTGTTTTCATTTACGTGGAACCAAATTAATCATCAGAAGACGTACTCAAACGATAGCCCACAGATTGATAAAGCTTCAACTTGTAGAATCATTTCTATTTATATTGCTAATATATTGGCTCGTTTTTTTCAACAAAAAAAAAAGATCTGACTCTCCAAAAGACCCATATTCAGGATGTACCTTGTTATGAATATTGTTGATCATGGAAAAAGTCCAATAAAACATTTGTACTGTTTCCTAAATTCTAAAAAGTTAATATATATATAGATCCTATGATCTTCAAATTGTAAAGTATTTTTTTTAATTAAATTTGCTTGGGATTTTTTTTATGGTTTCTTAAATTTTAGGATCGGTTCAGGCATGGCTGGATCTAAAGACAGTCTAGTGAAACACTAGTCTTGGCCCTCAATTTTTTTTTCGAAAGATATACACATAAAAATAGATTCCCAAATTATATATAAAAATTATTAATATTTTTACTAAATGTTTATTACCCCACAAAATCTCATATCCAACCATGTGTTTAGATTATAAATCTTACATTGACTATAAGTTAGAACATAATCCAATATACAAGTAATTTAGAGCAAGTCATTCGTTCTTATTTAGACAGGGCATGAATTGTGACATAGCCAAGGAACTAAACTAATCAAACCAAATCAGTATTTGTTATATTTTTGTGTAGATGCTCGATCATATACTGAGATTCATTTAAGGATAAAACACCAAAAATGCAAAGATTTGAAACCAGCTGTAGAATCAAAATCTTTATATGATAGATATTATTTGCATGGAGGGGAGGTCCCTGTTCAGTTCTTCCCCACACATAAGGCTGCAGGGTTTTTATTTACAAAAGGTACATTTTGTGAGTACTTTGATTCCTCTTCTTATCTTTTGCTTGGCTTAGAACCTTTTCTTGGTTCACGCACTCTTACTTTTACTGCCAATTATTAACCAAAATATTCCCTTTTTGTTTTATTAAATGGTTGTAAGTATAGTGATCTCGTAGTGGTGCCTATATAACTCACGATTTGTTAGTGTCTCAGTCTACAAGATTCGATCACTATATGATAAACAAATGTCACTCACAAATCGCAATACATAGCAAAAAAAAAAATTTAACACCAACAACGCAGCTTATAACTAAGTTTGACGCATGAACGTTTTGATGATTAGTGCACATGTATAACTTGGTCCATAATTTTCGATGAGACAAAATAAAAAGTGTATATATTAGGCTCAACAAATTGCCGACAAGATAGAAAATAAAAGTGAGAATCATGAAAAGATCATTTGGGTACTATGTGGATCATTGCAAGACTCCTTAATAGTCACTGCTTGTCGGTCTCTATTGACTGACTAATTTGAGATAATGCGTACCATCTATTTGCACCTAACATGCATCACCAATTCACCACTCTTTTAACTTTAATTGTTCAACCCCAGGATTAGTTCTCACCCCAAAAAATAGGACCAGAGAATTTTTTTTTTTTAAAAGGAATATTTCTTTTGTTAAGAAGAAAACAAACTCACATGTGGGAAACATTCCTAGAGCTCGACCGTAAAACTTAATTTTACATATATAGTGTATATGCAAGAGATTATATCATGTTTTTACCCACTATTTTAACCACTATTATATATATATATATATATAACATGTATGAAAATCTGGTTGTTCAAAAAAAAAAATAACATGTATGAAAATTAAACTTTATACGGAAAATGCAGTAAAAATGACATTTACAAAACTAAGTCCTTGTTGTTAAAAAAAAAAAAAACTAAGTCCAAAAACAACATTTATATGAAAGTCAGTTCTCAAAAAAGAAAAGAAAACACTTACATGACAGATTGGATTCATGATCTGATCATTACATGTTTTAGTGGGTATTTAATATTAGAGCATAAGGGATTACATATGACAGTAAGCCCAACCTAGGCCCAGTAGTTTTTGTTCTTACCCAAGAAAAACTAATTGAACCAAATGAATAAGCCATGAACTGGGTTAAGTTACAAGACCGGTTTGATGGAGAACTGAACCAGAGAGTCAGTGAATCCCTGGCCCTGGGTGAGAAGTTCATCGAGAGCAGAGCAGCGGCGATTGAATCCGGAAACAAAACTGATTTTGCAAATACTTCTTCTTTGTTTATAATAGCTATTTAATGAGGATCCTTGTGATCCACGCAACTAATGCTTATACATTAGACTAGGGTTTTTGAAAATACCTGAAGCATGGCACAAGTAAAAGAGTAAATGAAATGGTTGTTCTTGACTTTACTATGCTACTTGTTATGTCCTGCATCCCCTGAAATGAAACAGAGTAAGCCCCTTCTCAAGCTAATGTACAATCTCAGCTCCTGCACATGAGCTCTTACAATAAGGTGGGGTTACTTTGGGACAGATGGCATGCAGTTGCTTCATGGATATGGGATGATCAAGACGAAAACGTGTGGGATATGTCGGGTGGCTTTTGATGGTTGTTGCCCCTGATTGCAAGGGATGATTGTCCTCTAAGTAAACTTCTCTGCTTTTCATGTTATATTACTTAGGACGCACACATTTTCTCATGCTGGCTGAAACATTGTTTACTTGCTTATTGTATGATAAATAAACAAAAGTGTTCGTCTTAAGACCGTTTTGTTATGGTGTTAGGGCAGTTTGGGGAGCTTGCAACCACGCTTTTCATCTGCACTGTATATTGAAATGGGTGAATTCGCAGACGAGCCAAGCTCATTGCCCCATGTGTCGAAGAGAATGGCAGTTCAAAGAGGGTTTGTCTTAAGTGCTTTGAGATTATCTCTTGGGAGAGTTGTGTTTGGACCATTGAAGTAAGAGTTTTGATCAATGCTCAAGTGAAGCTCAGAGTGTTTCTGAAGCTTGGCTTGATTTGATTGCTTGGACAAATTAATGAGAAATCAAGAAACTGTATACATAACATCGTGATGTTGTTGTTTTATGCTTAGGTATAACAACCGGTAGGTGAGTGCGTTTGCTGTTCCTCGTGGGTATCGCAAACGGTGCCAAGTAATGGGGGCCATTTATTGGTGATGAAATGATGCGTGTAACGAGGGGCTATATAACGTAAGGTTTAGACTTATTACTACCACCAAGGCAACACAAATTCCGATTTCAAAGTATAGCATTAAAAATCCAATTAACAAACCATATCTTCTTTATATCAACAGAAAATTATATAACAATGCAAACACAACATAAGAAGCGATGAATCGGTCACACATAACGAGTAGAGGACAACACGACGAAACAGCTGTTCCTACATAATAACAACAAATGCAAAGTTAAAAAGTTATCTGAAAATTCTTGTACAACGAGTCTAATATGCAAATGTTAAAAAAAAAAAAACTCAGAAACTCTCTATATCAGCAGTCTTAGACCATGATTAATCCGGATTCTTATGGTGAAGTTCTTAGTTTTCTTAGTTTCGGCTAAGAACCGTTTTCTATCTTTTAACTAAGAATTTCATATTTTTTAATTAAAAAAAACTAATAACCGTTTTTTAAATAAGAAATATAAGAACCGGTTTTTAGCCGAAAAATGTAAAAAACAAATGTCAAATCATAAATTAAAAACTCCAAATTGAGGCTAGTTTAATCATGCTCTTACTGATCTGGTCTGTTTCAGAAAATACCATTAATAATATCTTAATTAAAACTAACTTGAAATATAATTATTATCATAACATAAGTTCTTAGTTTTGATGATTCTGTGTGTAAAACATCTGAATTCACATGGTGTATAGCGTATGTTCACCACCTCGTTCTTTTTTTTTTCGATGACAAAAAAAAACAATTCTTTTTTTTCTTTGTCACAAGTAGGGTTGACCACCACCTAAACTTTTTTTTTTTTAAACATCACCACCACCTAAACATATACTTGATTTTCCCAATGAAAATTAGTACTAATAAAAGTTTATACCAAAAGAAGAATCTTCTAAAATCTCGTTCCATGGGCATGATCATGACATGTGTGTATATGCTAACATATAGAGAAACGAGAGTAAAAGAGAAAAAGCTTACAAGGAGATGAAGATACAAGAAAAGAGGATAGATGGTAAATCATTTGGTGAGGACAAAAAGAGCGTAGATGATCCCAGGAAGATATCCAAGCAGCGTCAAAACCAAACATATCCAAAACTCTACCTGCCACAAAATATATTTAAAAATTCATATTTATTGTGAATATGTGAATCAAGAACTACATATTATATGAGTCGAGTAATTAAAAAATCTATGCAGAATTAATTACCCCGCAACCATATCTGAGAAAGACTCCAAGAGGAGGCAAGAGGATAGCGAGAAGAATATCTATGAAAGTAGCTGTTCCCATCTTCTTTTTAGCTCTTTTTGATGCTTGTGTGAAATTATTAAAGCTTCAAAGTGTGTTTGTGTCTTTCTTCTTTACTCTCTCCTTCATGTACCTCTCACATTATATAGACCTAACTCTTGAGATACTTAAAAGCCACGTGGTGCTTACCTTTTTTTTCTTTTTTCATTTTCCTATATAGTTTCCTGAAATTTAGCATCAGCATTAGGAACATCCATATAGTTTCACTTAGCGCGTCACATACCCGTGATGTCGGCGGTGATACATGTATTTCAACATTATGAATTTTTAGTCAGTCGTTATGATCCAACTTCCAAAGGGTCAACGTCACATATGTATATCAACGTCACATTATCTCGTGATATAATTATTGTGACCGACATTAAAAGGTATTACTGTAAATAACCGTTAGTTACATTCACTCATGTTGCATTTATTTTGTAGATAAAACATGACAATATTTATCCCTTCAACAAAACGACATGCCGTTTCAGACAAAAGTAGGTATGATAAGCATCCACTATCGTTGACGTGAAATCGACTACACATTGTAGCGACCAAAAATGAATATATTTTTAACCTTTTTTTTTTTTTTTTTTTTGTAACAAAATATATTTTTAACCAAAATTGAATATTTAAACAACAGAAGAGGTAAGTTCCAACAACAATAAAATGTATGTTTTATCCATGTAAATAATGCTTTAGACTTGGGCAGACGAAAATGAAACAATGTTTTGGCCTCGTTAAAAAAGCTCAGAATTGGACAAGTTATTTATACTACTTTTTTTTAAAAAAGTTTGGTTTCAGTCTAGATATCCCCAAATCAAAGAAAATGCTTTAGCAACATGCTACATACGTCAATTACTATAAATTTGCTGGTTGTCGATATCACTTGCATTGTTTTTTGTCTTCCTCATTTTTCACCGTTAATATGGTTTATTATTCTCTTGTTGTAGTGCATGACACTAATGTAGACACTAGACACTTAAAATTTGGTAGGAGGCATCCAGTTGGAATCCTTATTTTTTTTAACAGTAAAATTTCATTAAAAAGAAGATTAAAGGGTGGAGAGTGCCTTGATCGTATGGTCGATTCAATTCGATAATTAATCGTAATCGTATATTTAAAAACTGGGCTATGAACAAGTGGTGGGGATGATGATTGTGTTGTGTATCTCATGGACCACGTGAATTTTATCATATGGTGTAAAATTGTTTGTGGCGAATTGAGAGACGTGACCATGGAATTATATAAAGTAGGATTTAAATTTCTATTGTAGTGGTCCAAATCAAACCTACGCCACTTCCAGCATTTTACCAATAGTTATAACACGAAATAAAAATGGCCTCAAATGAACCAAGATTTTTTTTTCAGATCAACATAAATTATATAATAATAAAAAGGGACAACAACGATGATTAATTGCTGATAACATAAAATAAATGATGAATCACTCCCAATGAGCTAACACGATAAAGCAGCATGTTCCCCCTACACAACAGCAAAATGTAAAATTAAGCTTGGTCAGTAGATTCCTTAAACTATAGATAAAATAAAATAAGATTCAACTTAACCAAAACTCGTTCTATAGTCATCACATGCACGTATGTAGCTTTATACAATTATAAAAATATATACCGTGGGAGAGAGATATATAGTGAAGAAAGCTTACGAGGAGACCAAACGGAAAGAACAGAAGAGCTAAGAACAATCATTCCCTGGTGATGGCATAAACAGCGTAGATGATCCCGGGAATATAACCAAGCAGCGTCAATATCAAACATATCCAAAACTCAACCTGTAAAAGAACAAAATAATTTAACTTGTCACAATTTTATTATACGAGTAATTATAAGATGAAAAAGAAATCACAGAAGTAGTCAGAGTGAAGAGAAAGTTTACGCTGCAGCCAAACTTGAGAAAGACGCCGAGAGGAGGCAAGAGGATAGCAATAAGGATCTCTACGACAGTGGCTGCGCCCATTTTGAAGATCTTGAAATTTCTTACAAGATAAGCCACTAAGTTGTAAGATAACTTCTCTTGATGATTTTGGACTCTTTGACACCTTCTCGCTATATATATACCATACTTTATGAGCGTATTTGTACTTCTCTTTTATCTAGACTATATGTACAATAGAAATAGAAAAGATCCAACAGTCAAATCATTATAGGGAATGTGTTGAAAAATGAAATTTGATGATATGAATGATTTGATGTTGAGTAGATTCATCATCTTGAATAAGAACAAATTGATGACTATCAAAGATATATGTCACTTTTAAAAGATTTTTTATATTTTCATATCTTTCTAATTATTTAAAATCAAGATTCTTATTATAAACTAATTTAGACATAAAATAATAATAATTAATTAATAAATAATAAGTTTAATTTTATTATATAAAATTATTTTACTGTCTAAAAATTGAATATGTGTTGAATAATAAGGTGGAAAAAAAAACTGATATAAAATGTTAAAAATAAATAGAAAGGTGTTGAATCTTGAAACTATTATAAATAGTTAAGGGTATAACTAATTTTTTCATTTTGGTAAACGTTGTCTATCCTTGCTCTTTGTGGTAAAGAGGTACTATCCAACAATAATATTCCACAAAATTAGTCAAACATAACTCTCAAATTAATAATTTAAATATTTCATGAATTATATAGTTTTTATTAATCAATTTTTCTTGCAATTTTTAGTTTTACTATATGTTTTGAGTCATCAATCCAATTGATCAAAACATTACTAATGAGATTAAACAGTATATCTGTTAATATTAAAATTACTAGAGATTTTTTCCGCGCTTCGCGCGGATTGTGTCTTATAAATTTATTTTATTTATGATATTATTTGTTGGTTTTTTTCTTTTACATTAACTTCTTGTTTTTCCAATGTTAGTTTTTCTTAATTTAAATTTATATGTTTATAATTTTTTATTTTTCTTGTTGTAGATGGAGAATTATATTTTTATTGATGGTATTTTGTAAGTGACATAAACTTTTTGAAATTTTAAAACAATGTTACATATAGTACGATTAATACATTAAAGAAGAGAAAGATATTCAGACACATTTTACACAGGTTTTATATGCATAATTTTAAACATTATATATGTATATATTATAAGTTTGAAACATGTAAATGCTTTCTAAACCTAAATACTTATTCTGAGTTTACATAACTTATCGAAAATTTTATCTTTTTTTTTTAATTTAAATCCCAGAAAAAAATATCAAAAAGTCAGTATAGATGGTTTTTTTAGGCTTTTAAATCAACACTGAAAAATTACATGAATCAGATAACAACACTTTTATAAACAATTGGATAAAATTTGACCGAGTCAAAGATTTTCACACAATATGTTCTTTCTTCTTCAAATTGCGAAGAGCCTATAGGCACAAGAAAAAAAATCATAATTTTTGTTTTCACTTATATAACATTTTTTCTCCTTTACACATGGAGTTTATTACACTGCTATAAGCAATGGAAAACTCTATTCATATAAGATTCACATCTATGCATTTTGACAAAGAAGAATTTTAGCCATCTTTAGTTTCGGAATGGACCAACTTCAGTCATATACACTATATTTTCTCTATGATTCAAATATTACAATTTTAATATATGTGCAAATTTCCATGTGAAAAAGCATGCACGTCATCTATCATTCAACCTTTTACTTTTTCCAAAGTAAACACAATAATCCTCGTTTGGTTAGCTCCACAAACTAATCTCTTTGGATCAGTTTACTAAAAAATATGGATACTAATGTCAGAAAAGAATATAAGCACTATCAACAATAAATATTGGCACAAGACTGTTTGGTTCAAGGAACATATTCAACATAATGCGTTTATATCATGGTTGGCTTTGCGGAGAAGACTGCCAACCAAGGATCGCTTGAGGCGTTGGGGGTTAAATGTCTCAGGAACGTGCGTCATTTGTAATCTGGAAATAGAGACTCACCATTATCTCTTATTTGAATGCTCTTTCTCTCGCTTGATATAGGAGCCTTTTGCTGCTGAAGTTTGGATTTTTCCTCCGGCTGATCTACACTCTGTTGCAGCCTGGATCAATCAACCTCGCGTCAACGCAGATGCACATGCTACTCCACTCATCAAGCTCTACTTTCAGTCCGCCATCTACCTGCTGTGGAAAGAGCGTAATGCTCGTGTGTTCACAGCTGTCTCCTCACCTTCATCAGTCATCCTTGGCTCTCTCGACCGTATGATGTGTGACCGTCTCCTCTCTTACCCGGCAAGTTCTTCTTTCTCCTCTTCCCTACTTCTTTTTATCTTTCTTGTATAAGACCTCCTTAATGCTTTTTTCACCTTAAGTTGTTGTTGGTTGTTTTTGTTTCCTTGCTGTAATAAGTTGTTTAAAAATAACAGTGTAACCTTTCAGAAAATGATAATTTTAACATCTTACCCAAAAAAACAACAATTATTGACTTATTTATGTGAATATACATTTTATTTTAAATCATTATAGTGGACGAAGAAAGCACCATAATTTGTACAACAAATTTTCTTAAATTCACCTCATCATGCTCACCATTTTACCATTTTCTTCTTCACCCTCCTTGGCTATTTTTTCTTTATTTATAACTACAATATAAAATTATAAACTATATATATTATAAATTAATAATTTATTACCCTTGAAGTCTAACGATTAAAAATAGAACATAATTCAATATAGATATATGATTCTACTAATAAATTAGCAGTTACAAATTTAAAATTTCTAAAAATATCAAAAGTCGTGTGTTAGTTAATTATCTTCTAAATGATATTTATTTCTAATTTTTTTTGGAAGAGAATATTTTGGCTGAGGTTGTTACTTCCAAAAGCCTTGAATTTAGTCTCTTTTATATAGTAGGATAATTCTATAAAGATGTGACTGTCACATTAATACATTAGATTACTCTTTCATGTGATAATACAAACTAATATCCTCAGATTTATCAGTTCTGAACCAAAAAACATTTTATAGGATATATCATTTAAATTGAAGGTGATGTGGGAGTAAATAAATGGTCATGTATATGTAGATGGCGTGCACGAAACATAAATGTTTAACCTAGAATTAACGTATTAGTTAAAAATTAAAACTCTTTTCTTAAGTGAAAAGCTCAAATTTGACTAAACTTCATGGTACTTGTAAGAAACTTAAGTGGCTTAACCCACAAGGTACACGTAGCACAAACACAACTCATTATAAGTTTTAAAACCTTAACATTACTATCAAACCATATTGTTGTCGGAATACGAATGTGGGCCGGGACAATCCCCGCCGTATATGTCGGTGAGCGGTATGCCCATACATATAACTCTCACACCTTCTACCTACAGGATCATAACACGTGGATAATCCACATGCCTTCAGGTCTGTCAACACATTTTCCGGCCGTCCTCTCACGTGTCAAGACCATGCTCCATAAAAACATTGGCATATGCTTGATTACTTTACACTCCTTCCGTATGTTCATTTTCTCAGTTTGTATTCGCTGTATCGTATGGGTACCAATATAGATGCATGGCTGGCTGTAGATATAAATATGCATGAGCTACACATCATTTTTTTTTTTTTTTTTTTTTTTTTTTTTTTGCTAAAAGGTAAATATCATATTAATGAAAGTTCAGATTTACAAACAAGTAGACCTAATTTATGTTACACCTTGGCAAAAAAAGAGAAAAAACAAGGTAATAACAAAATGAAGATGAACTAAAAGAAGATCAGTGCATCCACTTAGCCATGAGGTTTTGGAATTGCTTCCGGTTCCTCCTAGCAGTGATTGTGTTTCGAATTTCTCTGTCAATGAGCCTGAAGATCACTGATGGAGTCTGAGTGAACTGGTTATGCAACACATTGTTCCTTTGCTTCCAAAGGTGATAGATTGTACACTGGGCCACAAGCTTCCTTAACAGAGCTGGTGCAGAGGAGGAGGAACTTCTGATCCAGGATAGGAGTTCCGGCCAAGAGCAGAACCTGGTGCGAGGTGGATTGAGGTTGGCAATAGCAAGCCGCCAAACTTCCGAGCTATAGTCACATGAGAGGAATAGGTGGTCTCTTGATTCTTCATGAGCAGAACATAAGCAACAAGATGTATTTAATTGAAGACCCCAAGAAGCCAAGCGAGCTCTTGTTGGTAATCTGTCCATATTTGCAACCCACATCATTATGTACATTATGAATCTAATGTTATGACAGCAAAGCCTAGCTTATATGAAAAATCTTTGGAGCCAAAGCAAGAAAGCTGTGAGATCCTTAGTGACTCAGTGTGGATCATTCTACTCTGTCCAGCATAATAGCATATGTTCTTTTTTCCTAAAGCTGCTTTCGTAACACTGAATACTTTCATAAAATCACCATTATTGATTTAATATTCTTAGTTTTTATTTGATTATAAAATATTATGGCCGACACCAACGCTGCAACGCGTAACCATGGCATCAAATTAACACTAGACATGCTATTATTATATGTATCTACTTTAAACATGATGTCCTAATCAAAATGGTTCCTCTCCTTTTTCTTTCTTTGTTATAAAATAGGTGGTAATATCTTGATTAAAAAAGACCATTTGTTCTTATCTTTTCGACCGACGTTGGTCCGAGCATTTGGGTCCACTCTTACATATTTTGGACCTTGTCTGGAATTTAATCTAAGCCCATTACGGCCCATATTGGATCGCTGATTAATTACACGTCTGGAATGTCTCAAACACACATCCATAACACAAAGCCAAATCTTTGTTTGATTACAGATATTAACTTATCACCACACAAAGCCATACAACAAAGAAAAGAATGTTCTGCTTTCTTCTCCCACACGAAACAAAACCAACAAAATAAATAAATAAACACTTGAAAGACTTCAAAGGAACCCATCACTTGGCTATGATCTCTTCTTTGGTTTCTTCAGTTGTGATAGTCTTAGAGCTTGGAGACTTCCCAATGATTGCTTTCTTTGCCTTGACAAGAGACTGCTTCACCTTTGACATAATGCTGTTTGAATGTTTTGGCTTAACAACTTCTTCTTTGGTTGTGACTTCTGGTTGTGGCTTTGGCTCTTCGATCTCTTTAGCAGCAGTTGCTGTTTCTGCAACCTCTGGTACTTTCTCTGTGATTGATTCCTCTTGTTTGGTTCCTTCAGTTTCTTTCAAAGTCTCTTCGCTCTGGACATCTGCAGCAGGTGTTTCAGTGTCCTTCTTGATGTTCTCATCTTCGGTAGCTTTGGCTTCTTCACTCACTTTCTCTTTTTCATCCTTTGATGGTTCTTCCACCACTTGTTTCTCTTCAGTAGTGGTCTTCTCAGTGACATCAGGAGGAGAGGAAGCGTCTCCTTCAGTCTCCTTTTTGGAGGCAGTGTCTAAATCTTGGTTTATTGGTACAGTTTCTTCAGGCAACAAAGCAGTACCAGATTCAGAAGTATGTTCATCCTTGGAGTTGATACCGGAGTCTTTGGTCTCAACAACAATGCTATCCTCAAGCTCAACCTTAGCTTCTTCTGTTGTTTCAGGTGTTTTTACTACTTCAGCTTCTGGTGCCAGTTCCTTTGCTTTCTCAGGCTGAGCCTCGGCTTTTTCAGAAGTCTCTGGCTTTGGCTCAACTTCAAGAACCTCAACATCTACGGTCTCTACTGATACTTCTTTAACAAGCTGAACATCAATTGGTTCCACCTGTTTGCCTCCGGCTTCATCTGTTGATTCAGAAACATCAACCATCTTCTTCTCCTCCTCCTTATCATTGTTGTCTTCTTCAGCAACACTCTCCACGGCTAGCTTCTCTTCTGCTTCAATCTTAACTTCTTCAACACTCTCTTTCACAAGGGTTGGTTCTTTAAGCTCCATTTGTTCAGCTACCTTCTCCTCACCATTCTCATCTTTTCCTTTCCCTTCTTCTGCTTTCTCCACATCATCTGCTTGGACATTAACCACTGCAACAACCTCTTTCACAAGGGTTGGTTCTTCAAGTCCCACTTGTTCAGCTACCTTCTCCTCACCATTCTCATCTTTCCCCTTATCATTAGATTCATCTGCTTTCACCACTTCTGCAGCCTCCTCCACATCTGCAGGTATCTCTTTCTCCGGTACACCAGCAGGAGTCTGAACAGTCTTCTCCTCCTCAATCGTCAGGTTTGAATCTGAAACCGGTTTATCTTTCACCACATCCACAGTTTCTGACAAAACAATCTCTTTCTCCATCAGCTTAGCCTCGTCGTTCACCTTGGTCTCCAGTGGCTGCATCAGGTATAAGTAAAACACACTCTATTATTCTCTTGTTAAATAGAAAACTCACTAACTATTGCTTAGTTTATTGTGAAACTCTAATCATACTTAAGAAATGTAAGAAGAGTTTTCAATGGTTTCTTAAAACAACCATGTGCTATCATCAACAACTTCTTCTAATTATTGTTTAATAATTCTCCGGATTCTTACAGAATAAGAGGATTAAAACCATACTGAGCATTCCAAAACAATGAAAGACACAAAACAAATCTTATCTCCTTGACTCTAACCAAACTTTCATAGTTGCAGGTACATATACATACATAGAAGAGTATAAACATATGTAATAAAATTCTATAAAGCCAGAGGGAGAATATCTGAACTAGCTTACCTTTTCAGACATAGTTGCAGTTGCGGTCTGAGAATCAGAAGCCATGAAAGAAGATTCAGAAGGGAGGAGAACAAAAAAAAGTAGTGGACAGGGTTCAAACTTCAAAAGTTTCAGATCATTTGTTGAAGAAAAACACTCACACATATAATCATCACAAAGTGGGGAACACTGTATAGCTGTCTCTCACACTAGAACCAGGTTGTCAAGTGTCAACACACTCTGTATATTCTCTTTACTCTTTTCACTATTATATTGTTTGATATTTTATGAAATAAAAAGATTAGTTTAGCTAGAAGAATTATTTCTCTTTGATTGCACTTAAAACTTTGTTTTGAGGTTTTATTATTGTTTTTCCAGAGAAGCAAAATTAATAATACAATTCTCCAATGAGACATTGGTTAATGCTTAAGGATACAAAAGCCTCTCTCCGTTTGAGAGAAGCTTTTCTAAGGTTTATGTATATAAATCAAAATCATCTGAACACCATGTTGTGGCAGCTCTTGTCACATGGGTAAGGACAATCAACTAACTTCACTTCTGCTCTATCAAAATACCAATCTCCCACAGCTATTGCCACTGCCTACATTCCATAACACAAAGCCAAGATCAGATTCTTCTGTGTACCTTTGTTTGTGTGTGAATGATTTGAGCTTTTACCTTTTTACTGATGACAGGAGAATCATCTGCAAACCAAGTATCTTGCCTCTCGGTTTGGCAGTGAGCAAAGCAGGAGTTTATGAACAAACCGTTCTGTCTAGACATTGAGAAGCCCTTGACTACTCTCAGCATCTGATCCCTGAAACTTTGCAAGAACCGCATTTGACCAGAGGTGCATTTTTCATGGTTGAGTCTACAGTCATGCCAAAAGCCACTAGGATCAGCTGATTTTGGAGCTATGCTGCTTTGTATCTGATTATAACAAAACTTGTAATGTGAGCATAACCATCAAAGGAGAATTACCTAAGCAATGTAATGTTCCTTACCTGCCATGTATCATATGCTGCGTTGACAATGAAAAGTGGAGTTTTCATCTGACTGATCAGATTCTCTGGGAAGAAACACTGCACAGAACAAAAAGGAATTCATAAACTACAACACTTTGAATGGTCAGTTTCCGGTTTGCAATAGCATCATGAGAGAATGTACTACCGAAGTTGGATCGAGATGGTTTGTGCAGATACGAGGCAGGTTGTTCTTCACACTCTGAAACTCTACTATACCATTGTATAAGTTCCTTATTGTTCGTCCACCAGACACATCAGCTCTGTGTATTAACAGAAACAGACCACTCAGTAACAGTTTACTTAATCAAGAGAGTTTGGTGGATAAATAAACTAACGTGTCCAAGAACAAGCCTGCGTCACTTAAGCACTTGACTTTGGTGGAACCAGGGAACAAGTCTCTGAACTCATCGCAGCGTAAGATAGCTGCTAAACCACCAGCTGAGCATCCAGAGAGAAGTGCCTGACACAACAATAGAAAGTTCATAAGAAACTACTCTTAGTCTTTGATCCTGAAGTGTAGATTAAGAGAAGGTTTAAGTGTCAAACCTGGTCAGCGTATCTCATTCCATTGGCCTTCAAATCATCTATGGCTGCTCTCCAGATACGCTCTCCTCTAAACTGAAGCTGTGCAGCCTGTAAAAAAAGTTATAAACAAAAGCCAAAAAGATGCTCAAATGTACAGAACTTAAAACAAAGCCTCTATTTAACTCAACAGTGTAATGATTCTAACCTCATTCTGACCATCTCCACTGAAAGAAGCGCCATCACAGTAACGAAGCTTAACTCTATTCCAGTTAAAGAAGTCTGCAAAAAAGACAATGAGGATCAGTAAATCCTCAAAATTACTGACATTGTCGCACATCACATGAATAAATATTGAGAGACTAAACCAGGATTTTCTTGAGCTTTATCACTCAATATTCCTGTAAACTGAAGCTCTTTCTCCATGTAGTTAGATGACCCACGTCTAGTCTTCTTCCTGTATACACATGTCCTGACATTGTTGCACCATCCTCCTCCCTATTTATCATAATAATAAACATTAACAATGGAGAACTATAAACAGTAGCTTTCATAGATAAACAAATCATTCACTAAACCTCTAATTGAATGAGCCAACTGTTAGCTCCAGATCCATGTCCACGGTGCAAGTGGTATCCAGGCAATGTTCCATCCAAACAAACTGTGTGATAAGACACAACCAAATCCAGGTTAAATCACTTTCAAATATTTTTCTAGTGACACATCACAACATAACATACTCTGATCATATGAATTACTTAAATTTTGTTTATAGAAACATTATTCTAAGCAGGAATCGTGAATAATACATAACAGTAAACGTAAAAACCAAGTTAAAATCTGGAAGGGGACAAGAGACATAACAAACAAACAAGCTGAGAAGAATGTAGTTGAAGTGAATAAAGTGAAGAACACACAAAAAGGTAAAAGAACACATAAAAAAAAAGTAAATAAAGAGAGATCTAGTGACAGAAGCAGAGAGAGTACCAGCTCCTGAGTCAGCTCCTCTGATAAGAGTGAGACCAACTAATAAAGGGTTCAGATTGGAGCTATACTTGGAGAATCCAAACTCCAGTTCCTCAATGCGGTCTATCTCTGTTACATTGAAGTCTAAATACTCATTTGCTTGAGTTCCTAGTATCAGCCAGCAAGCTACAATAAACCCTACCAACAACAAAAGCTTCACCATTCTCTCTCACTGGAGAGAAGAGTGAAAGCAAGAAAAGGATAAAGAAACAGATCTCTGGGAGTGAGAGATAGAGAAGAAACAAACAAACTTTAAAGCCAAACACTCAGTGTAATAAAAAAAAGGAATCAATCGTTGTAGGGAAAAAAATCTTTGTAGGAAAAAAAAGAGCTTTTCTGACTAGAAAATAAAAATAAAAATATTGAAAAGAGTTTCATGGCTGGATTCACGGTTGGAGTTTTATTTATGTTTTAGATTAATTCACTCTCTTATTAATATGATAAAGACAGAGACCATCTTAAACTGTTTCCTAGATCTTAGTTCACATTTAAAACACACAGCATCAAATAAAGGACTGCGGCAACAACAACAGAAAAAAGCAGATGTAATTAGTTTGATGTGCTTATTATAGCTAGCACATGGACCAAATGGGTCCATTGGTAGTTAATTATATTGGTTGTAGCCTCATATTTCTATTGGTTGTAGATTAAATTATGATGTCGACATAAATTTTATTGATATACATTTAAACTTTAATCTCTCTATTCTTTCTTGCATGAATTTAATTAGAGAAGAAGTGTACGTACATAAGTTGTCAAAACACTGTGATTTTGAATAAATGTATACCTAAAAAGTAAGTATAGAATCATTTTACTTTGAACTGACGTTGACGCAAGGCTTGCATAACCAAACTTTTGAATTATGATCTCTTCCTTCCTGAAATTTTAAGAGTTCTAAATAATATAGAAAAATAGTTTAATAACTGGATGTTATAAATTTAAGTATGTATCATAGCAAAATAAAATAAATTTATGAATATTAAAATTTTAAGGCTCCAATACAAATATTTCTTTGTAAAGAAAAAAAAATGTTGACCGTTCCTTGTTGGTAATAAACATGCACTGAAAACTTGAGTAAGGTATAGATTCTTTTTGGACTCTTCTAGCAATAGCCTTTGATGGTCTTCCTCAACCAAGTGTTGATGGTATAATGGGAACTAGGAGAAAGTCATCATACACCCTTTAGAGATATGTGCAAAAATATTAACAAGTGATGGTGGGTGTTATATATGCAAGGTATAAGGAATCATATATGCTTGGATTGGATTGACTTCATCCATTTAAAACATTCTTTCCGAAAATGATATAGTTGTTTTGATTAATTTTAACGCAATGTTTTTTTGAAACTAATTTTAACGCAATGTTTAAACATTTACATATATAGCATAGTTATTTTTTAGTAGATTTGTTGTTCTTGTAAGGAAAGGTTTTAACTCATTTAAGTAGTCTATAATTTCCTTGTTGGCTATATATATAGTTTATTTTGATGGATTTTGTATAAGTTTCACCCTGAAAATTGAAAATGCATAATGTCGACAAAAAATGAAAATGCATAAGAAAAAGAATCATAAAAAGACAAAGCGTGCATGGCAGAACGAGAAAATGCGGTCTTCGTCTCGTTCCCATCAATCACATGTTGATCTTAGGGCATCTCCATCCCCACTCCATTTTTTTCTCTAAAATGGAGTAAAAGTGAATATGGAGTGAGGAATGCTCCAACCCAACTCCATATCTCACTCCATAATAAAATTTACTCCATAAATGGAGTAATCTATTTTTTGTTTGTTCATCACTCTATTATGGAGTGAGAAATGGAGTAGGGTTGGAGCAATTTTACTCCATTTGCACTTTTACTCCATTTTGGAGGAAAAAATGGAGTTTTACATTGGAGATGCTCTTACGCCGCGGTCGTCCACTTGTTCAATTTCTGTTCTTTTCTAACCATGGTCCCTTACTCTACTATTTATTTCCATAAGAGCCCTAAGCTTTCAAATGTATCGATTTTACTGATTTGCTCAAAACTATAATGGGCTCAATAAAGTTAATCGGCCTAGTGAATGGTGTGAAAAGACCCACCAGGCAGACAGCCAGAGTGAAGCCTCATGGCAATGTGCTTCAGTTTGAAGATCAGGAAAGGTCTATGAATCTTTTGTTTCACATGCTTATAGAAAATTCATCGAGACTTGGTGTTTATGAGACAAGCATCAAAGGAGCTAGTAACTATAAGCAGGGGAGGGAGAAACAAGAACAAAGATACTTATCTTATAAAAAAGCCTAATAATATAAGAAACTAGTCTTCACTAACATATAGGTTGCGCCTTGTAAGACTTGACATGAATAGAGAAATTCAATTTCGGTTCATTTCTTTGTTTTGGTTCACCTTTAGACGGTTAAGATTCTGACTTTATTTGGTTATAAACAAAAGAAGCAATATAACCATGCCTTCCGGTTTGGTTATCGAAACAGAAGGGCCGGTTTGGATTTAACTGAACAAAAAAAAACTCTTGAGTTCTACAACCAAACAACCAAAATCATCATCCCTTCTTTTAATCATTTATAGTTTGGTGATTATTAGAGATTGATGGTCTTTTTTTATTGGTAAGTATCAGGTCATTTTATAGCTATAGGCTAGTTGATGTCTTCAACAAACAAGCCCTCTTTTCATTACCAAATCTTAACCAACGATCAGAACACCTAAACCTAATTATGGCAAACAAAATTGATTAACAAGCCTATGGCCCCTCCATGTATATCTCTTCTCCATTGGTTTCTCTTCTTGACAATATATATAAATCGAGAAACAAGGTCAAATGGTCATCTGAAATTCATCAATAACATTTATCAACAACAACCAACAATGAAAACTTTCATGACCCATCTTTTTGTGACCGTCCTGCTTGTGGCCGCCCACACGGCCTTCGCCGAAACAAATATGCTTCAAGATCTTTGCGTTGCTGATCTCAAAGGTATCTTTCTCTCATGGTCGAAACTGAAGTTTAAAGACACACAAACATTTTTAAATTAATCTTACTGTTTTTTTTAAAACAATTTGGAGGCTATATGACATATGTTTAATAGTTCTTTAAAATTTGGAAACCATTGCGAATGTTTCATCCGGCTGTCATCAAAACCCGACCATTCTGTCTCTCTTGATCTAACATTTATATTCTTGCAAGAAATGAAACCAATCTTAATAGTTTTTTTGTCGTTGACTTTTGTTATGTTCTATTAGGTGCCAAAGTAAACGGATACGCATGCAAAGACCCATCACAAATAACACCAGAGGACTTCTACTACATAGGCTTAGCCGCTGCTGCAGACACATCCAACACCGCAATGGGGTCAGCCATTACAGCAGGCAACGTTGAGAAAATCCCTGGCCTCAACATGATGGGTACCTCCATGTCTCGTATCGACTACGCACCTGGTGGACTCAACCCACCGCATCTTCACCCCCGAGCGTCTGAAGCCATATTCGTCCTGGAAGGACGTCTCTTCGTCGGCTTCTTGACCACCACTGGAAAACTCATCTCCAAACACATCAACAAGGGAGACGTCTTTGTATTCCCCAGAGCTCTCCTCCATTTCCAGCAGAACCCTAACAATGCTCCTGCCTCCGTGATCGCTGCTTTTGATAGTCAGAACCCTGGGACTCAAAGTGTTGGACCGTCTCTGTTTGGTGCTAACCCTCCTATTCCTGATGACTTGCTTGCCAAGGCGTTCGGTGTTGAACCACAGGTGATTCAGAAGGTTAAGGGAAAATTCCCAGCCAAGAAATGAATATAGGTTTCAGACAATACCTAATAATGCAATAATAATATACAAATAATAAACATAAAAGTTGTAAAATACTACACAAAAGCAAACAATGCTTGTAAATTTTGTAATTGTTGTAGATATTCTTTCAGTTTGTTGGCCCATTGATTACAATGAGACCAGTTTCAATAAGTAAATCCCTGGAGTTAATATTTCTTTGAACATTTTCAAACAAATAATACAATGCATTGTCAATTCTTTGAAGCATACTTTGCTACAAGAATCTATGGGTTTTATGTTTTGCTTTTAGTGAAGCAGTTTCAACGGCTAAACTATCAGCTGAGTTTAGAGCCAAATCATGTCTCAGACAAGGATACTAGGCCATACTATCAGATAAAGTTAGTTTATTGTCTGGCCAATTCTTGATCTTTACACTATCCATTTCTCTATGTATATATAAAATGATAAAAAGGTGGTTGTCACAAATCATTACATTCTGTTTTTTTTGTAAGTTTAAAATCCCTTGTAAACTTCATGTGTCCTTTATAATATCAATTCTTCTTCCTTCTTTTTTTTTACCAACTTGACCTAATTTTCACCAAGGTTGATGTGGATGTAACTATAATCACCCATCTTTTTGCTCAGCTTAACTATTAAGAAAGAACAAACTCTGAACTCTGTTTCAGTTATTCTCCAAATCAATAAACATGGCAAGTTACAAGAACATTGTATGTATGTAAGTAATGTAATCATTGCCTTCACAATTTTATGTATCATTCTTTGTATGATTAATCAGAAGCAGACCTCTTCTCTCTAACAGAACCCACCTCTTGAGTTCAGAGGGAAACCCCAATGAGAAGAAAAAACAAGATTAGGATACAAACCTTCTCTGTTCATCTTATTTGTGATACGCACATACATGTTAAATAACCTTCTAGGAAATGCTAATGCCTTAAGAACCAGCTTTCTTGATCGGTTTAGTCTAAACCCTTTTGCTCGAATCTCGCTCTTCTTCCCCGAGTTCTGCCTTTTAGTCGACCTTGTTGTTGGTGGTGGCAATGCAGTCAAGTTTTCATGTTGATTCGTTAGCTTCTTGTAACGACATGATTGTCTCCACCTATACTTGCCAACAATCTGCAGCATCTTTGGCTCTATAAAAGATAGTGTTTTGATGCTGTCTTAGAGCAATAGTGATGAATAGAACAGAAGGAGTTTTGTTTTTGCTTCGAAGGGTAGGGATAAGGAAACACTGTAATGATGATGATGTTGAAGAGAAGGCATGTGGTTATATAAAGATAGAGAGAGTGTGAAAGATTCTTAAAGCACATGGTTTTATTCTGTGTTTTCATTTAAAACCCATAAATATCACAACTCTGCTTAAATGAGCAGCTCATGTTAAACCACATAAACAGATGCTCTGTACATGGACCTACGCCCTGTACATGGACCTACGCCGTTAAGGGTGTGACGATGATGTTACAAAAGAAGACAAATACATATTTTGGTGTGGTGTGTGAATTAGTTACATTTCGGCAAATATTGAATCCTACAAGATTTCTTTTCTTATAGACGAGATTATATGTTTACACTTTTGCTGAGTTTATAATGCTTCATTTTTGTCTTTAATAAAATAATGATTACATTTTAAGTTACTCTATAACAAAAACACATAATATATATACAATGAATTATGTAGGCTTAGATAAAACCCACAATTATTATTTTTACTAACGCTATATCGGAATTTATTTTACCTTGCATGCATTTTTGAATGAATGTTGCTATTAGTAAGAAAATGTATTCGGATATATAGGGAAAGATTTTAAGAATGGAATTGAGATCAAACAAACGACGTTTTTACTAAAGATTTTTCTAATGATTTAAATTTGACTATAAAGAAGTATCAATGGAATATATGGAGATTTATGTCCAATGATTGGATTTTGGAAGTCATATAATTCATGAATTGTAACAAAACTAGAAGTAGTTGAGAAGAGTATAATCTATAATTATTTTGGGCAGCCCTGGCAAATGTGACATTAGCAAGGAGAGAGAAGAACAATAAGAAAGAGACAATGGTCCAAAAATATTTATAAACACGTAACCGACAATGATTAGATTGGTGACAAGGAATAAGTTGGTTGCTAGTCTATTTATCCCTGTTATAGTATATAGTTCTTATTTCTAAGATATCTCAACCGCATAGTGTGTATCCGGCTAAACAGCCTAAACTAACCTCTCTTTCAGATAGTTATCAACGGTCAGGTTTGGATTAAAAATGGCAATGTCGCAGGTCCATTGAATGTTATATGGACCCACATTTAGGCCCATACGAGGCCCGCTATAGGGATACTACTTAATTGTAAAATGGAACTTAATTAGTAAGACAAGGACTCGCTTACGTTTCACTGATTTGTTGGGAAAGAGTTACGACAAAAGAGGAACACGACTCGTTTACGTTATTGCGTTTTGTGACTAATGACTATGATTAAACCATTAAATAAATGTATTAAAAAATTACGAGCATGAACTTAATTCACGTTTCTTGCATGATCTTTCGTATCGTAAAGTTTCTTTCCAATCTAAAAACAAAATTTCGACATCTCTTTTCCAAAGTCTATAATCAAAATCTAATATCTGATCACAATTTGTAGCATAGTATTTATTATAACAAAGATTATTTAGTGAATCAACAACATGATTAAAGAAGAAGAATCTTAGTTTAAGCACGCAGCAAACTAATGCACACACAAACGAATGAACATAGAGAGAATAGAAAGACTTAGTAGAAGCAGTGAGAGGAGGATTTGTTTGGGTGAAGGAGACGAGAGAAACGTCTACGGCGGTAGAAGAACGCCGTTTTGAGACGCGACCAGACAACGCGTTTCAGCCTCTTAGCAGATTTCAACTTCATCCAGACAACTTTCTTCACAACCCTCCCCACAGATCTCTTGATCCTCTCGGTTAAGCTCTGTTTCCTCGAGAACTGGTAGCTCTTAAGGAAGAGCTGTCTCTTCTCCACGTATCCTCCTCCATAGCTGTAGCCATAGTAACCGTTGTTGCTCTGCCAAACGCCAACGCTGTTGATGTTTCTGCTCATTGGAAGCATTTAGCAGCCGCCAAAACCGTCGAAGTTAAACGCCTAGAACGGATAGGATTTGGTTTTGGTTATGGTTATATCTCAATCTTGTTTCAAGTGCTTCACGTTGTTGCTTTAAATATAATTTGGTTTCGGTCTCTTTAACCTTTGACGTACTATACTACTCTGATTTTAATGGCGTCTCTCTCTCTTTTCATGTACTAAAATACAAGTCCTCTCGTCAAATCAAATACACTAATAAGTAGGTGAGACTTTAATCTAACTTCCCAACTAGTAAAAATTCAATAAAGAAGACCAAAGTTCACATTCTGTTTTTTTAGTAAATAATTTAAATGAAATTTGTATTCATTAATTCATTTACATATGACGGTTTGTTTTAATTCTAGTTGATTGATTTTTATAAACTTGAATGATATTGACATTTTCCAATTGTCTTTTGTTTTTGACCGAACAAATGTATTGTTGGTTTCTGATTATCATATGCTTTGTTGCTCTGGGGTTTTTAGGTGTATCCATATTTTTAATCCACTGAACTTATTTCATAGAAGGATTAAAAAACAAGACTTGAGTATGAACTCTACAATTAATACAATGTTAGCATATTTATGACACAAAAAAAAAAAAGAAAACTTGATATAGTAATCGCAGTCTGAAAGGAACATAAAAAGAGATGGCCTAACAGCTCCAAACTTCAGATAAACTCAATAGATACAGCTCCAAACTTTATCCAAGGGACCCCCAAATGTATTCACAAGTGTTGAGATTGTGTAAACAAAATTCCATAATCATCTACATCTATATAATTCAATGATTATTTTCTCTTCAGTTTGCAAAATATACTCTTAACTTAAAATATTTAATACAATGTTAAAGTTTGCATGATTAAAAATTCAGCAGCTAATTTGATGACAATCACAGATATAGTTGGAAATATACCATACTTTTATATCTGCTAACTTTCTGAGCAGAAACATATATATCAGAGCCAGAAAAATATCAGATATCTCAAAATTGTTACAAATCCCAACTAAGAGAAACATGTACTAGTTTCTAAATGATTTTGCTGGAATACTTGAAAAAGGGCAAATCTCCAAAATAGAATCTTTCTAACTTTATATCACAAAAATAGCACTCAAAAACTAAAATGACTAAAATAGCATTTTATCTTTTGAAAAATTTAAATTTTTTTATTTTTCAAAATTTGAAATCTTATCCCCAAAACCTCACTTCTCAACTCTAAACCCTAAAACCTAAATTCTAAACCCTAAACCCTAAATTCTAAACCCTAAACCCCACCCCTTGAGTGTTATTTTTGTGACTTTTGGCCTTGAATGCTAGTTTGAGAACAAAAACTTGATTTAATGCTATTTTGGTTTTTTTCTCTACTTGAAACCATGAAAAATAAAATAAATACAAATATAATATTGGGTTTACGGGCTTTTGAGCTAATGGGCTTAATCAGAATAGAGTTAATGGGCTTTACAAAACCTGAAAACTAAATAGAGAGTGAGAGCCGCGAAGCAGTAGTAGTAGCCTCCACCATCTTCCACTCCTTTCGAATTTGCACCGTCGCCGTCTCTAAGCCTTCTGCTCGGAATCTCCGTCATACGCCTAGATCTTCACAGATATGAACGCCCCTGTTCTAGTTCTCAGTAAGCATCTTCTCCTTCTCCAGATCTGTACTCTTGTTACTCTGTTTTAATCCTACTCATTGGTGAAAAATGTTTCAGAGGATTCGTTGAAGCGTGAATCTGGAACAAAGGTTCACCATGGTAACATCCAAGCTTCCAAGGTAACGAAAGTCCTTTCCTTTGAGTGTTTGAAATGTTGCTACTTTGGATCATGGCTTCACCACAGTTCTTGGGTTCGTTTTCACAGGCTGTTGCTGATATCATCCGTACCACATTGGGTCCTCGCTCTATGTTGAAGATGCTTCTTGATGCTGGTGGAGGTACTTTGCATCTTCTTATTACTGTTTTATAGATCTTAAAAAGAGAATAATATTAGGTTAAAGTTTATACCTTTTTCAAAGATCCAGTCTTTGCAGATTTGTATATAAATGTAATCTCTCTTTGTTAAAGAAATCATTATAGTGGGTTGAGTGGATCCTAAGTTGTTTTGTGCGCTACGGTGTTTGTTTTATGGCTTTTTTTACAGGGATTGTTGTTACTAATGATGGGAATGCTATTTTGCGTGAGCTGGATGTTGCTCACCCTGCTGCTAAGGTTTTGTTTCTTCCTATCTTCAACCTTCTTGTTGTCTTCTAATTGTTTTATGATGTATTTTTTCTCCTCTCTGTGTTGATTGCAGTCGATGATTGAGTTGAGCCGCACACAGGACGAAGAAGTTGGTGATGGGACTACATCTGTTATTGTACTTGGTATGTTCAATATATTCTGATGTTTCTTTTGTTGAAATCCTTCTAGACCATTACAGGTTCTTTGAACACTTAAAGTAATACGAATGTGTACTGAAAGCAACATTTTTTTATGCTGGTTTTAGTTTTTGTTGTCACTGATTTTGTTTTTCAACAGCTGGTGAAATGTTACATGTTGCTGAAGCATTTATTGAGAAGAGTTATCATCCCACAGTCATCTGCCGTGGTATACTTTCGTATCATTTTTTATCTTACCACAGGGTTTTATTTATTGTACTGTTTTCATTGAAGAATGTTTCCTTCTCTGCAGCTTATAATAAGGCTCTTGAGGATGCTATCGCTGTTCTTGACAAGATTGCCATGTCAATCGATGTCAATGACCGTAAGTCAACTTGTACCTTTGTTTTTGATATTTTTTCAGCCAAGGGTTGATAGACATTTCTTTTCTGTAAGTTCCGTTTTTACCTCAATGTTTACTGATACAAGAATGTTTATTTATATTGCAGGTGCAACAGTACTAGGACTAGTCAAAAGCTGCATAGGCACAAAATTCACTAGCCAGTTTGGTGATCTTATTGCTGTGAGTACTTTAATTTCTCAAGTTAATCTCTATTGTGCTCAAGTGCTTACTCCATTTCATGTGGCTCTTTTAGGATTTGGCTATTGATGCCACCACTACCGTTGGTGTTGATCTCGGACAAGGACTAAGGGAGGTGGATATAAAAAAATACATCAAGGTTGAGAAGGTCCCCGGTGGTCAATTGGAAGACTCCAAGGTTCTCAAAGGAGTCATGTTCAACAAAGACGTAGTCGCTCCCGGTAAAATGAAGAGAAAGATCGTCAACCCACGGATCATTCTTCTCGACTGTCCCCTTGAGTACAAGAAAGGTGAAAACCAAACCAACGCTGAGCTGGTTAGAGAAGAGGACTGGGAAGTTCTGCTGAAGCTTGAAGAGGAGTACATTGAGAACATCTGCGTGCAGATACTAAAGTTCAAACCTGATTTGGTCATCACAGAGAAGGGACTTAGCGACTTAGCCTGTCACTATTTCAGTAAAGCTGGGGTTAGTGCAATAAGGAGGCTGAGAAAGACGGACAACAACAGGATTGCTAAGGCCTGTGGAGCTGTGATTGTGAACAGGCCTGATGAGCTTCAGGAGTCTGATGTTGGTACTGGCGCTGGCTTGTTTGAGGTTAAGAAGATAGGAGACGACTTCTTCGCCTTCGTTGTTGATTGCAAGGAACCTAAAGCGTGTACTGTGCTCTTAAGAGGACCAAGTAAAGATCTTCTCAATGAAGTGGAGAGGAATCTTCAGGTGTGTGAATGATATTTTAATTTCTTCTGTCAAAGTCATTGTCACTAATGCTTTGTTACATTCTTCTTACAGGATGCCATGTCTGTTTCAAGAAACATCATCAAGAACCCGAAGCTTGTTCCTGGTGGTGGAGCCACTGAGTTAACCGTCTCTGCCACTTTAAAACAGAAAAGTGCAACAATTGAAGGAATCGAAAAGGTTGGTTATGTTTTTTTACCACTTAACCTATTGTTAAAATCTTTTCAGAGTAGGATGAGGCCTCTAATTCTGATTGTTGTTGAAACAGTGGCCTTATGAAGCAGCTGCTATAGCTTTTGAGGCTATTCCACGTACTTTAGCTCAGAACTGTGGAGTTAATGTTATCAGAACTATGACAGCACTGCAAGGAAAGGTATCATTTGTCTACTCTTCTTTTCTCAGTATCTGCCATTTTATGATTCTGAATCATTCTCATTGATTAGCATGCAAATGGTGAGAATGCTTGGACTGGAATCGATGGAAACACTGGTGCAATAGCTGACATGAAAGAGAGCAAGGTAAATAATAAAAGAAAGCTTTACTTTGTTAGTGAATCTAGTGTTTCTTGAGGCTAACGGTTTGAACTTTGTGAATAGATATGGGATGCTTACAATGTGAAAGCGCAAACGTTTAAGACAGCGATAGAAGCGGCGTGTATGCTACTGAGGATTGATGATATAGTGAGTGGTATCAAGAAGAAGCAAGCTCCTGGAGCTGGACCTTCAAAGCCTACCATTGAGACAGAAGGAGATGCAGACAACGAGCAAATACTTCCCGACTAGAAAATTGTGCTCTCACCAACTTAATCTTGTTCCTTTTTTTGGTCTTGTTTTGATATTTTAGTTTGGAATGTTTTTGGAACTTGACAGTCTCTTTAGTATCTTGTTGTTTTGCATTTTGACTTGGGGAGAAAAGATCTTGAAGGGAGTGAGTGTTTTGAGTGATGAATCTTTTGTTTATTTCTGGAGGCAAAGGCGTTGGCATTGCAAGACGCTGATTTATTTTTAGTCTAACCCGGATTTACTTGTTTGGTTTTGCTACGTATGGTACAGCGAATATTTATTTTTATGAAATGAATTTCATCAAAAAATATATAATGACACCAAATAAAATTCTAAAAAAACCAGAACTATACTACTAGAACAGAGAATTCTACATTGATTTTGATTGAAAGCACAAATGAATTTCAAAAACATAAAATCTAAACTATTATTTTTGAAGTGATTAATATTGTTTATAACTTTAATGAATAAAACATACAAATTAGCAATAAATAAATAAATAAAAAACAAGTTTAAAACTTATTTGATTAGATAAATGATTAAAATTATTCAAAATCTAAAAAGTATATTTTAAAATAAAAGGACAATTCTTATATATATATATTGTGGTGTTATCCGAAATATTTTTTAATAGAAAAGTTAAAAACTAAATTTATATAATTGAAAAGATAATACTGAGTGATTTATAAGATTAATGTATTAATAATGAATTGAAAATCTAAAAAATATATTTTAAAATAAATGGATAATTCTTATATATATGTTGTGTTGTTATCCGAAATATCTTTTAATAGAAAAGTTAAAAACTAAATTTATATAATTGAAAAGATAACACTGAGTGATTTATAAGATTAATCTATTAATAATGAATTGAAAATCTAAAAAATATATTTTAAAATATATGGATAATTCTTATATATGTATTGTGTTGTTATACGAAATATCTTTTAATAGAAAATTTAAAAACTAAATTTGTATAATTGAAAAAATAATACTGAGTGATTTATAAGATTAATCTATTAATAATGAATATAGTGTCCATTTTTTTTTCAAAAAGTTTATACGTAAAAATGTTAACAAAAATATAAATAATAATTGGTTAAAAACATAAAAAATAATTTATCATTATAATCTTTTAATTAGTGAAAATGTATTAATAAGTGTTTACATATGCGCAAATGCGCGCATGAAAAATCTAGTTTTATATATATTTATTAATACATACATTACTATTAAACACTATAATAATAAAGTGTTATTTATAGTTAAAAATGTTATAAATTCTGAATTTCTGAATTTCTAAGTTTTTATGCAACACATATTTTTCTATTTTAAAAATATACAAATCTTATTCTTTCTTCTATAAACAAAGCTTACTATTCTAAAATCAATTTTTTTTTTGATCAACTAAAATAAAAAAGGGTGCAACACGAGTACTTTCCGGGAGGTCACCCATCCTAGTATTCTAAAATCAATTAAAATTTCATTAACTGTATAATTTATTTTTAGGGAATTGCAAATTTCTATATTATTAAACAGAATGTTAAATAGAAAATATATTTTGAATAAAGGAAAGTGATGAATTATTGAAAACTTAAGCTCTGCTTTTTCTCGTACCTCTTCCTTAAGCTCTGAATGTAAATCCAGAGCTTTTTTTTTTTTTTGATCAAAGTAAATCCAGAGCTTATTGTTTATAACTATAATAACTGTAAAAAAATAGAATTCAAGATAAGTAATTTTTGTTGACATCCACTGATAAAACATCTAACCTGAATCAACAAGTTGGTCTTATTATACTATCTGTTCCCGCAAAACAAAAGAAGTAACCAACATCAACAAGAAAAAGGAAAAGCAAACACACTGATCAACAAAGACTTATGATATCATTCAGTTCTCTTCTCCACATCTTGATGATCATCCTCTGCAAGCATATACCTTTTCCAGAACCAGTGTGGCTTCCACACTCTCTCCCTCACATCATCAATGGCCACACCTTTAGTCTCCGGTATAAAGAACAAAGCAAACAGTCCCATCACAATGATCCAAGCGCTGAAGAAGAAGAATATTCCTGATCTCATCCCACAAAGCATCGACAAGAAAGCCTGCGCGATCACGAAGGTGAATAACATGTTGCATGAGACTGCAACAGGGAATCCTGCACTTCGAGTCTCTAGAGGAAACGTCTCGCTAGGACTTAGCCATCCTAATGGTCCCCATGACCATGCGAATCCCATCACATAAGCGCACACAAAGACCACAACCACCATGGCTTGTGCCTTCCCGAGTGTTCTCGTGATACCCAAGTCTTTCGCTAGGATGATTCCAATGATCAACTGTTACAAGGTTTTTTAGTTTTAGAGGAATCCTTGTGCTGCAAAAAACCTACTTCAAGATGTTCTATCAATGAGAAACTGTTGGAATTGTATCCTTTGATTAAACAAGAAAAAGAAACAAAAAGAAAAGAAGAACAAGGAAAATGTGAAAGGAGCAACAAACCAGTCAACGGAAGTTACTGAAAGGTGTTGTTTTGGAATGTAAAAGTCTTTGAGTTTGCTTGTTGTATTAGCCTAAGTTTAAGTCAAAAAGTATGGGCAAGATATGGAAATTAGTACTCCTAAGTCTAGGTCAAAAAGTGTGGGAGAGAGTGGAGAAAACTGAGGTTGCTATCATTTTTCTTGTATAAATATGTGTGTGCAATGTTGTGTAAAAATATCTTTAAGATCAATGTAAGAATGTAGAAAATTAAAGAGTTCTCTCTACTCTCTACAAGAATAAACAAAACATGAGAGTCAAGAGAGTATGAGTGTGTGCTTGTGTTCAATTGTTACACAAGTGCAAAACAAAGAGTGAACAAGAAAATAAAAACAGAGTACAACAGAAACCCATCAAAGTATTTCATAAGCAAACAATTAATAATTTAGTATAATTCATTATTAAATTTTAAATCACAAAAATAAACTAAACCAATCATGAATATTAACACATTTGCAAAAAAAAAATGTTGAATTTTCAAATGAGAACTTTTCACTTCCTTTTTCTATTCTTTCTCTAATTTTTCTCTTTTCTTTGTTATTTTTAATGTCTAGAATCCTTGCTAGACACTAGCATTAGGTTGCTCTTAGATACAATAAACAAAGAAGATTACTTGTTGAGCAAGACACCCACTTCAAGATAGAACTAAGTACAATAAACAAAGATTAAGAAGTAGGTAGTTCAAAAAAAAGACATCTATGTACCTGGGAAATGAACATGTGAACGGAAGATTGTAAAAGAAGGAACCTCCGGCCAGTTCTATCGACAAAAGGTAGATCCCTACAAACGTACTAAGAACGTTGATGCTTCCCGTGATAACCGCAGAGAGAAGAGCTGCGTTACTTCCAAATCCAACGGTCTGGAACAAAACCGGTGCGTAGAACATAATAGCATTGATTCCACTAAACTGCTGAAAAAGCTGTAGAAGCATTCCAATGATGAACGGTGGACGACTCGCTGGTTTCAACACTTGCGCTCTATGAGGCTCGTGGGAGTCTCGCAGACGATCAGTGAACCGAAGACGAGGATAACGGCGGGGATTGCGGCTCCACCGAGGGCGATTCGCCATCCGTTAGGGTGAACGGTGGCAGTGAAGTAGTTGACAAGGTTGGCTATTAGGATTCCAATTGTGACCATGAGTTGGAATACAATGTTGAGACCTCCCCTGAGCTGTGCAGGAGAAATTCTGATAGAAAAAGAGGCACTGCCTGAGAATTTAAGGTACACACAATAATGTTAGGTCATTTCTAGAGATCTGCCAGGCATAACCATTTTTTTAAGAACTAGTATAAAAGGAAGGAAGGTTGAAGAAAACATACATGCACTACTCCTTCCCACAATATTGTTTTGCCCTTGTCTACACATCATTGTTGATAGAGAGCTTCTTGATCATCATGTAAATATGGCATGAATATATACTGTATATATATATATATACTTGATCATTAAACACACAGAGAATAAAAAAAGGCATCATCTGAAATCACCAGTCGAAAAATGTCTATTTGGTTTGTGGAACTGATTTAATTCCTAATTTTAGATGCTCTGCGTTACAACCTAACACAATCAAAAGTTTATTCACGAAATCTGCAGAAAAAGAAAAAAAAAAGTCTCAGTACAAGAAATTATGATATAGCAAAAATACTGTGATAAGTTCATGATTAATGCCTTTACCCGCTTCTTTCCGTCACTGCATCATTTGCCTCCACATTCACCAGCCTCATATTGCATTCATCGGCTTCAAAAACATGTGGTAGAATGTTTGGATAACTAAGTCGGTTGTCTGCCGATGAACAGTCCTCCTCTAAGATTCGTATACCCCATCCTTTTATTTTAGCATGATTACAATCAACAATATGAATCTTCAGATCCAGGCCATCGAAGTTCATTTCTAAAGGGATTTGAGTCATCTGGTAGTCTAATACAAACAGACAACTATCCTCCTCAAATGAAAAGATCTTATAATCCTCCGTGACTGCGCAGAAGTCTTGTGCCTGATTATAGGAATCAGAGCAGTTCCGAAAACTGCCTTTGAATCTAAAGGCACAACTGCGATATGACTCTTTGTCCGAATCAAACACAATGCAAGCCCTGAATCGGAGGAATGGTTGCGTGAGAGAGCTGTGAAGTAGAGGAATGGTGAGAGAGGAGGAGGTTCCAGTAGTACGGTGCGTGAAATATGAAGGCACTTCTTCACCTGACAACTTCAGTTGACAACCGAAATATGTTTTCTTTTGAAACAGAGCTTCTTGAACCAAGTTTAAGCACTTGGTGAAATCGATACCAATGTCGAAACTGTGGTAATAACTCAAGGCACTTTCTCTTGGATGATTATTCCAGCTAGCTCCAGTCAATGACTTGCAGTCTGAAATGTTTAGGTTTACATATTCCAAATTGTTGCATCCCTTCATCTGTAGGGAGTTAAGCCTGGAGAATTTCTCAATCCAACAAGGAACCTCTTCAATCCCTGTTTCGCTTAGATCGAGCTCTTGGATGTTAGTTGAGATTTGAGGAAAAGTCCTCAACCGTGAGCATCCACTGAGATCTACTCTCGAGAGAGATCCGAGGTTGATTCCGGTGGGAAGAGTTTCCAGATTTACGCAGTTTCTAATTTTCAATCTCGACAGGTTATGGAGATTCTTAAATGAAGAAGGAAGCTCCACCAAACCAGGGTTATCCGAGAGATCCAGATGCCACAAAGAGGGAGACAGATACACAAAATCATATTCAGCGCTACTCTTCTTCCCTCCGATAAATACAATATAACCTTAGTTTCATTTGCACCATTATCTAATATCTATAACGTAAAATAGATTGGAGAAACACACGAAGTTTGGAACTACATACATACCTGCACTCTTTCCCATAGTTTCTTTGGGCTGTGCATCGTAAAGGTATGGAGATTCTCGAAACACAAACTCAAATTTGAACGTATTTCTTCAATGAATGTTGCGTCTATGTCGACATCTTCGATGGTGCTTGAGATTTGGGGAAAAGTCCTCATCCGTGAGCATCCTTTAGTATTTAGGTCTTTGAGAGATTTGAGGCTAATGCCAGTTGGAATAGTCTCCACATTTCGACAATTTCTCAGGTCTAATTTCTTCAGTTTGTTGGGATGTGGAATGGAGGAAGGAAGCTTGACCAAACTATAGCATTTCCGAAGTTTAAGTGTCTCCAGATTGGTGGCCTTTGAAAGATCTGGCATTTCTATCAAGTTTGTAGATCCCCACATATCCATCTCTTTAAGACATGTAAGCGACTGTACTCAACAAAAAAAAAAAGGAACAGAACACATGAGCTCAGTAGAACAATATTGTCATCCAAAAAATAAAATAAAGATTAGTCTTACTACAAATAACATCACAAACTATTCTCAAAACTTACCACAATCCCTTCCCACAGCTTCTCGAGCTTGCTATTCACCATTTTGAGCTTGACGAGTTTTTCAGGACGAAACTTAGAAGGCAGACATCTCATTGGATATCCAAACCAATCCAATATTTTAAGTTTTGGAGGCAAATAGTCGAAGTTTTCAGGTAAGTGAATTGTAACTTCTTCGTTTCCAATCTCATAACGCTTTTTTGAGTGAATTTCCAGGAAACGCAGATTGCGCATCCCTTTGAAGGCATTCTCATGCACATTCAGTTCATCAATCTCATCAATATTCAATTTTATACCCAATATCTTATGAGTACCCTGAAAATTATATAATATCAAGTATTAGTTTTGCTTATAAAATGGCATGCTCTAAATCTTATTTATTGACTGAAAGGAGCACGAACATAAGAGATAACTTACAGTGTCTTGACTGAGTACATCACAGATATCTTGTGCGTCCACCAGAAATTCTCGTTTTTCAGGCTCCTCAAGCCTAACAATACCTCTACCCATCTCTTCTAACAAACGGTGCATCTTCACATAATCCTCTCTTACATGAATGAGGGACTTATCAGCTAGGTTTTCCAGCCCAACCGTAACACTCAACCCACTATCAGCGAGCAGCAACTTCAGGTATGTGACTTTTTCCCACTGGAAAAGGCATGCAATATGGCGAAATAACGCTTTATCTTCTTCGCTTGTTAATCCATCGTAGCTGACTCTCAATGTCTTCTCAATTTTCCCATCTAAACCATTCTGAAGCCTTGGCAACAAATCCATCCAGTACTCCTTGTCCCTTCCCCGTAGAGATGAACCCAAAACATTAAGACCTAAAGGAAGACTACCAGCAAGTCCTGTAACTTTAGCTACAAGCTCCTCAAAACCTTCAGGTGCAGCCTTTTTCCTGAAAGCAGATCGACATAACATCTCAACAGCTAGCTCTTCAGTTGGGAGATAGACCTCGTAAATGTGATTAATCCCATGGGCCCTTAGATACTGCTTATCATTTGTAACCACAACGATTCTGCTCCCACTTCCAAACCATTGAGTTTGACCAACCAAGGCTTCTAGCACAACTTGATCATCAAAATCATCAATGAAAATAAGAACTTTCTGATTCTTCAGCCTCTCCCCAACTGCACTCAAATGATTTATCTTTATGTCTCCTTTACCTAAGATTTCAGATAGGAAATTTCTTTGCAAATGCAGCTTCATGTTATAGTCGTCCGGATTAGCTTCCTTGAAAATTTCCATAGTCTTAGATACGAAAGCCCTGTCTATGAAAATGCTACCTCGGAAGTGTTGAGAAAGTCGTTGAAACAGAACTCTTGCAATTGTAGTCTTGCCGATCCCTGAGGAACCCCATAAACCAACCATCCTCACTTCCTCCGCGTCCAACTGCAGCAATACACTCAGTTTTGCAACATGATCTTCGATGCCCACAAAGTTCTCTGAATCCTTCGATGAAGTTAAAAGTAGTTTATCCAAAACATCATTGGCGATTTCTTCAATCATTGCAGCTTCGTTACCCCTAACAATAAGAAAGATAATATCACCCCCTAGCAACCAGAAGTCTAACCTTTATTCAAAAGAATGAATGATGCATAAAACCGTACCAGTTTACTGAATGATACCCGAGAGTATTGGCTACATCGGTCAAAGCTCTCCTCCATTGAATTATTATCACTTCCTCTGTTTGATTCTTGCATGTTTCTTCAAATATTTTCCCGAAGTCACCGGTTTGTTTCCTCACGTGGGAAGGATCCAACCGGTAGAAAACAGGTATCACCATTTGACCACACTTGACTATCTCTAACAACTCATTAAGACACCAGCTTGAAGAGGCATAGTTTTGGGAGAAGATAACCACCGCGATCCTCGAATCTTTAATGGCTTGTTTAAGCTCGGGATCCAGTGATCGACTTCTCTCGATCTCGTTGTCTTTGAAAGCAGTGATCAACTTTTTGTCAAACTCCTTCAACAAGTGGCTGAGGAAAGTAACACGGACGTCTACCCCACTGAAGCTAGGGAAAACATCGTACAACCAAGTGCGAGAAGAGGAAGGAGAAGAAGCTAATGAGAGAGCCATAGAGATAGGAGCAAAAATAATATGAAGGAAAAGAAGGACTTGGTGATTGATCTTCTGAAGAATGTTAGTCCATATAAATTGTCAGATTGGAGTGTAGCGCAACTTGAAGGAAGTTTCCTATTTGTTGACTTAGTTACGTCCACACAGGTTTCGCTTATCTTTACATTATTGTATCTGTACTGTTTCTAGTACAACTTTTATTTGCCGTGACTTTTTTCAGTATAACATTTATCGACAGTCAATTCTTACAATGTAACTGTTTTTTCTCTTCTTCTGTGTTCTTCTGCTTGGTGCTCCAAGACTTTCTGGCTGCATTTACTTACAATCTATACTATTAAACCAGAATCCTTCTTAGGATTATGCCCCTGACTTTTTAAAAATATTACAAAACATACCATTACTTTTTTTAATATCTTTAATGATCTACAGAAATTTAAAGCCCATTCGATAGGTCCAAATTGAACCATTGTTAACCCATTAGGCCATTTTGTTTAAAATATATTTAGTGAAAATCATTAAAAAGATTGTTTTATTTTTATACAGAGATTATACATTTAAGAGATAAACAAATATATTAATCCATTATGCCAATTTGTGTAAAATATCTATACTTCAAATCATAAAAAGCCTGTTTTATTTTTATTGAGATTATACATTTAAGAAATAAACAAATTAATATACGTGATATATTTAAAAATTAAACAAACAACGGATTTGTAGTCCTATATGTATAAACACAATTTTAATAATAACAAATAAATTACATTACAATTTTTTTTGACATATTACATTACAATTTATAAAAATAAAAACCATATTAGATAATAAACTATTCAAACACATACTCGCACTAATTAAAATTACAATTTATAAAAATAAAACCATATTAGATAATAAAATATTGAAACACATCCTTATCTAATTAGAAATAATATTAAAATTGAAAAATGCCATTTTAATAGATAGAATACCCGCCCTCTGAAAGGGCGGGTCAGTATCTAGTTATTTATTAAGATGTATGCAACTAAATGTTCATTCTTATGCTCACGAGTATGCTGAAGAGAGGTTTCTAAAGGCTACTGAAGAATTTTCTTTTATAACTGTACAGTGGTTTTACAACCAATACTGAAGAATATTAGCTCTGTTCTTTTGCGGGATGCTGCATCACGGCTAGCGACTAAAATTTAACATACAAATTTTTGGCTTCCATTGGTGACCATGCCGAAAGAAAAAAATTTATGGTAAATTTTTTGTTCCTCAAAATTTATACGAGTTAAAGTTGAATTTTTTAATCAAATTATTAATAGGTAAGTCTCATACTTTTTTTTTAATTCTTCAAAGATGAATGAAAGATGAATGAATTTATAAAAAAAGATTCCTCTTCAATTTTGACGAGGAACAAAATAAACAGAAATTCATATTTTTTATTTTTTAATTCTTCAAATGAAATTTTATTTTTTTATTTTGTTTATTTTTTTCATTCATCTAGTGGTCACCAATCGAAGCCTTTATATGACGAATGTTGAATGTCATTCTAGTGTCTATTCTGTTTTTTTAAAAAACTTTTTAGTCTTTTACGGATAACAACATAGTATATATATGTTTTTTTTCTAACATAAATATCACCTGATATAGATGTGTATACCCGCATGCGTGGGTGAAACACTAGTTCTTTTAAAACAGATAATTTTTTTTCAAAAACTTGGGTTTTACTACAAGAACATATAATTATTTAAAAGATAAATTATTTTTAAAACATATGGTTCTATTACAAAAAAAAAAACATAAAATTATAGTATAAACATATGATTATATTTTTGACAAAATAAACATAAGTTTCTACTACAGAACATAGAATTTTACTAAACGAACATAGAACCCAATTTAGAAAACATAGAATTCTGTTACAAAAACATATAACTCAATTTCAAAAATTTAGATTTTTTTTGAAAGAATGTTAAATTTATTCAAACAAAAAAAACCCATTTGTACAATGAATCATGAATGTATATCCAGAGCTTATTGTTTATAACTATAACTGAAAAAAAAAAATAGAATTCAAGATAAGTAATTTTTGTTGACTTCCACTGATAAAACATCTAACCTGAATCAACAAGTTGGTCTTATTCTGTTCCCGCAAAACAAAAGAAGTAACCAACATCAACAAGAAAAAGGAAAAGCAAACACACTGATCAACAAAGACTTATGATATCATTCAGTTCTCTTCTCCACATCTTGATGATCATCCTCAGCAAGCATATACCTTTTCCAGAACCAGTGTGGCTTCCACACTCTCTCCCTCACATCATCAATGGCCACACCTTTAGTCTCCGGTATAAAGAACAAAGCAAACAGTCCCATCACAATGATCCAAGCGCTGAAGAAGAAGAATATTCCTGATCTCATCCCACAAAGCATCGACAAGAAAGCCTGCGCGATCACGAAGGTGAATAACATGTTGCACGAGACTGCAACAGCGAACCCTGCACTTCGAGTTTCTAGAGGAAACGTCTCGCTAGGAATTAGCCATCCTAATGGTCCCCATGACCACGCGAATCCCATCACGTAAGCGCACACAAAGACCACAACCACCATGGCTTGTGCCTTCCCGAGTGTTCCCGTGATGCCCAAGTCTTTCGCTAGGATGATTCCAATGATCAACTGTTAGAAGAGTTTGTTAGTTTTAGAGGATTACTTGTGGTGCAAGATACCTACTTCAAGATGCTTAGAGCATGTCTATCAATTAAATGTTAAATCATAAAAACAAATTAAACCAATCATGAGTTAACACATTTGTAAAAGAAAAAAGATTTTTCAAATGAGAACTCTTTCAGTTCCTTTTTATACTTTTTATTCATTCTTTCTCCATTTTTTTTCTGCTTTTTGGTTATTTTTTTAATGTCTAGAATCCTTGCTAGACACTAGCATTAGGTTGCTCTTAGATACAATAAACAAAGAAGATTACTTGTGGAGCAAGATACCTACTTCAAGATAGAACTAGAGACAATAAACAAAGAAGTAGAGAGATCTATGTACCGGAAGTTCAAAAAAAGAGAGTGACATCTATGTACCTGGGAAATGAGCATGTGAACGGAAGATTGTAAAAGAAGGAACCTCCGACCGGTTCTGTCCACGAGGTAGATCCCTACGAACGTACTAAGAACGTTGATGCTTCCCGTGATAACCGCAGAGAGAAGAGCTGCGTTATTTCCAAATCCAACAGTCTGGAACAAAACCGGTGCATAGAACATAATAGCATTGATTCCACTAAACTGCTGGAAAAGCTGTAGAAGCATTCCAATGATTAAAGGTGGACGACTCGCTGGTTTCAACAGTTTCCTGTAAGGATCTTTGACTTGACTCGCAATCTCGCACGCATGGACGATAGATTCATACTCATCATTTATATCTTCAACTCCTCTGATTTTCCTTAGAGTTTCTCTGCCTTCTTCGTTTTTGTTGCGCTCTATGAGGCTCGTGGGGGTCTCACAGATGATCAGTGAACCCAAGAGGAGGATAACCGCGGGGATTGCAGCTCCACCGAGGGCGATTCGCCATCCGTTAGGGTGAACGGTGGCAGTGAAGTAGTTGACAAGGTTGGCTATTAGTATTCCAATTGTGACCATGAGTTGGAATACAATGTTGAGACCTCCCCTGAGCTGTGCAGGAGCAATCTCGGATAAGAAAAGCGGCACTGCCTACAAGTTTTAAGTACATACAACAATGTTAGGTCATTTCTAGAGATCTGCCAGGCATGACCATTTATAAGAATGTTCGAATGAAGTCCAAAATGTTAGAGGATCCAATAGATTTAAAATCATGAACTTATAACAAAAGATTCAGGATAAATATATACAAATTAATCTCATATTTATGTTACAATAAGTGTCAACATAATTTACAAAATACAGTTTGATTTGTTTACAAAACCAAAATGAAAATGAAATAAATAAAAAGTAATTAACATTAAATCAATTATGTTTCTGTAAAACGTAGATTTTAATATTCAATATTAATTTTTAAAATAATATTATAATTTTAATATGTTTAGGAAATTGTTATTAATTAGTCTTGTAAAATATTGATAGAAACACACATTTTCACTAATTCTCAAAATAAAATTAATAAAAAAGAATTCTCAAAAAATATCATTACACAATTTTTGTCACAAACCAAAGAACACTGTATCAATTTTTGGGTTTTATCCATTTAAAAGTTGAACTATATAGATATATGGTGAATTGTTTTTCAATATAGTGAATCTCAAAGAAAAGAAAAAATGCATTATATATCTACCTGATTGCCAAAGCCTACACCGAAGCCAAGTAAGATTCTTCCAATGATCAACATGACGATGTTATCAGCTCCTGCGGCTAGCCCGACACCGATCAAGAAAAAGACAGAAGCAAACTGCATAGTGGGCTTCCTTCCAAGTTTGGAACAGACGGCCGAAGCCAAGAAGCTGGCCACGAGTGCGGCTAGGTAAAGAGACGATGTGAATAGCTGCAAGTGCTGGTTATCATACTTGCAGTAATTGTTCTCATGAGCGTGCTGCTTCCTCTCCCACACCGTAGGGAAAAACTTCTTCAAGAAATCATCCATCGCCGTCACTCCACCTTTTTTTTAAAATCACAGGTTATTAACATGAAACACAATTTTGGGTTTTTGGAGTTCTGTTTCCTTGGGACACAAGTAAGGTGAAAAATAGTACAGAGAAAGAGAACAAACCGGAAATTCCGATGTCGTAACCGAAGATCAAACCGCCGACAGCTGCAATCAGAACGCAGACAAAGACATATACAGTCATCTTGGCTTCAAAAGCCGGACCATTCCCGTTGGCAGATACAACAACGGCCATGTTTAATGGATCTTGGTCAGATAAAACCACTCTAACTCAGTATATATGTACAAAAGTGTTTGTATGTACTTTTTGTGTGTACTATGTAAGCTGAAGAAGAATAGACAGAGAGACTTTTTTTTTTTTTTTGATCAACTAATAGACAGAGAGACTCTGTTTGAGATTACAGACTTTGTTGGATAGAAGAAAGAGCTCACATATTTATAAGACATATAACACAGAGTTTCAGACCAAACTGAGATCCCGAGGTGTCTTAAAATGGGATTGTGTTTGAAAATAACTGAGGCCAGAGATCCACGGTTATTGTATGGCTTGTAAGTCTCTTTCTTGTTTTGGACCATAATCTTGCTTTTTTTCTTTCCCCACTTGTTAGTGGATTACACAGTCAAATCTTTATCTACCAGTAGATTAGGGCTGTGAAGCCCGGTTAAGCAAACCAATTTTGGTTTTATTCTCTTAAACACGAAAACCGGGACCGTTTATTGCGTGTATATCGGGTTTAATCTCTAAATGACAATCTATTTGGATGTGATGTTTGCGGCTTAAAATGAAAATGAGAAAGAAAAGTAGAAAACAAACCAATCAGATGTAGATGGAGAGGTTACCATCTAGGCTGGATGTCTTTTTGTCTATACGACTTTTAAACGGCGTGTTAGAGTTTTCCAAAATCGTAGTCATTATTTTGTAAGTTAAAAAAAATATAATATTGTATTAATAAATAATTTAAAATTATATAAAATATAATATAAAACTTTCTAAAACTAAAATATTATAAACTATTATAATTGGTAACCGTTAAGGGTAGGATTAACGGGGACGCTTGGAGAAGTGCTAAAGGGTGGGCTCCACAGCAAAAGATGAAGCAGCGACGCCAAAGACGCCAGATTAAGCGTCGGGTTTTGTTGGGTCTTGTACTGTTTCACGGGTCCCACTAACACGTGGCGGTCTGCGATTGGCTCGGTTTTAATTATTTTTTTTTTTTAAATCAGACAAAAAACTAAAAAAATAAAAATAAAATAAGCACCCCACTTGGGGTGCTAGGTTAATGGTGCTCTAAGACAACTAAATAACAATTAAGACTTCCTGCTAAACTGACCACTCGCTTAGCGTTACAAGTACAACTTTTTTTTTAATTTGGTCAACAAGCGTTACCACTTAAAGATAAGTCAATGCTTTACGTTTCTCTGACCAGTAAAACGTTGAATAAAGATCTATACTGTAGGCAAAAAGATAAGTCAATGTTTTACGTTTCTCTGACCACTAAAACGTTGAATAAAGATGTAACTGTAGGCAAAAAGATAAGTCAATGTTTTATGTTTCTCTAACTGCTCGCTATAATATGTTTCTCTGTCGTTTAGTACGGAAGAATCTGAAAGAAAAACAAAACGAATAGAGAATGTTTTTGCCTTTCTTATTACACAAGTATCTATACTGTAGCACCTTTATTACCTTAACGAACATTCAATGAAACATGAAGCACGAAGAAAAATAAAAAAGAATTACAATTTTAGGACTTTTTATTAATCACTCGAATTACACACGAGTCACAAAGCTTTATTAGCGGTGGGATCAGAAGCAGCAAGCTCCTTGTACATGTTTGTTATTGCTTCTGCGAAGTATTCCTTTGCTTGTGGTCTCTTAATCTGCAGCAAACATTCAATCAAAATCCTTCAGCTTAAATTCATTTTCACAAAAGGTTTACTAATCATCCTACGTCCTTTACTAACGCATCTAGTCATGGCCGGTCTGAGATTTTGGGATTATATTTTTTTTAACAACTTTAGAAGCTTATATCTATATAACTTTTTTAAAAAAATTTGGAGACCATATGTCAATGCTTCACTAGCCTATACGCCAATGTTTCACTAGCCTATGTTGAGAACCAGTGATCGACTATAAGAGTAGAACTAGTGGTTCTAATTCATCTAAGTTGCTCAAATGGGTCCTGCAGAATTTACCTTGAATGTTGGTGTCAACAAGCCATTTTCTAGCGTGAATGGCTCCAGCACCAATGTTACAGCTTTTGCAAACTCAAAGCCTCTCAACTGCATCAAAGGTTTTTTAAAACTTTAGTCTATGATATTACCTGAGCTTCTCTCCCAACAGCGTAAAAGATGCATTACCTGAGATTCTCTCCCAACAGCGTCCATGTCTGATAATACTGCTGCTTTCACTCTCGGGTTATTGCACAACTCTCTCAGATCTCCCTGCAGCATTTTTAGCATAGTGGTATAAATTTACTTTCCAAGTGTTACATTTGAAACTTTGGTGAAGGAAGTTTATATTTACCTTAATGCCTTCTGAAGCAGCCCAGCTTTTAAGCACATCTGGATCAACCGATACAACAGCCACCAATGATGAATTAAAGCTATCACCTGAGTACACATAAAAACCGGTTAGATAGGGAAAAAACAAAGCAAAACACTAAAGAAAATTTTTTATACCATATATGAAGCATTGGCCCACAAATCTGCATTTGGCATAGACGTTTTCTATTTTCTCTGGAGCTATATACTCCCCTTGCGCCAACTTGAAGATATTCTTTTTCCTATTCAAAGAATGAGGAAAGTTAACAAGAATGATTCTCGGTACAAAAGATACCAACAACAAGTTCCCAAAAAGCTTAAGCCATCTTCAAATAGTGGATACCAATCAAGTGATTTGGGAAAAACCTGTCAATAATTTTGAGACGTCCTCCCGGAAGCCAAAGACCTATATCTCCAGTGTGAAGCCATCCATCTTCATCAATCACCTCTCTCCTGAAATTTAAATACATTTAACTGAACCGATTATACTTTTGATATAATTTGGATAGTGGAGTGCAATGTAGGTTTTCATACGTTTGAACTTCATCCTTGTAATAGCCTCTGAAGATGATGGGACCCCTAACACATATCTCGCCACGAGGATGTGGTTCATCCGCTGATGTATAGTTCATTTCCGGGACATCCACAAGCTTTACTTCTGAAAAAAGCAATGCGTATTAAATCATACAGAGACATAACTTGTAATATTAATCTTATCGCAGAGTCACTAAGAAGCTTACCACAAGCTGGATTAGGAGAGCCAACATGTCCAGTGAGGTTATCACCCTCGTCCATTCCACTTATAACACAAGATGTTTCAGTCATTCCATATCCTTCTGATACCCTTCCTCCAAAGCATCTGGAGTAGTCATATACACAAGTTAAAGGAAACCAGAGCCTGAATAACTATGCATGCGCTAAGGACTATATGTGTGCATCTTGAGGATGAACTCTATTGTATAAAATGAAAGAACACAAATCTCTTCAAAGCGATGAACTTACATCTTCAAAAACTCCAACACTTCAGGAGACAAAGGTGAAGCCCCAGACGTCATAAAACGAACTCGTCCTCCAAGTCTGTCTTTTATCTTATTAAATACCAACCTGTCCCATATGGGAGACGCACTTTTTCCTGAACCAACAGTACCCATAGAAAGTAAATCAAGCCCCAAACTGAATTTAAAAAAAAAAAATCTAATTAGAGTTAATGTGCACGAGAGGACCTACCATTCAAGAGAGCCTGCTTCTTTGCATTATAGGCAGCATTGAAGAGCCTCTCTTTCAGCCCACCCGAGGTTTTTACTGCATTAGTAATTCTGGCAATAAAAAATTTACCATTAGTTCAGTGAATCACCAAAACCAGCATAGAGCGTATATCAACAAACTGAAACCATTTATTACCCGTCATATATTCTGTTGTATAACCGGGGGACGCTGCTGAATACAGTAGGTCTCAGAGCAGCCAAATCATCCAGTAGTTTCATATTGTCCTGCAGAAAATTTGGCAAGTGGTTCTTCCAATTAATTCAACAGAAAAGAATTTGAATGTGAGGCTATAAGCAAAGACCACCACATCACAGCTACACAGGTCTATTAGGATATAATCTAATTCCAGAGGTTCTACCATCAAGTATAGAAACAAGTTTATGCCAAATAGTTGCCTAAAAGGAGAAAGTTCAGTTTCTAACCCCTTGGTAGAAACCAACAGCAACTCCGAAGTACACAGCTAGGATCTGATTTGCTCGTTCGTATATGTGTGCCAGTGGAAGATATGAAATGTAACTGGAAGTGTAAGAGAGTACCACAAAATTAGTTACACAAGTACTTAACATGAAGAATGGGACTTTTTTAAGAACAGAGGTATATGTAGTAAATGGATACAAAAGAGAACATTTAAAATGTTTTACTATTAGACTATAAGTAGAAAGAAAGAAAGCACTTACATATCTGAAGAGAAAAATTTCACACTAAAACTGGATCCAGCAACATTTGCAATCAAGTTTGCATGAGTCAATACGACTCCCTTTACATCCAGAAAGAGCAGGCCAGAGAGGAATGAAGCGTACATGATAGCATAAACAGTAATTTAGAAGCCATAGACTGTAAATATGAAATAAAGAAGACTAATGTCCCAGTTTGCAAGTAAGCAACAAAATTTTCAAGTAAGCAAAACCTTTGGGGTCCCAGTTGTTCCGCTTGTATAGCATAAGGTTGCAACATCATCAGGCTTTGGTGGAGAAAACGGCTGAGGGTTACTACGGCCCTGAAACAATTTTTTTTTGTGGTCAGAAAACTGTGAAACCAACATGTAATAACTGCAAACTCTTAGTTGATGGAATGTCCTTAATCCTACATATCTTCGGAGAACGGATATTGCATTACAGTTTCTAGAGCTAGATAACAGAGAAGTGTACCTGATTCAGTAACACCGAATATGATACAACTTTAACTCCTGCGGATGGGGGAAGCGAAGGTAAAGATTCATTCAACCCTCCAACAACCTACTTGGTAGATGATAAGAATCAGAAACAGGGAGAAGAGAAAATTAATTTGAAAGCTGTAGCCACAATACTCAAAGTATAATCAATAGTAACAGAACTGAAGTTTATTCATACCACCACCAGGCGTACACTTGGCATCTCAGACAAGCCGCTAAGTAACTGCAAGCTCAAGCGATAAACCAACCAGAGAAACAAGTAAAGAGACGTCAGAAAAAACAATTAAGTAAGCATATGGAAAAAGAAAGTAACTCAAGCAGCAGATTAATGAACTCACGGAGTTTAACGTCTCTGCCACACAGAATATGGCTTGCACATTTGCATGATTGACGATAAATTTCACAGCATCAGGACCTTCAGCCAAAAAAAAGTATAACTAGAGCATCCCCAAGAAAACTTGTAATGAAAACACAAAAAGCTGTAGCTAAATACTTACCAAGAGTATCATACAAAGGAACAGACACATAAGAATAAGAAGCACAAGCCTGATCAACGATGAGCCACTCTGGGCGGTTGATAAAGTAAATTCCAACAGACGATCCCTAATTAAAAAAAACACAAACTTGCACCAGCCAAAACTTCAAGCTGAGAAGAAAGAGTTAAAATCAAAAATCGTTTACCGTGGTGATTCCATGATGAACTAAACCAGAACCTAGAGCAGTTCTTGCTGTACCAACTTCTCCATATGTCATCCATTTGTAGCTATAAGAGTAAACCAGAGTAACGTAAGAGAAACCACAACTGCAAAAGCCGTCTAATAAAACATAACATAATCAAAACCTGTCCTGAGATTTTTGGAGCTTCAGAACAACAATTACAGATTATAAACTTAATAATCAATACATATATTTTCCTTAACCAATTTTGAGGCCCGATCATCTATACATATTACGCATAATAACCGGTTTTGAGATTTATGGAGCTTGAAACAATTACGCATAATAAACTAAATAATAAATAAAACTAAAAGAACATATTTATTGATTGTTTGTCAAGATATTAACCAAATTGGATGCATAATAATCTATACATATTAGCAGTGTTCTAAAAATCGGTTCAGGTGGGCGCGCATCGGCAAATCATGTCTAAACAATACGTCCGCCTAAACAATAATCCTCTATAAAGCCCCTAATCACCAGCTAACGAATTTTTGAACATTGCATATTTAGCCACTTAAGTTTTATGACCGGCGCGAAAGTTTCATTTCGCTATACCCAGGACCGGCCCTGAACATGAACAGTATAAGCAAGTAGCTCACTCTCCAACAGTTCCGTCGACACGAACGCGAGTTCCTAAGTACTTGTAATCCCGAAAGTCATGAACAGCATGCCTACACATATTCATTAATTATCATCAGAACAGTTGACTAAAACAAATAAACGAACAAAAGGAATTTGAATCCATACTCAAAGTTATCATGGAGAGTGGCGATGTCAGGATGATCCGGGAACCTGCTAACGAGCTTGAACGGAGATCGAGCAGATCTAACAAAATTCAAATCAAACACGTAAGGTTAAAAAAAACGTTTGAAGGAAGAGAGGAAGATGATGGTGGATAGATATATAACCTGTAGACGTTCCACTTGCCAGTGCTCAGCTTCTCCGGAAGCACGACGCTGTATCCATTATCTAGTTATGATTGATCAGGTAAGGGATCAGAAGCGGAAGCTGAAGAGAGAGATGAGAAGGAGATGAGAAGATGGGATTACTGACCGAGACAGAACTCGCCGGCGGTGGGATTGGAGCTGAGGAGGAGAGGGGAGGAGCGAGAAGACGTGACGAGATGGGAGTGGATAGCGTTTATGCGGCGGCGTGCGGCGGTGGTAGAATCCATTTTCCGATTCGGAATCTGAAAAAAAGAGAGAGAGAGAGAGAGAGAATGATCCGATAAAAAATTTGACACTATGGCACGCTTTTCTAACTCGGTTGATGTCGTTATCAGTTGATTTCGTCAATCATAAAAACTTCTAGTAAATTACATAAAACAAAATAAAATATATTTTTCACAGAAAATAATAACACTGGAGAAAAAGTTCTTTTTTTTTTTTTTTGTAACTGGCTTACTTATATTAAAAACAGAAGAAACAAAAGATTACAAAAGCCCAATGACTCTAGTGTTAGAGCCGAAGCCCAATTTAAAACTCATATAGTAGAACCCAACCCCATACAATTTGACCTTAGCCCACATTTGTCCTAAGCCTGTTAATGAGAGAAGAGATGGTGATGAGACACGATGATTTCAGACGACAATGGAAGGTTCCCGACCCCGAGCCTGAAAAAGACATGAAGCCAGTTGATGATTCAATCCCTCTTTACCCAAACCACCGCTGCATCATTTGTGAAGAACGCCTCGGGTTAGTTTCTCTGAAACTCTGTATTTTGTTTCTTATCTGGTGATCAATAATAGAGAACAATGAATCAAGTGATCGGAATTGATTTGCATGCAGGCGGTTGTTTCTCTCATTCCAAATCCAATAGAAGCATGCCTGCCACCCAAGGAGAGTCAGTGATCGCATAGTCGAAGCCACCGGTGAGAGCGATAACATCTGATTGAGGGAGTTGTCCCAACTTCTTTGTGGTACGATCCCACATCTTCCCGCAACGCGATTCCACAATTCAAAAGCGTAGCCACAATCCCAGTAAAGATGATCTCTCGATTCATCCGTTTGGTTACAAAGAAGACAAAGCGATGGTACTTGGAGACCCCAAGAGATCAAGCGGTCGCGAGTGGGGATCCTGTTCTGGACTACCAGCCAAGCATGAAAACTCTGTCGGGGTATACTTCTAGGACTCCAGATGACCTTTGCCCAGTTAACTTCTTCTACGTCGCCTCTGAGGTATTGATAAACTTCACCCGTGCTGAACTTCTCACTGCTTTTCCCATTAATCTTCCATACATATTAATCTGGCTGACTATTGAAATTGATAGTAGTAATGAATGTCAGAACCTGAAGTTGATTCTCTGTTCTTGCCGCAGGAAGTTGCCAAGTTCCATTGCGATAAAGTGAAGCCAGAGTTGCCTTTAGCGGGATCCCCAATCTTGATCTGCCTCCTTCCAAATAGTCTTGGAGCTTCCCAAATGGACTCCAATTATCAATCCAGAACCGGCCATGCTCACCATTTTGGATTTGAATGTGAATTAAAGGGTAAGCCACACTTCTTAACTTGAGGAGTTTGTTTGCTAGCCAGGAGAATTTTTGGGAGGGGTTTGTGGTCCAATAGTTGCCTACGGACCCTTTTAATATGACTTCTTTGAACCAGGAAACCCACACAGAGTCAGGTCTAAAGAATAGGAGCCAGATCAGTCGCAGACAGCAAGCTTTATTCCATGTTAGTAGATCTTTAACGCCTAATCCACCTTCTTCCTTCGGTTTACAGACCGTAGTCCAAGCCACCCTCGCTGTGCTATGTGCGTCGAGGTTCCCTTTCCACAGAAAGGCACTACACATTGAGTTGATCTTCACAACACAAGCTTTTGGAAGCACAAACGAAGAACACCAGAAAGTGGTAATTCCCGCGATCACCGTTTTTATAAGCATTAGTCTACCCGAGAATGACAAAGTTTTTGTTGACCAGGAGGAGAAGCGGGTCTTGATTTGATGGAGAAGTGGCTCACAGCTCGCTAAGGACAGTTTCCTCGAGTTCATAGGGACTCCCAGGTATCTGAAGGGTAAGCTTCCACACGCCATCCCTGTTGACGCTTGAATGGTATTGATCTCCTCTTCTGTCATTCCTGAAGCAAAGAAACTCGTTTTTTGCAAACTGACAGCCAATCCAGAGCGATTTTCAAACTCCTTGAGCACTTGCAGCACACACTGGACAGATTCTATGTTTCCTTCAATGAAGATTAGGAGATCGTCAGCAAAAGACAGGTGAGTCAACTTAACTTTCTTGCAATTAGAGTGATATCTGAGCTTAGAGTTAGTTGCAGCTGCATTAAGCATATGGGACAGGCAGTTCATAGCTATGACAAACAGATATGGGGACAGCGGATCTCCCTGTCTAAGGCCTCTTGTTCCCTTAAAATACCCATTGACTGTACCGTTATAACCCACCATAAAACTCGTTGTGCAGATACAGGAATGCAGCCAGTGAAGCATCTGGTGCGGAATCCCCAAGCCTTGGAGACATGAGAAAAGAAAGTTCCACGACAGAGTGTCAAAAGCCTTAGCTATATCTACCTTGATGGTAATCTTCTTCGAGCCTTTGTTTTTATGATATCCGTTTATTAGCTCGCTGGCAAGAATAGTATTTTCCAGTATAAGTCTTCCTTTGACAAAAGCCGTTTGACTAGGCAGAATGAGTTTAGGCAGAATGGGCTTTAGTCTCTTTACCAGTAATCTGGAAATGACTTTGTAGACTGTGTTCAAACATGAGATTGGTCTGAACTCTGTGATTTCTGATGCTCCAGGGAACTTCGGGACTAGAGTGAGGATCGTGGCATTTGCTGAAGAAGGTAGGAAACCAGTGTAGAAGAAGTGAGTGATGGACGTGATCACCTCATCTCCTATTGTGCTCCAAGCGGCCTTGAAGAATCCTGAGGTTAGTCCATCTGGTCCCGGTGCCTTGTTCGGGTTGAGCTTGAATATCATTGACCTTATTTCATCACCAGTTGGGATTCGCAGCATCTGCGAGGCTTGAACCGGAGAGATTGAGAAGTCTAGGAGCGATTGGAACCACTCTGGCGTAGAGGGAGCGACTGGATTCACAAAAGAAGGTCCTAGTACAGAGCAGAAGTGTGATACAGCAAGGCTGCTCATTTCGAAGGGATCAGTCAACCAAGCTCCGGCGGGTGTGAAAAAAGCTCGAATGGCATTGTAGCTCGCCCTGACTTGGCAGATTCTAAAGAAGTAAGCTGTATTTAGATCACCTTCCTTTAGCCAATTTATTCTAGACTTCTGTCTGAAGAATAACTCCTCAATTTCCCTTAGGAAGTTCCACTTTTGGTGAAGTTCTCTTTCCGATTGAAAAGTGTCTGGACTCGGATCATTCAGCGCCTGTACCTGCACATTTTTTAGCAAACTGTGAGTTTCCACAACTCTCTCTTGAATCTTTGAATAATTTTCTTTGTTTATCCTCTTTAAATCACTCTTTATTTGTTTCAGCTTCCAACACAGCTGTGTTAATGATTGCGAAGCGCTTCCAGCATGAATCCAAGCATCGTTTATCACCTGAGCAAACCCCGGGTGTTTGGTGAGATAGTTTTGGAATTTATAAGGGAAGGTTCCGGCTCTAGGGAGGAAGAGGGCCAGGTTTAGGAGACAGGGGGTGTGGTCAGACATTTCTTGGGCTAGGAACGAGGCTACAGCATGGGGGTAGGAGTCAATAGTGATGTTGTTAACGAGCAGTCTATCTAGTTTTTTCGCTGTAGGGCTCTCCGGTTGGTTGTTCGTCCATGTATGACAAGGACCAAGATACCTCAAGTCAAATAACCCCGCTTGTAGCAAACAATCCTGGAGTTGGTACATGGGATTATCTGTGAAGTTTACATCTGGGTTTGAGTGCTCAAAAGGGAATAGGATTTGGTTCAGGTCACCTCCCACCACCCAGTTTTTGTTTTCGAGATCAAGCGTGGAATGGGTAATGAGGAGTTCATTCCACAATTCCACTCTCTCGTCGCTTTGGTTGGAAGCATAGATAGCGGTGTAGTAGATAGGAGCCTGGTTAGGGATAGATAGGACGCATGTGATGCACTGTCTAGACTGGACCAGAATATGAACATCTAGAGGGTATTTCCAAATAAGTACAATGCGCCCATCAGGGTCTGATTGATGGTTTGATAGGTACTTCCAGCCAGGGCATATTTTAGATAAGATAGGGTTTAAGAAGAGTTCTTTAATATGAGTTTCTAATAGGGCACCAAAAAAGGGGTTTTGACTACTAATCCAATTTACAAAAGGTGGATGCTTGCTCGGGTCATTTAGACCTCGAACATTCCAAAAAAAGAGCTTGACACTCATAGGGAGGGAGAAAGAGGATCCTCAAGGCGAGGTCCTTTAGAATCAAAAGAAGAAAGTGTTTTTGAAAAGTTTAGATCAAGAAGGGGGGTAAGGGGAGGGTTAGGAAGTAAGGGGATGAGCGAATGGTTTAGGAGTAAGGGGGCAAATTGGTTAGAGGTTAACGGGAATGGGTTTAAAACAGATTCGGTGAAGGGGTTTGAAGAGGTGGTGGACGGAGGAGAGAAGGTAGGGGAGGATCTGGAGCGCTTAAGCGATGGTCTGGGTGCTTGGGTAGGTGAGGAAAAGGGGTTAGTGTTTACTAGGGAATTGGATGGGAGAGTAGGAAGAGTTGGAGCAAGGGAAGTGGGTGAGGAAGGGGTTTGGAGAGATGGTAATGGGAGGTCAACCGGAGTTAAGGCGACAGAGCCTAAAGGGAGATCCTTAACAACAGGCAGGTATTTTTTGTGAAGTTTTCTAGAAGCCTTTGAAGGGGTAAAAGATGAATTGGGGTTTTTGGTATTATGGGTGGTATTTTGGGTATTTTGTGGAGTTTTTTGGGAAGGCTTTGAGCGGGTGTTTGTGGGAATTCTTTGGTTTTTTGAGTAGCAGTTTGCTCATTCGAAGGAGCTTTATCTTTGTCAGGGGGAGCTGGGAAGAAAAAGTTCTTATACACTAGAATATAATTTCGGTGGAAGCCTCCGTTGTTTGATTAAAAGTTTATTAGTGTTTTTATATTATATACTTCATCCGGTCGGGAAATGGAAGCCTCAGTGTTTGATTAAAATTTTATTAGTATTTTTACATTATACTCGCTCCATTCCCGACCGAAAGTAAAAAAATTTAAAAATTTATTTTTTATTTCACAAAAATAGATGTTTATATTTAAAAGTATTTTTGTATATTTTTTAGAAACATTAATAATAAATTTTTGAATTAATTAAATTTTATTGGTGGATAGTTATTGGAAAGTGTATAAAAATAATTGTAAATTAAATTATAAATATTTATTATATTTTTAATGAACTTGAAAACTCTAAAAAATCTTACTTTCGAAAATGGAGGGAGTAAAATTTAAGTTTCAAATCATAAAAAGATAAATACGTAATTTAATAGAAAAATAATTATAAAAGATCTTTGCAACTAGACGTGAATTATTATAACACAAATAAATTTATATAAACTGTAAAACTGTTTATGTAATATTTATTATATTTTGTAATAATATAATTAACTAATTTCTGAAAAATACAACTTCTCGGATATTGGTATAATTCATTACATGTCTCCTAGTTTCATTGAAGATTTTGATAACAAAACATTACTTATAATAAGATGTATTAAAGTTTCTATTTGGATAGTATTATACTCATCAGTCATCATCATCTCAGGTTTCAATCTAAATAAAACCAAACGTAAACATTTATTGGTCCAGTCGTTGGGTGAATGTTGCATGTTTTCATACCTAGCTCTTTTGTTCTAATACCAAGCTTAAGACAATATTTATATAAAAATACAATACTTAAGACCAATTTTTATGAAGGTTCTTCTTACGCGTTATAGACTTGATCTCTATAAACCTGGGTCATAATCTGATGACAGAAACATATGTTCTCTCGAGCATGAGCTCTAAGGTTTTGAAACATCTACTTAGCTAGGCCCAAAATTATGAGTACTCCACTTGAATAGCCACTCGCCAGACATCCCTTTTTCCCTTTCTTGTTTTGTTTACACGATTAACCCCTTCTTAATGGGTTTATAACTTAGACATATTAGTAAGTAATGGGCTATTCTTTTATACGGTCTGGCAATTGTTATCTCTACTGGGCTTGTAAAAAACACATAACATGGTCATAAACTCAGCCTAAGTAATAGTCTGCTAGCTCCACAAAAACAAAATGCGATATGAATTTTTTAAAAGAAAAAAATAACAATAGTAATCACATTTGTATTGATTATATTTGTCTCGTTCCTAACAAATGGAGCGTACTGTTCGTATAGGTCACAATCATCTGGAGCGTACTGTTCGTATAGGTCACAATCATCTGGAACACCCTTAAACCAAATTTTGAACTTCTTAGAAGAAGCATGTGGTGACACGAGCTAAAACATTTTTTGTTTGTCTTCTGTATAGGTTCCAAGAAAGAGGTAACAACACAAATACAAATGACTAATCTCCATTCGAATTTCTAAATTGTTGTATTATTATATAACATATATAGTAATGTGTTGGTCATACATCTTTCTGTATCTTATTATTTTGTATATTTTCATTTTTTTTTGTCATGGTGTTGTCTTTTATTTAACTTTAAATTGGATAACTCCTAAGGATGCTTGTTCTAGTAATGGAATAGATGGATGTAAGTATCCATGACTGTGGTTTATTCCATTGAATCGGTACTCTTATCCAAACTAGCTATACTTAAAAATAAAAGCCTATGTTATTATACACATATATTGACATCTACTTTGTGAAAGTTATAGTTTGCTTGGATGATATGTGAGTGAGACAATAGTTATGGATGAGAATGATATTTTCATGTGGATGTCATGCTTTCAACAAAAGCTAAGGAGACAAACAATAATTCTATGTGGCCAATACATAACATTCTCTTTATATTCTCTGTCTGCCTAAAATATATGTGAACTCTGTTAACCAATATATAGTTCATATGCATGTGTAAGCATTGTTTATATTATAAGCTCAAATTAAAAATTTAATACATGGTCACAATTTAAAAAGTTTAAGGAGTGGCTCATAAAGGCTCCACTAAGATAGTCAAAAGATGGTTTTGCGTATGCAAATCATTTTGAGCCATGAGATGCACACTTTGGTTTCGCATCGTGTATGTTCAGATTCGATGTAGCGTTCACCTAGTTTTGGGATGATTAAATTTGTTCCATTACAATTACATATTTTTCTTGCCAAATTCTTTTCGAATAAGTACGAAATCAAGAATCAAACTATCCTAAAAAAAATTGAATGTTTGTAAAGCGCAGGAAGAAATGCTTTCAAATATGCCAACACAAAATATTGTTTTTGCATTAATTTACAGTTCCGTTTTACATTTTTTAATGAAGGTAAAATTGTTATTCAAACAAAAAGAATATTGTCTAATAAGTGTTGTTGCTGCAGCTTGTTTAACCTGTTACAAACTAAAATGAAATTTGAAATTTCTATAATATTATTTGAGAAGTCAGTTTCATACGTGTTGCGCTCACATTAACTCTTGCGGTAGTTGATTACGATGATACCATTAATGAATCAAATATATATAATTATCTTTATTAAATATTTTTTTTATTTTATTTTTCAATTTTTATTTAAATTTTATTTTTCTTTATTTTTTTCAAATAAGCTATATAATAAAGAAAATTTATAACTTTTAGAAACGAAAAATATCTTTTATATATAGCTTTCATAGTAAGGAAAGTTCACAAAATAATCTTGATTTTAAAATATAAAAATAATCTTCCATTTTAAAAGATATCTTAAGCAACATAATATATATTTTAGGGAAATTTTCAAAGTATTACGCATTTTATTTAAATCAATCTATTTTTCAAATTATTACGAAATAATTTAAATAACATAAACTAAGATATCTTTAATGAATAAAATTTAATTTTTTTATTTGAGTTATCTTTTATATTTTTCAAATAACATATATGATAAGATAATATTTATAAAACTTAAGACGAAAATATGTTTATATATATATATATTAATGTGATTTCATAAAAATAAAGCATAGACAAATAATCTTGATATTAAAGTAAAGAATTAATCTTCCCTTTTAAAATTTATCGGTTATATTTTTATGTAACTTTATACCTATCATCACTTTATTTTTGTAAATTAACCTATACCAAATTACTAAAAAAATCAAAAATAGATTACACATCTAAGATGAAAAAAAGTAAACTAATACAATGAATACAATTTGGTTGAATTAGATTATAAATAGTTATACTTAAATTTGACTGAATATATGTAACACAATATGCCCATAAAACGAGTAACTAAACCAATCCAAAATCTTTTATACAAAGTCAAATATTAAATAAAAATAATATATTTATATTTATATTAATATTTTTATACATATAAATTATAGAACAACTCAACGTATTACTAAATAAATATTGAAATTCTCAAATAATTATATAAATATATTAAGAAACTATTACAATTAAGTATTTGTAAACTTATATGTATATATGCATAAGGTTTCAAAGGACTATCATTGCTAGATTAATTTATGTAACTTTAAATCGGTCAACACTTTAGTTTACTTATACTATTTGATTCTCAAAATAACATATATTAAATATACATAATCTTACTAAAATATATTTACAAATCTAAGACAAGAATAAAACTATATGAAAATAACAAAATTAGTCAAAATTTTAATCTGTATGACAAAAATATTTTATTTGAATCCAAAAAGTAAATGTTATCTAATATATCTAAATAATAACCAAAAAGTCAAGATATTATATATCCAAAACTATACGTCTAGTTAAAATAACATAATTTTATTTAATCATGCATATTGATTACAATATAAATAACAGAATAATAAAATTAAAAACAAAATATTTAATAAATTATTATAATATATTTAATTTATAAATATTTATATCCATGCATAAGCACGGAAAAATCACCTAGTTTACATTATAACACCTCACTATTGCTAGTAATATGGTTTACATGTATCAAAACGTAAGACTTAAGTTTCTGTCTCCACTAGTTGAAACAAATAACTAATATTGATGGATAACGATTCGAGTTTCACTCTGTATTTTATTTTTAAAAACTTTGTGTGCGTGTGTGCATCATGGGGACTTTTGTGACTTGACGAGTCAAATTATTTTCGTAAATTAAATTCTCCTACTTTAATTTGCTTGTGTGACTTGTGTCCCCTGTCGGTATTCACTTAATAATTGTAAAACTCAATTAATATTAATAAAAGCATCTTTATGTAATACGACACAAATGAAAAAAGCAAACCATGACCGTTTGGAGCGGCCAAAGGTTGCTATGCTACTTTCTACTTCATTTCTTTGCCTTGGTTCGAAATTTAGGACCACATGTGGTTGATCAGAGACTCAATATATGTAGATTGATATTTGTCTTGACAGATTACGTCTGCAGGTCAGCTCCTTTGCCTACATTTTCTTCATTAAATTATGTCAAATAACTTTTACTCTCATGCTTACGCCCTCTATTTTATTATTATTTTATTTAATCATTTCGATAGGGATGCAGTGGACAACTAGGTTGAACGGTCGATCAAAGAATTTAGGGTTCTTCGAAACCTGTTCTTGGATCAATTTTCTTTCGATAGGTTCTTGAGACCAACTTTCTGAATAAGATGAATTTAATCGAATCTTGTTCAAGGCAACTCAAAATAGATGAATTGAATCAAATCTCTTTTAAGGGAATAAGCAAAAACTCTATTATTAATTATCAAAGTCTGAATACAACTTTAGGTTTCGATACCTATTTATAATAAATCTTTAAATTTAGAAAACCCTAATCTTAGTTAAAATAGAAAAACTACTAAAATATAAAAAATACAATAAAAATTAATTATTCATGTAAACTAGTGAATAATAAAGATATTTGAAAATATTTCAAATACTTATCTGCATCATCATATAGTGTATCAAACTAAATGGTAAATCATTTCATTATTGATTCCTTCATGTAAGAGTGTTGAACAGTGGAGCGTTACTTTTTCTTAATCAGTGATATTTAGAAGAATAGTACCAACGAGTACTCTGATCTCAGATTTTAAATGAAATCTAAAAAATATTTTTATCTTCGTCTGGTAAAACAGTAGCAACTTAACAGGATTTGAACCCATAACGACGGATTTATGGTTTGTCCCAAATTGTTCTTCTTATCACGAAAGTACCGTTAATTAGTTTGAAACATAAATTTTTGGACTTAATTATCGGATCGCACATTGATTGACATGTTTTTTTTTTCTTTTTTAAAAACGGTAGTTTCTTCATGCGATTAAACAATAAGAAAAATCATATGTATCACATTATTGTTCTTCTAATCATCTTTCATTTGCTTAGTTATGCAAATACACAAATTCTAATTCTATTATTAAGTGCACTAAGTAATGCATGATCATCCATTTGGAACATATTGTAAAATGTTCTAGTTCTAGAGGCTGAGTCGTACTAATTTTGGAAAAGAAGTTAGTAGGAAAAGAGAAAACTGACATCTACTTGTCATATATAATACATATCTGAGGTATCTTCGTACCAAATCGCCTATGCATTGTCTCTCGTCGAATTCTGTGAGAAACTATAAACTATGTATCTACTTGTGTTAATGTCTGCTATACACCTCGAAAATTTTTGGTCTGCTGTTCATTGATGATGTTTAGCTAGCAATTATATTTGTATACACATTCTTTATTCACACACAGTACACAAGCTGATAAAACTTTTCCGTTACAGAAAAACCCAGAACCTAAAAAATCTCTCCCATTCTCTTCATTATTAAGGACCGGCTCACACTTCTAGCTAGCCTATTTCTTGCAAGTTATTCAGTAAAAGATGAGGTTAGGGTTTTTTGACAAAAAAAAAAGATGAGGTTAGGGTTCAACTGCTTTTTAGTTTAATACATGCATATTTGCTTCCTTACAAGAATTACAACATTTAGTGTTCTGATCAAAACATTCAAAAAATGTAAATGCATATTTTTTTTTCAAAAAGTCCAGGTTGCAAGTTTTTTTTTTAAATGAATAAATAGTAACGAAGCGCATATTTATAATAATCATGTATTATTTTATATTATTTATGTTTTATGTTTCTAATTGGAGTCATGTTCGAAGTTTGCTAAGAAAATAGAATTTCTGGCTTTCTCATATACTAGTTTATTAAGTTTTAATTGATTTAATAAAGAATTTTTTGATATATATATATATATATATATGCATTTTAACAAAAAAAAATATACATACACATATATTATTTAAAAATTTTAGTAGATCTATTACGTTTTAAAGGTTGTAAAAAAAGGCATCAAACTGTCAGAAATTCTTACGCTAGAGTAGTTCATTGCATTATCATTGTTCCTGCTGAATATAAAAGTAATACTAACAAATGCAAACACACTTGCTATGAGCATGGTTTGTTTTATCATTCCTCACATGGCTTAGAGTTTATGGAAAAGCTAGCTAGTGAGTAATTAGTGACTTTAAGGCATTAGTTTACCTGTAAAAGTTTTATGCAAGTGTTGTTTTGTCCCTCTCCTTTTCCGAAAAAGGTTTTAATTAGGGTTTTTTCGTACATTAAACAGTGTAAGCATCTGAAAAACAAAAAGACATATAAGTGTAAGTGATAGTGGGGAATCAATGCTGATTCACGAGTCTAAAACGTTGTGTTTTCGTAAGCTACACCGTACAATTTCATAGAGGTAACATGGGTTGGACTTGGAGAGGGTAAAAGCAACTTAATGTTGGCTAGCCAAAGAGAAAAAGGACAAAGTTTGATGTTAACTTAGTCTAACTGGATTACTATTTATAACAACAATGTGCAGAATTTGAGAGAGAATATTCCAAAAGTAGAAACCTAAAGCAGGTGGCTTGCGGCTTCCCTCTATCGTCTTCTTTAATAAAACTATCCACAATGAGAATGTTGAAACTTGGTTTCAACTGTTGAATACCCAGTAATGAGATTATTGAAATGTTGTAGTTTATTTAGGTGGATTTAAATGGTTGTAAAGTTTCTACTGTTGATTTTTTTTTGGCCCAATACAGCCACGTGGTGCAAATTGATTGGGTAGAAATGTTGAGCAGATTTTTTTTAATTTTTATCTTTACCCAATAATTCAAACTCATATATTATATAATAAAACTTAAAAAATAAAAAAAAATTATAACAAAATTCATGGTTTTTATGATATATAAATAGATATTACTCTCATATTATTATAAAAAATGTCATTTTTATTATAATCAATTATTTTAGTGTTTTAAATATTGTTTTTATTAAATGAATATCAATAATAATTTTTTTAACACCCAAATTTTTTCTAATATTCATGTTAACTACCAAAATCCCAACAATTAAAAATAGTGGGATAGGGTGTTCAATTTTTTTTAAAAATCATTGTAAAAGTTAAAAATAAAGTGAATATTGAATAAATTAGGTGGACGAAACAGAAGATGAAGTTGAATGTTAAAAAAAATGTTGAAAATGAAATGGGCGTTGAAACCATTATACATGGTTTAAGCGGCGGTTTTGAATATAATTTAACACATATAATATTTACAGATATTTTTTTGCTAAGTATAATACTTACAGATCTAAGATCGATGTGTTATTTATATATGTGGAGATAATGTGATTTTCTAAATCTTCAAAACTCAACCAAAATAAAAACACATATGATCGACGGTAGTTAACCTTAAATGTATTGCATTAATCAAATAATAGTGGTCTCTCTACAATTCTCACGTGGACATAACTGCTCAGATCGATCATGGTCTTGGCGACTTTGCATCGTTAACAAGATTGGACTATATTATATATAGTACAATTTAACAAAATCAGCTGGAAATAAATTTTGACATCCCTTAGACGAAACTTCCTGTTAAAATCTAGCAAAACTAAAACAACGTACCTTCCTTTTCTTAATCTGTTAAGCCACTTATGTTTTCATTATTTGTTGTTAGTATAGTATTTAAGGGCATGAATATCACTCCAGGTCATAACAAGTGGGCGGGAAATGGGGTTTGCTCCTTGCATTCACATGCAGTTTTGTTTGGTAAGCGTGTGTTTGACACACTTTTTACTAATTATTTTATTTTTCGTGTATGATGCATGCATATGTTCGGTTCACGAACATTCCTCTCTAGATGTTCACGCCTTTACCGATGCCCATAATCGTATATTAATTATATTTCCGTGGTTAGTGAAAGAGATACTGAATAACTGAGCGTTGCTTTTATGCTGGTACTGAGAAGAAACAAATAGTCATTTTCACTATCATCAGGGGGAAACAAGATTTGTTCATTGTCTAGGTTTTCTTAATTTTGGTAGATAAGTAGATAAAAAGGAAATTAATACGATTGTAACTTTTTATTTTAATATACTGTCCAAAGACGTCTAAGCCATTATAATTTTTTTAGTACCCTCTACACGATTTTGACCACAAAAAAATCTCTACACGATCTAATTGAAGTTGTGATTAGAACCAATCGGTGAGAATTTATAAATTGAAAGAGTACTATGACTCTCATAGAAATTAATACTTAGACGACTTAGGATATAATTAATGGATCCAATTTTTTAAACTAATATAAATATATTATAGATAACGATAATTTTTTAAAAAAATATGATGTATATAAAATATTTTCTATATTCTTTGATGATTTTCCTAATTTTGACGGTTGAATTTAGTCTGATATTTTAAATCTCTCAATACAAATCTTTCTCAACAATATTTTGTTCTGGTTTACGTTCCAAATAGATAAATAGTGTGACATGTTTAAAATTGTACCAAAATTTTAACCAAAACAAACTTGCACAACTTTCATAGGAAAGTCTCTTTCACTTCTTTGTTTTTGTGGGTGGTCTCTTTCTGGCCACATCACATGCACGAGGATCGATGCTTCCTCTCCTCTGACTCGATCATATCTTTTGTTTTTGCTATTTAAGTGATAAAACTATGATTGACCAAGCTTGCTTCATTTCTACAATTGCATTCCTTTTACTAAATTATAAAAAGAGAAAAAAGACAGGAATAAATATTTCCTGTGTATATTACAAATATGGAATTGTACAATGGCCCTATTCTATTCCTTCACCTTTTATAGTATTGATGTTCCCATATAAATAATGTGGCATAAATAGTTTCATTTTTATTCAAGTGGGTAGTGTGGAAAAGCTATTTATCCACCACCCTCTCTCTCTCCATACCAAACAATTCTTTCTATTTTTTTCTTTATTTTTTGTTGTTGTAAAAAGTAACTTTTAGGCACTACAAATTAACACCATCTCCCTCTCCTTATCCCTCAAATCCATCTCCAAAGCCTCTCCTACTTCTCTCTCTCTCTGCTTCCTTGTTTTCATATAACAACAAAAACTCCTACAAAAGTCTTCTTACAAAACTTTTAAGCCATGGCAACTGTTGTATACCAAGGGTTTCAGTCTCATTTTGAGTCTCAACACTTTGAGCCAAGAGCTCTAAGACTCAGACTCTCTTCTCCCAACAATCCCCACTCATCCACACCTCTCAAATCCCATTTCCTAGACTCATCCATCACTCCACAAGACAACATTTCTACCACTAAAGCTGCCTCTAAGACAGAAAGTTGGAGCTTCCTCGAGCCCATCTCAAACTCGAGCTCTGATGACAAAGACAAGAAGACATCATTACCACCGTACGTTCATACTCCATCTTCTCGTAGAACTCTCAGTGATGAGAGCTTAGCATTGTGCACTGAAAGCCTCGGTAGCGAGACTGGCTCTGATGTCATTAACGATCAAGATTTGTTCTCGGTTACATCCGAGTTACAAACTACTGAAACTAGACCAACGACAAGATCCTCGCGACAAGATAGGAAGAGGAACACGGTGGCTTCTCTTCCACCTCCTTTGACGAGTATGAGAGGTCTTGATGGCATTCAAGTCAAGTCTCACCGTGAGAATGGAAGATTGGTAATGACGGCCATGAAACCTCTGCCACGCGATCGATGCTTACAGGACCGAAGTAATGGCTGCGTCCGACTAGCCATCTTGATTGATTCTAATGACCAGATAGAGACAGAGATCAAAGAAGAAGGAGAAACAGTTGAGATAATGAGAGATAACGAAGAAGAGATTCAACAATACGAGGAAGAAGAAGTTGAACTGATGGTTATCAAGAACACTCAAAGATCAAATAGATGCCATGAAGGTGATCTAGAAAACAGAGGATTTCTAAATTGGGAATCTTTCTGTGTTGCCACTTCCTAAAAAAAGAATAATTCTGATCTCTCTGTGATCACAGTTTCACAAGCTTTTTTCTACTGCATTGTGTTTTCGTTTTTGTATAATTAACAACCTTTTTTTATCACTCTCTTTGTTTAGAGATGGTATTAATACTGGTTTACCGACAGAAGGCCTTGATTGTTAATTTTATATTGTCAACTACCTTGGTTACTGATTTAATAAGTAAATATTTAAGGTTGTTTTACGGTCTGTTAAAATATCTTCATAATAAAAAAAATTATCAACTAACTTTTGTAAATCGTATGTGTTACAAAAATTATAATAAACCCCAAATAAATAGCAATTAGGCTTATATTTAGTTCCCTCCGTCTATTCTTGTTTTTCTTTCCCCACGTTTTCATCTTCTCAAAATTGATCATATCTCTAAGACTTTAATTTTTTTTTTTTGGTAAAACTAAGACTTTAATTTTGTATTATGATTGGACATTATAAAAGAGACTCCACTCCATTCATTCGTCATTGTCTAAAATCTTAAGAAGCATTCATTTTCATCACAATTGGTCATATATTATATATTGTGGGGGGGGGGGGGGGGGGGGGGGGATAGTATTATCGTATACTATATAAATACATTTGGGAAATAATCTTATAAATCCTAGAAATTAAAACAATAGTACAAAATAGAAAAAGGAATAAAATACTAAACGAAAAAAAAACAAGGGACTATTGTTCCGTACAATGACGACGTCACATCTTAACCAAAAGCTCTCCGAGTCTCCGCCTCTGGTCCCCTGAGCCTCTCTCTTAGCCCCACAGTCCACAAGATAAAAAGGCATCTGGTTGAAAATTCGCTATTTAAACAACTGTATTTTTATTAGTTTTCTTATAAATTTAATTAATGTATTAAAATAAGGTATTGTTAACTTTATTAGAAAATAAAAACAAACTAAGGACATCTCTAACAATGACACCAAATTTAGTGTTGGTATTTTGGTGTTACATTGTTTTGTAATTTTCAATAATGATACCAAATGTAATACTATACTAGGTGTTTTCCTGCACCATGTGCAGTGATAAATTTTTTTAAAAGTTAAATTATATTTAAAATGAAATTTATTAATATTATATATTTTATTATTTTTGACTAATATTAATATAAAGTTGATTATTTAATAATAAAATTAAGAAAAAATAATAATTTTGTTTATTTTAAAGTACATTTAATAATATATATATGTAATATATTTAAAATTTGAATCTTAGATAAATTTTTATCTATTTATTTTGGTTAAATGTATTAAATCAACTTGTATAAAATTACTAAAAAAATCATATAAAAATTGTATAGTTATTTAAAAACTAAACAATATTTATAAAATTTGTAGATATTTAAAAGAAACTAATAAAATTACGATTAACAATTTATTAATTTTTTAAAACAGATGTAGAAAATTTTGAAAATATTAGTAATAAAAATTTTATAATTATAAAAATACAATTAACTAATATTTCGAAATTTATAATGCATATTTCAATATATTTATTTTAGTGATGATTTATGAGTTATTATCTTATTTAAGAAGTTTACCAAAAATATAAATCAACATTAAATGTAATGTATTTGTTATTGTCATATTCTATAAAGTTTACCAAAAATATATGTCAATAATAAATGTGATTGTTCATGTCATATTAATTATAAGTCATATCATCAATCTTGTTAGCTATGTCATCATTTTTTTTGTAAAAATGATTGTAGAGAGAACATGTGGCAAAATCACTTCGCAAATATAGTCTAGGGGATATTATTTAATGTTTTCAATTTTTAAAATTTTGTAATTGATAAATAATTATTTTGTCACCTTTAGATGATTATTTATATTTTTATTATTTGTAAATGATAAATAATAATTATTATTTAGTGATTTATTTTGACAATAAAAATAAAAATATTTTTTTTAACGAGGTGCCATTACAAAGAAAAAAGAGAGATAATAGGTGCCACTTATACCTATTTCAAAATGAATCATAGTTATAAGTTAATTTCATCAAGACGAGATTTTTCTTTTCTAAAAAAAGATGGTTTCGTTCTCTTTGGAAATCCAAACAATATAGATAATCTTTCCCAACGAAAATTAAATATGAGTGGCTAAATGTCTATTAAACACTTTGTATCACTCACTAAACAATAGCTGGTTTGTAAGATTTCTTAATCTGCTCTGCTCTTCGACTCAAATAAATTTATTAAACCTCTACTTGTTTCTATTCCTTTTTTTCTATGGAGGGATTTATAGTCGATGAGTTAGAACATAACATTGGCCAATTTTATTTATTTTATTTTGCACCCGATAGACCATACCTAATGTGAATATACATTGTGAATATATATATATATATATAGAATCCACGTCTCTTCCATAAAAGTATTTACTTCTTTTTATTTGTCTACGGCCCTCGCCTTTTCCACTTTACAATGGAAAGAATACTTTTTTTTTATACAAGAAAAGACTAATGTTAGACCCATCATTCACCAAGATAATTAACAAAAAAAAAATTGTATTCATTTTTAATAATTAGACGTCTAGTAACTAGTAAGGAAAATAGAAGATACAAGAAATATTATTTCTATCTAACTATTATTTTTTATTTTTTTTTTGCAAAAAAACTATTATATTTTATTACCAACTTTTTCTGAAACTATGTTATTACCAACTTGCATGTGTTTTTCTTTGCAAAACCAAAATATTGCATGGCTTTTCCTTAGTTGTTGTCTACGTCTTTGTTACATCAAAAATAAAACTAATGTAGTGCATGTTACGTAAAAACCCACATCTAAATTCCAAAGTCTTTTTTTTTTTTTCATGACGACTACTTCTTTGTTGCATATTAAAAACTTACCATTATTTTGTACTATTGTATGCTTTATCAGTTATCACAAGAACTGATTTAGCTTTTAATCTTATTTTGGTGGAATTTGAATTTGATGTTTATGTGCGACCCTTTTTAATGTTTCCTTTTCTGTAAAGTAGTTTGCATGGGATCTGCGTCTATCCATTTGCGCAATGTATTTCTCTTATATTTTACTTCGGTATAGAATTAAACAATATAAGTCGTCCGTTGTTTTATAAAAAACAACTGAAATCAAGATACGCAGACTATTATCAAATCGATAAATACTCAATCCATATAGAAATGAATGTAAAATATAATTTTGAAATTTACAAAAAAAATGTAATTTTTGGAATATTACGTAAAAATAAAATTACACTGTGTTTTCTGGTCAATGATGTTTTAATACAAAAAGGATTTTTTTTAATGGACTAATCAGTAAAATCGACTGTGATTAGAACTTGTACGATTAAAACCCCACTTAATTTTTAAAATATGTTCTCTCACAAAAAGTAATTCTACACCAAAGTTTATATCCAATTCTGAATATATAAACGCAAAAGCCATGCTTACGTTCATGCATGCCTAATTCCGACCCTTTTAAATCGATCTAATCCATTGATTAGCCCCAAGAAACCTGCTCTTAAATGATTCGTGACGCAATCATCAATTACGTTACAAAATTAGGTCAGACTTTATAATATACAACTATGCATATATTTATATATGAAAGAGAGTGAGATCAGGATGCAATGCAACAATGTGGAATTTTAGAGGAGAAACTAAATGACATCACGAAAAGTAGAAGTGGGCATTTTCTTGGTGGCTAAGAAGAGCAAAAGGACTGGTGAGAAATATAAGAATGTGGATGGACTTACAAGTGTATATGCCCATTATGTCTCCTTTACTCATCAATCCACACTTCTCCCTGAACAAACAACTTGCCCTTGTAGATCTTTTTCTTACAAAATTAACAATGAAATAAATATCTAATTTAATGCCTTTTATTATTTAGGTTGTCACTCTCTTTGACCGGTTAGTTAAATTATTAATTAGTGAAACATATCGTAGAAAATTTAGCACTCGGATATATCCAATGATACAAAAAAACTTTAATATATGTATAAACGATAAAGTTGAAGATTAACTAACCTGTGATATATTGTTTGGTTTGAGAATTTGGGACAACTTATAAATTTGGGACAACTTATAAAATGCCATTTGTTTAGCTATACGAAATGAAATTATGTTATAGATCTCATTTAGAAAACTCAAGGTTGGGTACTTATCGGTTTCAATCTCTTAATGGATTGTTTGTATTTCAGTACAGACACTCACAGTTTTAGAAACAAAAATTAAAGATACTTGGATTATATTCATGCATATACTATAGTGTCTATATTTTTAGTGGGGGAGGAAATGTCCATAATACTTGATATCAAAATATTTAATTTATCTTTTTTTTTCGCTATCGATAGCTTATATCACATTATCTTAGTTATTTAAAATTGAAATACAACTTTTCACATCACATTGGCAGATATTTTTATCAAAGACTGTATATTTTTATTTTCGGGTAGCCTCGGGCGCGTGTCGTAGCGCAAACCGAATCAAAGCAATTCTACTGGTCGAATCTTGTCCTAACTTAAATGCTTTGCATATACTAATTTAAAACGTGTGCATAGTTCAGTGACGTTCTCCTTCGTTAATACACATATATGTATATGTCTAATTATAATGACCACGGTTAAACCAACGAGGACACCCCCTAACACACACACACAAAAACACGAAGTCGGGAGATTATCATTCTCTTGGACACGAATATAAAAGGTGTTTTTAAAAGGAAAAAGGAGTAATCACAACGCATAGCCCTTTTGCAACCTTTTATGTTAAAAAAACTTGTATAATTTTGTGAAATTATTTTGGATAATGCACTGAAAATTCGTAGGACCCAATCAGATTTCAAGAAATTGAGTTGTGTGACTATCTCCACGTGAACTAATAATATTTGTTAGTTTCAAAAGAAAAAATAAAGATATTTGTTAGTTTTTCTATAAAAGACTAATACGTGTTAGTTTCTAAGAATATTTTATATTATTTGCGTTTTCTTTTCGGATTCAATTTTCAGCGAAAATACAAAGCATATCATCATTTTATAGTTCTATCATTAGTCATTATCGAACAATCATGTCTCTCTAAAACATATTTACGAGTCTCTGAAACTATATAAAGATCATGTGTATCAGTGTATGTGTAACACAGCAATAAGGTTTTTTTTTTTTTTTTTTTTAGCAATAAGGTTAATCCCAAAAATCAACGAGAAATGCTTGAGCTATAACTTCTATCATAGATAAACTGTAAACCTCACAGAAAACAAAACAAAAATAAATTGACGTAGAAGAGGAGTACCTCGCTTTCTATAATTCTCAAATCATTAGATAGTGACTTGTCAAGAACGTACACAAAACACGAAAACTTCACATGTCATTCTCTGTTCTTTTGTTTCGGGGATATATATATATATGTATCTAATCTACAAATGGTCAATACTTCAATCAAATATGGTCCAAACACTGAAAAAGAGGAAAGCACAAAATCTTAATGTTGATATTTTTTGAACGAAAATGTTGATTATTAATAGATATGGAAGAAAAATCAAGAAATGTAAAAGCAAGATCTTCATGTTTCTCTCCTCTTTAATGTTTTTCTGTGAATTTTGCTCAGCTTTTCTTTCACAGCCCACCATCCAACCAAGCACTATAGATAATTCAACAAAAAATGAATCAAACACTTTCGTTTATTTCTCCATCTTCGTTTTATTATATGAGTGATTGACGACTGATATGTAAAAGAGAAGAGAGGCAAACACATTACATCTAAGAGTTCATTTTGTATGTGTGATTTCTACTTTTTAAGGTTTTGTAACATTTGTATACTTTCTTATGAAGAAAGATCATTCATATATGTGTATAGTACGACTATATATTTCTTGTCTATTTTAGTATAACATGTGTTTAGTGCTTTAATCCTAGTTATCAATATCATATATATTGTTAGTTCATACATTATTGATATTTCTCCTTTCAGAAAATGAAACAATTCAGTTTCTTCAACCTTTTCTATGAATGATTTACGTTTAATAGTTTTACTAGATTTTGACCCGCGCTTTCAAAGCGCGAATTTATTTTCGTTTTTTTTCAATTGAAAAATATTTAGTAAATGTCATATATTCATATATTTGTGTTTTATTTTATAAAAGACTTAAACTTTTTATCTTTATTTATCGTTTTTCATTTTAAATGACTATTTATGTTTAAAACATTAAACTTTATTTCTTTAATGAATTAAGTTGGTATAACTCTGATAAATTAATTTTATTATGTGGTTAATATTTTAATAAAAAAATACATACTTTTAATAAAAATTTATACTTTTCAATGAAAAAAATCAATTTTTTTTATGAATGCTTAAATTATATTAAGAAAAAAAAATAACAATTAAGAATATTTGAAAAAAAATTATTTGAACTTGGACTCAATGGCCCAAAAGAAAAAAAATGTGAGAATTGGATTTGATTTCTTAATCGGCCCAAATGGCCCAAAGAGGGATCTGATGTGGGTTGGATCCAAAAAAAATGACCTAATATAAATGTGTTATTAATATTACTTGATTGTTCTTAATGAAACATGCAATGTTAGTAAAGAAAATGGTAGCTAAGGTATAAAGAACAATAGAATCCTGCTTTAATAGTATAGATTTAGATCATAGTAAATATTTTATTAAATTTTGCATAGTTATTTATAAATGAATTTTAAAATTTCTTAAAGCACATATCTCATGATCTAGAAATTAATTTAGTGAACATTCAAGTACTGAAACGAAAACAAAAAAAAACTTTCACAATATATTTGGTTTACGTAAAGAAAAATAGTAAATATCACAGGCAGATATTATTCTTGATTTGATATACAACAATAGTAGGAAGAGTTGAAACCAATAAAACCTTGAAACATGCGATAGACATTTCAACAAAGAAAGAAACAAAAGGACAAGATGAAAACAAACACATAGTGAAAGAAGCCAATAGCAAAGATGAAGCCATTAGAATCCACTTTAGTAGCTGTAGAGAAGCTTCCTTGTGGTGAGTTGGTAGTAAGAACCACAACGATCCAATCATCTTCTTTACCAATACCCATTCCTGTAAACTTAAAATCGTTCAAACTCAACGAGTATTGTGACTTGGTGAAGTTTGTGAGGACGAGGCTTGGGCTCGACTCTAAGAAAGGAACACATGCGGGCATGATCAAGCCGTCTCTTGTGTCGGAGACGCTTAAGTGGCATTTAGCTAGAATATTGGGGTAGTCCGCGAACTGTGGCTCGGTTCCGGGTACTGTGGCTGAGCCAGTGTCGTTGGTGCATGGGTTGTTCTTGAGTTGATCAGCTATTTCGTCGGCTAGACACTCTGCGTTCTCGTTATTGTTTAAGGTTGTGAGATTCTGTGATGCTCTGTAGCTATTGATGCCTTTGAAAAGAACGTCCTCTTCATCTGCATATCACAATCTCAAATCAAGATTTAGCAAGTAGATCATAAGTACACATAGTGAATCTATCAAGAGTACTTGAACAAGAAGATCCTGTAAGAGAGATGAAGTTACCAATATCGCTAAGCACATGACCACTAAGGAAGAGAAAGATGAAAGAGAGAAGGAGAAGAACTGTAAGCTTGTAACTCGCCATTGAAACTGATTCAATAAGTCTCTTGATGATTATCTTTTTTTGGCGCTGCATGGCTTTTATTTATTGAGGGTGAGAAAATGGTTACGTAGCCTTTATTTTGAGAGTTGTGTTATGATCCTGTTGTGTTTTTCCTGCTCGTTGGACATTGACGTAGCGCCAAACGTTCAAGGTCTTTTAACTAACTAGTTCGTTGAGGATTATATCATCCTCCTATACGAGGTCGTTCTGTTATGAATAGGTCTAGGCATATTATCCAAAACTCGAAAACCGAACTGAAACTGAACCGTCAGAAACCACTGACCAAAACCGAACCAAAATTTACAAAACGCAAAACAATTCTTATTTTTCTAAACAAAAAACCAAACCGGAACCAATCCAAAAACCGAATGGATACCCAAACACTCGAAATACTAATTACATATCTAAAATATAATTTATAAACCGAAAATAGTTTGTTTTTTAAAAAATCAGAAACATCCGAGTATTTTTTTTTTTTTTCGGGTTTAACTCATGATTTCGGGTTTTTATCAGTTGGGTTTAACCCGAACCACATCCGAATTGTATTAACTCAGTTCCATTAGTGGTTTCATAAAAATTGAAAATAGATCCAAACCCGACCAGATCGAAACCGATCTGAGCTGAGCTAGTCATGAACATGGAACAAGAGCAAGCCATTATGTATTTCCATGTTGTGCTTCATCAAACAAGGTGTTGAACTCATGTCACTATGTCAGTAACTAGATTTCTTGAGACTAAGTAAACCAAATCTAGTGATAAAGAACCAGAACTTGGCAGCACATAAACTCACTTGCGACACAAAGTTGAAATTTGAAACAAAGTTCTTGAAAAACTTTATGATTTCATTGATTTGTTATTACAAAACGTCTACTATAAGTACCAAGATATGATCACAATACCAAAAGACAAAATCAAAGTCCACTTACTCCATAACTGCCACTCCACCTACAGCTTTAATCTTCTCTATGATTCCATCAGCTTCCTCCTTCGTCACCACAGGTACTTTCTCCACAAGCTCTTTAGCTTCCTTGAGACCCAAACTCGTGAACGCTCTCACTTCTTTAATCACTTTGATCTTTGCAGTTGTATCAAACTTCTCCAGCTTCACATCAAACACCGTCTTCTTCTTCTTCTCCTCTTGTTTTCCCGTTCCAGCTTCTTGTTTCGCTCCCAAACTCATCATCCCTTGCGTCGAAATCATCTCTTACTTCGAAAGCCTCAGGTGTTCGTTGAGTGCAGGACTGATTAGTTTCCGCTCTTTTGGATACAAAGAAGCTATACACTCAGATAGCTCCATGATCTTGCTTGAAGGCTGTGGTCTAGAACCGTACGGATCATAAAGTGATGGATACTTGTATCTCTTGGGTTTAGACACAGAATCTTTCTGTAAGAGACGAACTTGCACAGACCACTTTACTTGGCATTGGTGGCGAGAATGAACGTTCTTGACAAGTGATATAAGCTTCTTCATGACTCTATTATACAAAAAAAAAACAGAACGAATGATCCAAACTCAGTAAGTTCGTACCAAAATAAAAAAATGGGATCCATGAATCATAGACAAATAATGTGAGAATGAGAGCTAGAAAGAAGAGAAGAAGATGATAAAGAATGAAATGGCTTACCTCCGGCGTTGCAGTTGGAGCTAACTGATTAGCTTCGCCGGGTCAGAGGTGATGGTGGAGACGAGATGGGTTTAGGACGAACATTTCGATTTATGGGCTAAGCCCAATGGAATCTCAACAACAAAACTTTTTACTTCCTCAAATTGGGTTCTGAGTTATAATTTCTTTATATGGGCTAAGCCCAATAGTATAAAAATGACAAGAAACAAATGATTTTTACCAATAAAAAAAATCTAACATTTTACCATGATATTTTTAAAATCATTTCTTATTCAAACAAAAACAATGTTATTAAACACCATCAGTTTTTCCATTATAACATTGTTTTATAATTCATTCAAACAATTACTTCCATTTTAACCAAGGTGAAGAAATTATTGTAGAACTTTAAAAAGTTAGTAGATTTGTTAATCATTTGTTATTGAGTTCAATTCTAGTACAAAAACTATGATGAATAATTATAAATACAATGATACATATTTAAAAATCTAGATTCAAATGAATAATGAATCAATTTGAAATGAATAAAAAGTTTAAATCTGATATATTTTAATATAATGAAATTGATTTTAATTTATAGAGGATGTTGCGCAGTCAGCGAATCTCTTCTCTTACCGCCGAGTTTTATTCACTGAGTTTTAACAAGTTAAAAAGACTGACTACTCTTGAACTTGAACTACATCCTCCGGCGCTCTCCATGAACGAGATTGACCCAGCTGGACTTCCTCCCGATGTGGTGGCGATCTTGGAAGCGTCACTACACGATAGACTTAGCACTGCGCAGTGGCAGATCTTCTTCAACAATGCTGCAAGATTCGGTCCTGCCATCAATCCTAATCGCATACCGGTTGAAACTGCATGGATTATGCGAGTGGACAGTGTCCATATGGTTGATCAGAACCCAAGGGTTCCGACCTTGACCAGTGATTCTTGACCTTCACCTTGACCTTGATCTTGACCTTGACCTTGGTCTAATCTTTATAATTTTTTTTGTTAGCTTAGTTATTTAATCTTTTATATAGCAATGTTGTTTCTTGTTCTAAATATTTTTTTAACTAGATGACTTTTTTCAGTTTGATATGATTACTCAAACTATCTCGCAAATACACAGTTTATAGAGTTAATAAACTGGTTTCTAATGTGATCATAGAGATATTAAACCGGATTGTTTATAATGTAACATAATGTCGACCATATTAATAATGACAAATTTTACTTTCTTTATCTTTGAGCTCGTGCTCAACATCTACAGAATCTAATATGTTATCACATCAATTGTTCTTCTCTGCTGTTTCATCTTGTTGATTTAGAGTCCGATTCGAGCTTCTTCTTTCTTGGTATCTGATGATGGAACCAAAACCATCCATCTCTAAGGTTTTCAATCTAATTTCTCAAAAAGAATGACAGAGTTCAATGAAAACAAATGACACTATTTCAGTGATATTTCAGACATCGCCAACAGCCACATCTTTTGAACAACTGGTTGCTGCATATGTTCCTCCTTACAAACAGAAAGGAAGACCTAATTGTTCGCATTGCGGCATGGCTGGTCATACAGTAAACCGATATTGCAGACTTCATGGATACCCTACTGGATATAAACCCCTGGTCACAGTTAGAAGTCTTATCAAGGGACTAACTCTAACACACAAGGGAAGCCTCAACAATCATGGCCTCCTAGAAAGGAGAATGAGGCTTATATCTTATTGTTCGAGAATCTGGTGCTATCTCTATGCATGATCAGCATGGAGTTCACTTGAGAAAATGTCACCTCCGACTAGATACAAATGTTTCTATTAGTGATGAGCCTAACTTACATTCAAAAGGTAGCTCAAGAGTGGAGGATTGCCACATCACATATATATTGCCTAAGGACACTATACATCCACGATGTGGGATGTTAATAGCCCCTCTCGAGATGTGGGTGGGAAACGGTCCATCGGAAATAGCCCTAGCCCACCATTTCGGACATACCACAACAGTGTGGGCCACTTGTACAGACTACATATGTAGGAAACTGTTTATGTGGGAAACCATATGCTGGATTTTCACCATAGGCTCTGATACCATATTAGTGATGGGCATAATTCATACCCAAAAACTAGCTCAAGAGTGGAGGATTGCACATCACATATATATTGTCCAAGGACACTATACATCCACGATGTGGGATGTTAATAGTGCTTTGAACAAGCCTTAAGAAGTTCTCAACAGATTTCATGCAGCACCGTTAAACTATTAGATGGAACAACTTCCTTCAAAACCTCAACTACATCTCGCTCCCTATACCTCTTCTTCTTCAGGAACCAATATGAAAATAATGTTTCAGATAGCCATCTAGCTCTCTGGAATTACAAAAGAGAAGCAAAATTAAAAATAGCAAAAAAAAAAGGGTAAGGAGTGAAGCAGTCAAACCAAGAAGAATTATTAGTTTGAATTAGCTTGATGGTATTAGCTGCTTACTATGTGTTTTGGTCTTGCTCCATTTTTCTATAGCGTTATACCAAACCCATTGGAAAAAGAGAGCGACTAGTCTTATAGGCCCTGCGGTAATAATTTCAAGAAACGCTAGCCAAAACGATCTCTGAGGGGACATGCCGGTTGTCGCGAGAGACAATAAAAATCCTTCAAAGTTGCATGAGACTGTGAACTTTCCTGCCTTGATTCCATCCATAGCTTTCCTGGCTACTTCTTACGTTTTCATTGAACCCGAGGACGCTGCTATTATGATAGTGACCTCAGCCTCAGGCCTGCTCTTCTGTTCTGTGAGATGAAAACAAGGAAAATCAAATAAAAACCCTTATCATCATCAAGAACTTCATAATATAAAATTCAATGAACTGAGAATTATCAGATTCTACTTCACTCTCAGTAATTGTCTTTTACGAGATTGTCATCACTCAGTACTTCACACATCACAGTTATTCCGAGCCAGCAATCTCGTAAAGAAGAATAAATTAAAAGACTATAAAGTTGATAGAGTATACAACGACTCAGACCAGATAAGGGCACAGGTTTGATCTCATAATAACAACCAAAGATCAACTATAGTTTCATGTCTTCATATCTCCCAACCATATAGTACAGCCTTTATGTAGTCTGTCTCCAACTTTTTGGATGCATTTTAATTGCGTTATCAGCTCAGCATAAGTAAACTCATTAGCGGCACTAGCTAATCCCAGTGACATCAATAGAAAACACAATACTACGAGTTTGATACAATTATTCAGACCAGATAAGGTCAAGAATTTATCTCATAACAACAACTAAAGATCAACATTTAGTTTCATATCTTCATATCTCCCAACCATAACGTACAACTTTATGTAGTCTGTCTCCAACTTTATAAGGAAGCTCGTTAGTGGCATTACATAATCCTAGCTACTTTCATGTTCTGTTATACTCTATGCATACTAATGAATCTTTAAAAAAAAGTAGACAAAAGCTTCAGAGTAATGTATTTGTTTACCTTCTTCAAAACCAGGTGTATCGGTGTCAGGAGGAAAAACAAGAGTGACATGAATATCATCAGCAATAACTTCTTGTTGCAGTGACTGTGCCAAACCTTAAGCCCAAACTTGCTCGCTGAATACGCAGCATAGCCATAGATACCCACCTGGAACATAGAAAGAACACACTTCACCAAAATATTCCGCATGATGATTACAGCGGGTGGTCCTGGTCAAAGCCAAATGAACCATTGGCTTCAAATCCCAATTTTTTTTTGAAGAAAACTAAATAGATATAAGAACTCAAATTTGTAAAAACAAAAAATCATTAAATACATATAAGACCTCAAATGTGTAAAAAAAAATCATTAATTTTTTTATTAAATCGCCTATATAACCCTCAAATCTAAGATTTAAGGCCTGTGATTACATTTACACAAAGCTCTTTCGAAGAGACGATGTGGAACTCAGTGGTGATGATGGTCGGGGAAGATGACAACAGATTTGTAATAAACAAACGAACCGAAAACTCGGTTAAGTATTTTTATCTGAACCGGTCGTTGAATTTCGCGCTGTAATTATTTTGTTGTTTTATTATTAACCTTTCGATAAGTAGCCAAGGTTTTAAGTTGAATAAAATCTCTTATATATATTATTTTTTGACTAAAAATCTCTTAGATATGATGTTACCATTATCAAATACTAAAATACTGCAGCATTTTATTCAAAATGACAATACATTATGTAGTTTCGATTGATTAACAAGTGATGAACAAATAATTATTTTTGGAAATTATTTTTATTTCTTCTGAAACCGATTCCACAAGAGAAGGTGATACGTGACTACGTTTGCTAGGGTTAGAAAACGTTAAGTTTGCACTCTGCAGCTTGTAAGAAACAGATTTTGAGTTATTCTTTCACGTATTGATATGTGGTAGTATTATTTGACATTAAATACTAATTTAAGAAAATTACAGCTACTTGACAGAAAACATACAGCTCTGATCTGGTACTGGTCCATAGAAATTTCTAAACTGTGAACTTCTGTTGTCTAATAAAAATATTATACAGAAGAATATACATATATAATTCTGTCTGTTTAATAGAAAGAAATTAAATATACTAAAATTATAATATGGAAAAGAAAAAAAATAAGAGTGATGGGCATGTAGGCATGTGGGTGTGAGTCTGTGTCAGTCTTTTTCTTCTTTAGATCAGACTTTTGTTTATTCAAACATTCTTGCCAACATAACTGTTACTCTGTACCTGTGAGGTCCTAAAGAGATTGAATGGTTCTGAACCTGACATCGAAGACTTTCCAAACTCACATGAGAGTTGTCCTGGTCCAGAAATTAATTCCTACATTGATGATCATTGAGGACTAGTTTCATGGGGTTTATTTTTCACTTAGCTTAAAATAATTAGACAAAATGATACAATTATATGGTAAGAGTGCGCAAGTTAATCTGTGTTGACAGTTGCGTAAATCACACCAAATCCCTTTAGATTGATGGTTCCTCCTTCATCCTTATTATTTGCTGATTTTACAAACATAAAATCTATAATATATCAATAATCAATTATATATAATATGAATTAATGACAAAAATCCATGTCTTGAATTTTGATGGAGACTAAGTGAAGAGAGATGCTGCGTCTCTATAGGCCCTTCTTGAGTTGGTAGAAGGTGCATGATGAAGGGTGATGCGTTCTCGGTTGTTGTTGAGAGTTGTGTAGTTGTTGTCATAAACATGATGAGAAAACTGTTGCTTCGAGATGAGGGAACCGGCACTCCCTTGCTTCTTCTGACGAGGATGATTATGTTGTTGTTTCCTTCTTGGCTGAGTACATCTTGGGATGAACACTCCCGTCCCTTTGCTCTCTCTAATTAGGTTGTAATTCTGCTCATGGTACATCATATGTGGTGTTGATGATGTTTGGTAGTTTTCTCTGAACAAACCCTGTTTTTGAAATCAATGATCATCATCCACATATATTCACTAATCAAGAGAGATAGAGAGAGAGGTTAAATTGGACAAACCTGGAAGACAGAAGAGGAGAGTGAAATAGGGATCTGTTCATCTTCATCTGTGATTAAGAGATTGATTTGTTTGCTTATGTCTGCAAAGAAGACATCATCATCAAGCTCAAGGTCCATAGCCATATTTATATCTTTCAAGTAGACTTTCTATTAGCCTTTTGTTGTCTGTAGGAAGAAGTATTTAGAAAAACGGTTCAAGTGGAGATGTAAGGGGCAATGTTCAAAGGGGTGGCATAAATAGGCAAGAGCTACGGTGTCATAGAGAGAAGTGCATGTGGGAGAGTGGGTCCAGAGTAGAGATAGAATAAATATATAATGCAATCTAACCGACCTAAATTGTCGGTTGTCAAACTGTTAAGTTGTATAACTTTTCTGTCTAAGTAATAAAGATAATTTAAATGACTCAAAAACATATTAACAAAATAGTATAGTCATTGTAATGTTTGGTGAATGGATTCACTATGGAGCTTATTAAACCAAACCATCTTAAACCATATTACAGATTCAAATGAACGTAAGTTTATCTCTATGTTTACTCCATGATCCTCAAATGACCAAATAAATAATGTCAAGAGTGTGGGACTTGGTGTTTCCGAAGAGTATAATCAAGTCATCGTATTCTTGCTAAGGCTCATGTCATGTCACAGTCACCGACTTGGTTATTTAGCTTCACCGACTTGTCTTTTGTGAATCATATCATGACTTGATTCATTGAAAGGGCCTCTTTTGTAATTAGTATTTCAATATTAGATTATGCGGAAAATAAACATAAAAATTATAGAATAAAAAGACGTTGGTCTATTTCATGGAATAATAATGATACATGCACTTTTCTTTAGTCATTTAGTAAGCTAAAGATGTTGAGCCGGTATAAGAACGTGCTGTTAAAGTGGTATGCATGTTTAGTTGGCATGACCCTTAATGATATAATTGGTACGTCACTCTTTATGTCTACACGTAAAAGATATACAGAAACACACTTTTAAAAGGAAGTGGCCAGACAGGCGTACGTGCACTCTGATTTATCAGACACAGATCAACATGATCCAGACAGTATCATTACTTGTTCTTCTTGTAGTCGGTTCAAAAATCTTCAATGTTTTTCAGACCAAATCTTCAATTTGAACCTTGTTTCATAAGGTAACCTAGACTTGTGTGAGGGTAACTCTCAATCTATATGAAACTTTGAATATCATTTAATATTTTTTTTATCTTTACAGCTATCATATAAAATTATCAACCTAATTACATATTCCCACCCAATGAATCTAATCGAAAAATACTCAAACCCTTTTTGATCTTTGAGCTCTGTACCTTCAATAAAACGCCATCAGTATAAGAAACCTGAGCTTGTTGCATGTCAAGGGTCACGACATTGTGATATTTCCTGTACTATTTGCTTCTTTGGCTCTTCCTTGTTTCATAAACAACGCATACATGAGCTCGTTCCACGTATCAGGAACACCAGGAAGGCACCAGTGGCTACAGTCTTGGCGATGAAGCGGTGCAGGACCACGCGAGCCAAGATAGTAAACCGATGGATGACCATCTTTTCTTTGAGCAGACATTACCGTAATGTTCAACACATTCACTTTAATAGTCTCTGATCTGTTGGAGTAACGTGATAACGCATCTCCGAGAATCTTTAACTGTTGCCATGTCTCTGATGAAACCAATGAGGTAATTCCAATCTCAGGTAATGTCTCCATGTGACATGCTCCTCCCGTTCTCCAATCTCCTCCCCTGTTCCATAGGAGCAAGCACGTTGAAACTAAACCCTAAACAAGCAACTAACTTGCTATACACGCAATGGAACCCTAAAAAGAGTTACAGCTATACAAACTTGCTACACACGCAATGGAACCCTAAAATAAAAGAGTTGCAGCTATACAAACCTGAAATGCACAGGGGCGTATGTGCGGAAGAAGACTTGAGTTTTGTCTGAATCAACCTCGTTTTGTATCCATTTCATAACGGTCTCCATAGCTCGCTTATAAGCATCATCTACACTCATCTTAAGCTTCACTTCTTCTCCTTCTTGAAAGTAGCATCCCCTGTTAGTCACAACACCATTTCAAGATCAGATAAAACGATCAAAGATAAGAGACACTGAGACAATAAAACTTACGTTCTAATAGTCTTCCCATAGTTCCACCAATGTCCAGTATTGAGCACTAAAACATCTGCATCTCTCCATTTGCTAGAAGTCCAATCCATAGTGTCTAGTTTCAAAGTTGTCTTAACCTTCTTGGCTGATCTTTTCGGTGGTCTGGTTTGAGGAACCAAGAATGGTGATCTGTAGTACTCCACTGTGCAGTTGTAGTTCTCAAATCTGAACACTAAGTACCCTGTGTGCTTTGTGATGGGACTTCCATTGACTTCGTAAACCGAGCTCTCGTTCTTGACTGCTGAAGAGAGAAGACAAAGAAGAGACTCCCATTGGTTTCTTCCTATTGAGTCTCCAACAAAGACTAGCCTCTTGTCTCGCAGTTTCTCTAGCATCAGTTTAGCATCAAACCTGTTTACATAAAGGCTTTAACTTTAAGCAGTGTTTTAAAAATCGGGTCGATTTTTCTAAAATAATTTTTTTTTAGAAATAGGTCTATGCGCACCGCCTAAACAATATAAGGAATCTAACCACCGCCTAGCGATTTTTTGAATATTTTGCGCAAAGACAAAAACTATATTCACAAGAGTTTTGACGATAATGTTTGCATACATGTTATGTGGCACCTAATCATTTCAAAAAACTCACGGGTTCATATAATAACAAAAGTCTTTGCAAAAAATAGGTGTTTGATGTAAATGTGAAGAAGGGACCATTATAAAAAGATCTAATCAAGTGAAGAGAACAAAAAGCATTGGCTTTAATAGGCAACGAAGACGACTGGTTCACGAGATAAGAGAGAGAGCTGACCCTAGGTTGTGCTTATCTTAAACCATAAATTACGGACACAACTTGATAAGAGACCATAGACACCGACATCAAAGCTGAAAGCAACATAAACTCAAACAAGCTATGACTTAAGTTACTGTTACTGTAACAAATTGTAGTTTACTGTATCCTTAGCTCTAATCTAAGATTCAATAACCCTTTTTTTGTTTCCGCCACACTGTTCAAAATCTACTTTCTCTAGAACAAACCAAGTGGCAAAAACTATGTTAGAACAGAGAGAACATTAAACTTGTCTTTACCTGGGCAAGTTACAGTGTCTAGGTTGCCATCTCCAATGAGAATAAAACAAGTCAGACCTTCCAAACTCACTACACCTAAACCCTTCATCGAGAAAGCTACAATCTTTGGACTGATAGAGAGGATAAGACTCGTCCCAGACCCAATCTCCATCGAACACATCACACCCATCTCCACTCTCTTCAAGAAACCCAACTCTGTTTGAACCAATAACATCACTCTTGTTGTTCTTGTTGTCAAGTTTGAGCCAAACGAATCTCTCTGATTTGTCCGAAAGGTTATAGCTTTTAGCAGCTACGGTTCTGTAATCAAAGTAGAAGAAGCTCCATACCAGACACAAACCGACTGTGAAGAACCCCAACACTCCTAGAGACGGCTCGAACACGAGCCTCGACCTCTTGAATGGCTTTGCTTCTCTGTTTTCTTCGAGTTGTGTGTTCTTAGACATTCTGGTGGGTTTTGAGAGTTCAAGAAGACGGTTCACATGATGATGGCGAATGGAGGAGAAGCATGTAGAGGATTGTTAATAGCTGGAAGAAGAAGAAAAGTGACTCCTTTACATCTTTTTATTTGAAAATTTTAAATCTTTTTGAGAAGAAAAAGTTTTGATTTTTATCAGACAAGAGAAGAGGAAGAGGAAGAGGAAGAGACCAAAGAGCGGTTCTGTAATGGCGAATCGAAACAAAGAAGAGATGCAAAAAGAAAACTCTCAACTTTGTCTTGTTGTCCTTTTGTGTTCACATTCTCAAGGAGATGAATGGCTATTGGTTGATGAGAATCGTGGGGGTTTGGAAATATGGATTCATTTTTAATCAAAACATTAATTCTTGAATCTACCAAGATTAATTATTTTATTATTTATGTGTTAATATGGAAAAATAAATGTTTATGTGGTACTAGCAAATAATATCCACAAGCAGTAAGAAAGTGAATATAATTGTTATATAAGGGAGTTTTTGTGGACCATATACGATAAATATTTATTTAAAAAAAAGAATATTTTTGTAATTATAGTTATTGATTTAAATTATGTATCATAAATTTGTATAGTTCTAAATATTTTCTAATCTAAATAATAGTAAAATTTTGAATACTCTCTTCATTTCATATTAAGTGTTGTTTTACCTTTTAAATTTTGTTTCATTATAAATGTCCTATATTTTCAAGGTAAATATTAAATGTTTTCAGTTTTTATCATTACTGCTTAATAATTAATAAAATCAAACAAAATAATATATTAAATAAAGGTAAAATAGAAAAAAAAAAATTTTTTAATTCGTGTGCAAAAAATTTAAACGACACTTATAATGAAATGGAAAGAGTGTATATTAACATGAACTTTTATGGAGAAACCGAATGTAAAACAAAGAATTACTTTCTATAAAATATGGATACACGCACAACCGAGTAAAGTAATTGTGTTCATCGGTCATTTTAATTAACTTCTAAAACAGGTTATACTGTTTAAAGTAACTGAACTATGAAATTCAATACGCCAAGGTTCCGTATAACATGTACGTCTGCATAAGATGTATTTTAGAACAGTGCTAATTTTCAAGATCAACTATTATTGCAATCAAGCAGTAACAGTAACAGGTCTAAATTTTATTAAAATTGCAACCATGCGTATATAAAAAATGAAGCATATATATATTAGACCCAACGGGCCAGATAGAAAGAATACATTGGGCTCTCCTCACAACAAGCCCATTACACATCTGGCTTCATCAATGGTCACCAAAACTACAAGACAAGACAAAGCTATCAGTCAAAACAAACGTACGGCACAGCCAGCTACTCACCTTTCTTTGCGCAACCGATTTGATGCTCTTCAAGGTGAAAGTGAGTGAGCTGTCAAGACAGCTGTGACGTATCCAGATTGTTCTTTTCATTTGTATAAAACCTAAGCTAAGGCTAGAGTTGTAATCAAGTTTTCAGATGAATAAACTTCAGTAAAATTCAGATAAATCAAACACCTTTCTCTCAAGTTCTCTGCCTACCTTTATGGTATCAGAGCACAGACGATGGATGGGAATCAAGACACCGTCGCTGTTACAGCTCTCACTCTCACTCACGTTGTTACCTTGAAGCTCAAAGAAGGAAACTACCTACTTTGGAAGCTTCAGTTCGAGCAGTTTCTTTCAAGCCAAGCGCTTTTGGGCTACGTCAATGGATCTCACCCACGTCCTGCCCCGACAATCACCGTTCGTAATGGAGAAGAAGAAACCGAAGCGGTGAACCCGGACTTCAACAAGTGGATCCAGAAAGATCAGCTCATACTTGCGTGGCTGTATGGTACTCTGTCAGAAGATGCTTTGAAGACAGTCTATGGCCTTCACACCTCTCATGATGTCTGGATGGCGTTGGCAAAGAAGTACAATCGTGTCTCGGCGTCACGAAAGATGGACCTTCACCGACGTGTTCAGACTATGAAGAAAGGTAATAAAACAATGGCTACCTATCTATCTGAGATCAAATCTCTCTGTGATCAGTTAGATTCTATAGGATCCCCTCTCACCGAGAATGAGAAAATCTATGGAGTTCTTAACGGCTTAGGCAAAGAATATGAAGCTGTTTGTACGGTGATAGAACACTCCATGGACACGCCACCAGGGCCTTGTTTTGAAGATGTAGTTCACAAGCTCACTGGTTTTGACGACAAGCTGCAGTCTTATGAACAACCTCCTGAAGTAACACCACATCAAGCCTACTATATGAATCGAGGAGGCTACTCTGGACGTGGTCGAGGACAGAACCGTGGAGGTTACAGAGGACGCGGTTCATACTCTACGCAAGGAAGAGGGTTCCCACAGCAGTTTGGTCAAACTGCTAACAGAAACTCCAGCGGCTACAACAATCAACGCCCCACATGCCAAATCTGTGGCAAGTATGGTCATGCGGCATACAAATGTCACTGGAGGTTTGATGATAACTTTGCGATCAACGACCCTCCTCCACAAGCCAATGTTCTCACCACTGCATCAAATCAGAGAAGTAGCGGCGCAGAGTGGTACCCTGACAGCGGATCGTCTCACCATGTGACAAGCTCAGCTCAACATCTTGAAGAGGCTCATGACTACAATGGTGGTGATCAAGTTATGGTGGGTAATGGTGATTTCTTGCCTATTACGCACGTTGGTTCTGCTTCGATCTCTTCAGGATCAGGTACTCTCCCTCTCCTTGATGTTCTGGTCTGTCCTGATATAACCAAATCACTGTTGTCTGTGTCCAAACTTACTGATGATTACCCCTGTGAGTTCACTTTTGATGCTACAACTGTGTGTGTTAAGGACAAGCGAACCAACAAAGTGCTCAGTCAGGGAAGCAAAACTAAAGGCTTGTATCGGTTGGATGACTCTCAGTTTCAAGTCTTCTACTCGTCTCGACAGCAAGCAGCAAGTGACAGAGTGTGGCATATGAGACTAGGACATCCCAACGATCAAGTTCTGAAGCATCTATCTACAACAAAAGCTATCTCCTTCAATAAGCTGTCTCAGCATCTGTGTGAAGCATGTCAAGTCGGCAAGACGTGCAAACTTCCGTTTTCTAGTTCAGTTTTCCGGTCAAGTAGAGTCCTTGAGAGAATACATTGTGATGTTTGGGGTCCTGCACCTGTTGTTTCAGTTCAGGGATTTTGATATTACGTTGTGTTCATTGACAATTACTCAAGGTTTTGTTGGTTTTATCCCCTTAAATACAAGTCTGAAGTGTTTTCAATCTTCAAAACGTTTCAACTACAAGTCGAAAACCAATACAACAAGAAGATTGCGATTTTTCAGTCTGATGGTGGTGGGGAATTCATAAACAACTCTCTCACTAACCATTTTGCTACAACGGGGATAAAACACATTGTGTCATGTCCACACACACCTGAACAAAATGGAATAGCTGAACGGCGGCACAGACACATCACAGAGCTGGGACTATCGATGTTGTATCAAGCACACTTGCCTTATGAGTTGTGGGTAGAAGCCTTCTATACAGCTTCCTTTCTCAGTAACCTGTTACCATCTTCAGTCAATGACAAGATGGTGAGTCCGTTTGAGCTGCTGAATGGAAAACCTCCTGTATACACTGCACTTCGAGTTTTTGGCTCTGCTTGCTTTCCGTACCTTCGACCTTATGCTGAGAACAAGTTTGATCCAAAGTCTCTCCTCTGCGTCTTTGTTGGCTACAATGAAAAGTATAAAGGATACCGCTGCTATCATCCACCCACTGGTCGTGTTTACATCAATAGACACGTTCTATTTGATGAAACAAGACTTCCCTATACTGATGTCTACAAGCATCTCTTACCTCCTACAACCTCACGTCTTAGCTGTGCTTGGCGCCTGCAGTTTCCATCATCTCTTAACCCGGCACAGTCAGGTGATGATGAAACAACACAGCACGAAGAGGTTGGACAGACGATCACAGTTCCAGTGTCAGTACCACAACATACAGTTACACAGACAGTGGGTGCTACTGGTCAACAAACTTCGTCATCTTCTGAAAGTAACTCAGACTCAGAAGGTGATCAACATGATGCTGCGGAAGCTATAGTCCCTGCTCCGCAACCAGAAAACTCTCACAGGATGACGACTAGAGGCAAAGCTGGTGTAATGAAACCAAACCCACGCTATGCTATGTTCACGGTCAAAGGTCTTCCTCAACCTCCAAGAACGACCTCTGAAGCATTGAATCATCAAGGGTGGAATGGCTCTATGGGAGAAGAAATCGACACTTGTCATGAAACTGGAACATGGAGTCTTGTTCCACTACCTTCAGGCGCAAAGCCGATAGGATCAGGATGGGTTCACAAAGTAAAACTAAATGCGGATGGTACACTACTAAAGCTTCGCTCTCGGTTAGTAGCAAGAGGAAATGAACAGCAAGAAGGTGTGGACTTTCTGGAGACTTACAGTCCAGTAGTGCGCACAGCAACAGTAAGAATTGTTCTTCACTTTGCTGTTGTCAACAGATGGGATATGAGACAGCTAGACGTCAAGAACGCATTCTTACATGGAGACTTGACTGAAACAGTTTACATGAAACAGCCTCCAGGTTTTGAAGACAAAGCTCATCCTGATTATGTTTGTCTCCTTCACAAAGCTATTTATGGACTCAAACAAGCACCGAGAGCTTGGTTTGACAAGTTCAGCTCCTTTCTTCTTGAGTTTGGCTTCAAATGCAATGTCAAAGACCCATCACTGTTCGTCTATCAGAAGAAAAAAGACGTCATCTTCCTTCTCCTCTACGTTGACGACATGGTCTTGACAGGAAACAACAATGACCTGATTCAACAACTTCTTCAGGCTCTTAAGAAGCAGTTCCGTATGAAAGACATGGGTCCGCTAAGTTACTTCCTTGGCATTCAAGCTCACTTCACACCTACGGGACTGTTTCTGAATCAAGAGAAATATGCTTCAGATCTGTTACAAGCTGCAGGGATGTTGGATTGTGCCCCAATGCCCACACCTCTTCCTCTCCAACTTGACAGAATCCCAAATCAAGATAAAGTGTTCGATAACCCCACTTACTTCAGAAGTCTAGCAGGAAAGTTACAGTATCTCACGCTGACTAGACCAGACATTCAGTTCTCAGTAAACTTGGTATGTCAGAAGATGCATGAACCAAAAGTCTCGGACTTCAATCTACTGAAACGAATCCTCAGGTATCTCAAAGGGACGATCAACATGGGAGTTTCCTTCGAGTCTGACACGAACTCACAGCTGAGGGCTTACTGTGACAGTGATTGGGCCGGTTGTCAGGACACAAGACGCTCTACGGGAGGCTTCTGCACCTTCCTCGGTTCCAACTTAATATCATGGTCAGCGAAGAAACAAGACTCCGTGGCTAGGTCGTCGACAGAAGCTGAATACAGAACTCTCTCAGACACAGCAGCTGAGCTTGAATGGATAGTGGGTATGTTGAACAGCATAGGCGTGAAGCAATACACAGCGGCAGAGGTCTACTGTGACAATCTGTCAGCGGTTCAGTTAACAGCGAACCCCGTACTTCATCGCAAGTCCAAACACTTCGCTACTCACTACCACTTTGCTCGTGAAAAGGTTGCAGACGGTTCTCTAATTGTTAAACACATTCCAGCAGTTCAACAACTTGCAGACGTGTTCACCAAGTCTCTTCCTCAACAGAGCTTCTACAACTTGCGATACAAACTCGGTGTTGAGTTTCCACCCACCTCGAGTTTGAGCGGGGGTATTAGACCCAACGGGCCAGATAGAAAGAATACATTGGGCTCTCCTCACAACAAGCCCATTACACATCTGGCTTCATCAACGGTCACCAAAACTACAAGACAAGACAAAGCTATCAGTCAAAACAAACGTACGGCACAGCCAGCTACTCACCTTTCTTTGCGCAACCGATTTGATGCTCTTCAAGGTGAAAGTGAGTGAGCTGTCAAGACAGCTGTGACGTATCCAGATTGTTCTTTTCATTTGTATAAAACCTAAGCTAAGGCTAGAGTTGTAATCAAGTTTTCAGATGAATAAACTTCAGTAAAATTCAGATAAATCAAACACCTTTCTCTCAAGTTCTCTGCCTACCTTTAATATATTCTTGTGACAAGAAAAAAAAACAATTTCTTATTTCGAGCAGCTGGCTGTTTTTAACTGTTTTCTTAAGGCAAATCCGCTTTATCATTAAGAAAAAAAAGATAGTATAATTTGGTATAGTGGTCATACCGGTGGGGGCCTTCAGCCGTGTGCGCTTTTACTAGTGGGGTTTAAGGGGTGCGGTGCTCACCTGGATAGATAATAATAAAAGTTATTTTATGTGAATCCCTTAATTATTAAAAGTTATAAGTGAGGATTTGTGTAATCTTTAATAGAAGAAGTATGTGATTTGCGCAGAATCAATTTCTGTTGAATCATTTCCTATGGAGTAACAATTGATTCCTTGCTTTAACAGAGAGATTTTTTTCTTATAATGGAACAAATATATCATATTACCCAAATATTAGTAAATAGATACATAAATTGTTTTATTTGATTATACATATATAGCGGTTCGTATCGTTTAAAAAAAAATATTAGTTAACAGATAATAATTTTCTTAAAATTTCATTCTACATTCAATTAGTAAAAAACAATCGACTGATTGAGTATGTAATGGTTATTATCATTTATCACCTCCTCTTTACTCACCTCTATTTGCTACATAAGAATTTAGCAGTAAGCTTAATCTAGGCCCAATAAAGGCCTATTGGGCTACATTAACCGTTGAGCAAAAATGTTTGTCTGTAGAGTATGACTAGTGTAAAAGAAATGTGAAGGCAAAACCAAATAGTACATTAACAACAACAAAAAAAGAAATGCACCAGCCGGGAATCGAACCCGGGTCTGTACCGTGGCAGGGTACTATTCTACCACTAGACCACTGGTGCTTGTTGTATTCTTTAACACGACAAAGAATTATGTTTTCATATATTTGTTCACCTATTTTGAGTGGATTTAGTGAAAGTGGAACAAGTGGAGCGAGAAGATGGAGAAAATGGTTGATCTCTTCCTCATAGTCTGATAGATTCAGCAGTTGATATAGTAGCTTTAGGACTCAACCGTGAAACCCAGTTGCCAAAAAGGGTGTGTCATGTGTGATATGAATCTTGTAGTTTGCTTTTCTACTTTAGCCCTAGTGATTTTGTTACTGTTGTCATCTACAACAATTTGATTGTTGTGAGTTTTTTTCAAGTGTGACTATAGTGGTGGCGTGTCTGATGAGAAAGCACGGCATGGGTTTCTCTAAAGCTATGGAGCTTGTAAAGAGTCAGCTACCTCAAGCATCACCTAACTTTTGGTTTCATTTCTCAGCTCCAGCAATTTGAAAAATCTATCAAAAGTATATATATGATTCTTTCTTTCAGTATAACAACGGTGATTAAGGCTGAACTATCAACTCGTATTGTATTTGATACAATCTATTCTCTTTTTTGGTTACACGCAGTACATGATGAGGATCCAGCTGATAAAAAGATAGTGGCATGAACTCTCAAGGGTAATACGAAGAAGTCTCAAGATGTTTCGTGCTGTGAAGGATTTTTCTTGTGAAAATTTTGATAGTGAGCTCTTTGCCATGTCCATTTGCCTATTGAAATTAATGAAAACGCAGAATTTACATTTCTTCTGTTACTACAATTAATATTTTCGTAGAGGATGATTTTTTTTTTTGCTAATAGAGGATGAATTCACTTAACCAAGACTAAATCAGATTGAATTGTTTTTTTTTTACCCTTGCGTAGTTGCAACAAATGTGAACGTCATTAGATTGTCAGTACACTGTATAGATAGATAGTTGCATATAAGCATTATGTTAATGCATAAATAATATGTTTTCTCAAGAAAGTTGGAAAAACAATAATAATTACTACTAGTAATCAGAATTTCATAATAAGTTACCGTACCTTAACGAAGTTGTTAGTTTTAATTTGTCAAATAGAATTCATACAACCAAATTCTATATACTTTTGTGGATAAGATATTAAGTGTATACTTGCTCTTGTGTCAACACATATTGATCGAGCGTGAGTTTTCTTATTGGAATTTTATTTTATTTTTTTCTTCTCGATCAGTATTTTATAGCGTGATAGGCCATGGAAATATTGAATAGCGAAGGTGGAGTTAAATGGGGCATGCACCTTTGCATGTCTTATAGCATAACATTGGCAGCTACAAACATATGTCACCAACATTTTCTTTCCAGCTTCCACATTTTTGGGACTTCATTAGGATAGAAGTTCAAAAAAAATCTTACATATTCGCATTTGTTAGTTTAACAATAAGCTAAACTATGTGTTATTCCAGTGGATTTGTTGCATAGAGAAAATTGTGTGTCACTCTAGCAACTTCACTTTGTTATATCTCTCCCTTTCTCTTGTTAGCTTGTTCCCTTTCTCCCTTCCCAACCTTTTGCTTTAGGTTACAAACTTAAGATCGTATAAAAATGAAGTTTGGAACATGCATTTGAGAATTTTAGATATTGTTAGCTTTTACTAATTAAATAGAACCCAAAATTTTACAATACCTCTTTTATTAAAAACATACTAGTTTTGGGAGGAATCTTAATGAGCCGTCCATGTCGTTGGAGACTCATGAAAGAAACTTAAACAACTTAAGTTTGCTACAAAGGTATATCATCTTTCTTGTAAAGTCTATTAATTAATTCATGCAAAGTGATCCATATCAAAAAAACAATAGCATCCAAGACCGAAGACCGTTACACGGTGAACCACATGGTGACGCCCTGGCAGCGTCCTTGCTCACTTCGGTCTCTAGTCTGGACCACCTCGGTGGAACCAGGATACTCGGTTAGCAAAAAAAAAAAAAAAAAAAAAAACAATAGCATGGGGTTTCGATCGTAAAGTAAAACTATGGATAATCATGGAGAATAAAAAAACACTCTGGCTAATAATTTTGTTATATTAAAGAAGGGCCTTCGATATTAGTTTTTTTTTGGGTAAGGAATCTCGGTAATTAAGAACTAAAGGAGGCACAACGGTAGAAACTAGAAGTAAAAGAAGGTGGTTCAAAGGCATGCAATCTAAATGAAAATACGATATAAAATCATAAAAGACCTCACGCAGTGAATGTAAATGTAAATGTATCCAACTTCACAAACGTGACGTATCTTTGTGTATGCATACCTTTCTCTACTGTATATACATATTGTTGATAGTAATAAGAAAGAGAGAAAGTTAATATGAGACAAAAGAATGTCACGAGATAGCGACATAGTGCATTTATGAACCCTTGAAAAAAAAGAACTCTAACCCTAACTATCTCTTGTTGTTACGGCTGTATAAATACCACGTTGTTTTGAAGAATGTGTCAAAAAAGAAAGTGAAAGGTGATCATCTTCATCCTATAGATAGGAACCTCGAAGAGATATATTTGACAATTTAATCAACGATCATGTCTCACATCGCTGTTGAGAGGAATCGAAGAAGGCAAATGAATGAGCATCTTAAATCCCTTCGTTCTTTGACTCCTTGTTTCTATATCAAAAGGGTAACTTTCATGTTATATCTACTTCCCTTCGTACTCAATTTCATTTAATTTTATCCAAGAGATTAGGAATTGTTTCAAGAGTTAGTTATCGGTGATTTCTCTGTTGAAGTATTTTCAAAGGGATTTAGCAAAAAAAGAAAAAAAAATTCAAAGGGTCATTAAATTTGATTTTCCAGATAATTGAACGAACCTTCTCGATTTTTTTTTTCTTTTTCAAGAGCCAAAGAAAAAAATTGTGTGGAAACAAAAGGTTTTAGATTCGTTATGACTCATGCATGGTAATCTTTCTAATTTTGGGAAGATATGTGTGTGTGTGTGTTGATAGACTACATATATTTTATTGTTAACATGTTAAAACAAATTACTACTTGCATGCACCAATATATCAATAAATATGGTCTTGTTTTCGATGATTGAACGGTATTAGGGAGATCAAGCTTCGATAATCGGAGGAGTGGTAGAGTTCATCAAAGAGCTTCAGCAACTGGTGCAAGTTCTCGAGTCTAAGAAACGTCGAAAGACACTAAACCGGCCTTCTTTTCCTTACGATCACCAAACACTCGAGCCATCCATATTAGCCGCAGCCGCCACCACCACCAACACAACCACTAGAGTGCCGTTTAGTCGAATCGAGAATGTAATGACCACAAGCACATTCAAGGAAGTGGGAGCATGTTGCAATTCCCCTCATGCTAACGTCGAAGCCAAGATCTCAGGCTCTAACGTTGTACTGAGAGTTGTCTCTAGGCGAATTGAGGGGCAGCTGGTGAGGATCATATCTGTCTTGGAGAAACTATCTCTTCAGGTTCTTCATCTCAACATTAGCAGCATGGAGGAGACTGTGTTGTACTTCTTTGTTGTTAAGGTACATGGATCAAGTATTAGTGATATAAGCTTTATATTGTGTATACATGGATCAAATAAAATTAGGTTAAAATATAACTAAATTACATATGCAGATAGGACTGGAGTGTCACTTAAGCTTGGAGGATCTAACCCTTGAGGTTCAGAAAAGCTTTGTGCCTGAAGTCATCGTTCCTACCAACTAAAACCAAAAGTATACACGTACTAGCGTCATCGCATGTACGGGTTACATGAGCATACTCGACACCTTGCTAGAAACAAGCCCAAATAAACTTAATTATTATGTGACTTGTATTACTTATGTTTTACTTTTAGTTTTTTTTTGTATCCCAACTCGATCAAAGTTGTAATTTTCCATAATAATAATCCGAGATTATGCTCTAACTATGGGAACTGGGACTGAATGAGTATCATAAGAATGAGGTTACACCATGTATAAGACAAGATCCATATATAGTGGATATATATATAGTGGGGAAAAAGGATCTTTCATATAATTTTTTTTATAAGTGATCTTTCATATAATGATCCGTGTAATATATACAACTCCAATTCCAGCAAGACTCCTTATCCCTTTTATACGATTTTATCAAATAGAAAATTTATTAATATATAAGAGTGCCAAAAGTGTGAATATTCATTACTAATCATGATCTGGTATCTACCGAATTTGTTCATAGCAGTTTCCTATATTCATAATTTATTTTCTTGATTAGCAAATAAAAAGTCACATGAAGGAGAATAACATGAACTTCAACATAATTTAACATACGTCCAAATTTACATTATAATTCTATAGAAATAGTGAAACCATCACATAATATCGCAGCTAGATGTGTTCTCCTCGTTAGAGACATGAGAGTATTGATCATTCCCATGAGGTGGATACGGGTATGGATCATAAGGATTTGGATATTGGTGTAGGTGTATGTGCGGTGGCATATAGTTAACTGCCAGTGGTGGCCTTGCGTACATCATTGGTTGGAACCGTTCGTTTTCCATAGCACGTTGCTGGTTCATAACCGCTGCTAAATACTGTTGTTGTTGTTGTTGATGTTGCATTTGAATTGGATCTGGCCCGGCCCTTTGGAAATAACCTGGCGGTATACCGCTTGCACCGGTGGCCGGTAATCCATGAACCGCCGGAATATTCCCCATCAGACCACCCATACCCATTAGACCACCTATTGGCATAGTCATGTTTGATGGTCCTGCACCTCCCATGGGACATAAACCGGCAGGAATATTTCCCATGGGATCACCCATACCCATTAGACCACCAATTGGCATGCTTATGTTTGGTGGTACTCCGCCTCCCATGGGAATAAAACCGGCCGGAAGTCCACCACCTCCGCCGTTAAGCTTCTTTCCGACGTTTGGACCACCGCCATTTTTACCATCTTGTTGATGTACACCATTGGCGTTTTGGCCGCCGTTCTTGCCTCCGCCTTGGTTTTGATTCCCAGCGCCGCCAGAATCAACTTTTCCACCGCCACCGCCGTTAGGTTCACCTTTGCCACCGCCGTAAACTCCCTTACCGCCGTTTTTGGTGGGACCACCGCCAAGATTGGCGTTCATCATCATCTGTTGATTATTAGGCATCATCATCTTATTAGACGGAGAAGGGAGATCATCAAACTCATCGTCATCAGAGTCCTCGTCACCAGCATCAGTAAACTCGTCATCGTCATCACTAAAATAATCATCCTCCTCCTCAGGAACATTGAACTTTGCTCCTGGCTGGTTTTGGTTCTTGTTCTCAGGAAAAGAGCCCTTCAAATCCTTTAACTGCTGAGGAAGCTTCATATCTTGAAGCCCTTTCATCTTCTGTATCTGGTGTGGATTGCTACTTCCACCTCCACTTCCAACATTCTTCGGGCATTTATCGTTGTTATTGTTCTTACCACCGCTGCCTTTTTTGTTGTCAATCTGCATTTCCTTTAACTGATTCACCAAGTGAGAGTCATGAGACTGATTTGGATTGTTGTTGCCCTTTGGAGCTCCCCAGACTTCAGCATGTTTACCAGATTTGGCGAGCTTCTCGATGAGAACTGAAGGATCTACGCTCCGGGAGACAGAGACAGTCACTTTCCCTTGGTCTGCATCAATCTTGGTCGTGAAAACACCTGAATTTTTTGTTTCAGACAAAACACAAAATAAGTTTCAAGACTTAGAAAAAAGTCAAAAGAGGTTTTGAATTTGATTATATTTTTTTTCTTTTACCTTCGATTTTCTGCAAGATTTTCTTGACTTTTTGCTTACAACCTTCACAGTGTATATTCACTTTAAGAACACAAGTCTAGAAATAAAAAATCACAGACTCAAGTCAAGAGAAGATTTCTTTTTGAAAAAATAATAATATTGAGAATGAATTTTAAGGAAATAGTGAACAAACCTGGATGTTCATGAACTCTTCTTTACTCATTTTCTCTCTCAAAGGGTGGTAAGAAAAATATTGGTTTAGTGATGAAACTCAAATCTTTTCCTCTCTCGTTTTATCTTTATTTCCAAATCTGAGAGGATCCTTGTAATTTCAATCAAGAAAAAAAAATTGTGAACTCATTCAAGGACATCAATAGGGTTACATCACTGAATATATAAATATTTATATATGTAATATCTGAGAAATATACCTTCTTTCTTCAAAACAAAAAAAAGTTCAGATACTTTTCTTCAGACGGATTTACCATCATCGCTCGTTGTTGTTAAAGCATATACATAACATGAACACACAACTCTCTTGCGTATCTTTCTTTACCTTTTGCCTTAAGTTAATTTTTTAAGAGATTCACATTTCTCATATAGATGAGCATTTAGAGTGGCCTAGGAAAAAAAAGAATGGAATGGCTTTCTTGGTGAAAGATTCTTGCATTTATTTTAATATTGATTTTTTAAAGAAATATTGATTTAACCAAGCATGCCTGATTATATATTTATCACGTTTTTAGATAAATCTGACCAAGTAATTAAAAACATTAAAATTAGGATCTCTAACACTTGTTTGGCATGATGGTTCACCAATTATTGATAGAGAACTAAAACATAAAAGAAGAAATATTGTAAACAGATGGAAAGTTCCAAAAAAAATGTGTATAAATGAGAAAGTACATGTGGCATGTTGAGATTAATAATTGACCTTTGTCGTTTGAAGATTTTGCCTAATCTAAATAGATGTTGGTCACATGAGTGTCCCCTGCAGCACATGACATGGCTTTTCTGCTTCTTAACAAAATAACATTATCTTGAAGCTTTCGTCCGATTCTCTTCTCGTGGTACCATCTTTCCCTTTAGATTCGTTTCCAGTTTCATATATTGGGATTTGGGAAAGTGCACTATTGTACGTTTGGAACTATAAAGGTAATACTTCTCATCGACGTCACCGTTGGCAATAATTCATTTTAGTCAATTAATATGGACCTAAAGAATATAATATCAACCGACGGCTTCGATTATATGTCAAGAACATGTATGATCGGGGCCGTTTATTCATTTCAAGACCAATCGACTGTGTCAGTAAATATAATTATCATCTAGTTCAGTTTAAACTTGCGACCATAATAGATTACTCGTCACTTGGTAACGCTTAAATCCCTCAACTCGTAGAAATTCAACTTCCAAGTCCAATACATGTATAAAGAAACAAGAACAGAGTAATGAAACAGAGACAAGCTACTCTCAACTTCAAAAGTCAGATTAAAGCAAGAAAATCAACATTCTTATTATCAGCAAAAATGTTTTAGTACAAATCTGTTGTACCAACCTCTCGCTATTTATACATTATACAATATAAACTCAAGCTTTAGTTTGAGTTTTCCCAAATATTAATTTGATATATACAACCAAAAACAAATCAAAACGTCTACACAAAAATAAAGAATCCATGACTCCTAAACCGAACTTTTGATCATAACTACTACCTCACACACAGTGCATTCAGCAACACGTGAACAAGCATCAAATCCACAAAGTACTGATGTCCTATCTCACCGTCTCTCCACATCATCTTCGCCGGAGCTCTTCCGTAATGAACCCCGTCGTTACACCTATTATCATAATGCCAAGGATACGTCATATCAAAGTTATCCACCACGCTTGTGACCAATCCTTTATCCCTCATTTTCTCTAGAAACACTCCGTTGAACGCCTCCATTTTGCTCGGGTTAAACGGCAGCGTTCTCGCGTAACCACCCGTAGCGACCGTGTTCCTGAAAACCACTTCGGGCGGCTGCAGCCCCCTGCTTTTGACACTGTCGAAAACTCCCTTCCAAAACGCAGCTGCGGTTTCAGCACCTTTCTCAAAGGCTCTAGGGCTGGTCCAGTGAATACCGTCGTGTAGACCCGAGTTCACGACCATAGCGTCTGGAACACGGTCTTCCGAGAAGTACTTCTTGAGCAACTCTCTAAACCCTTGGTCTTTAAGCGAATCAAGGCCCTGATAGTTCTGCGTGTCATTCCAATGGCCGTTGAAGATACTCGTGATCCTAACCGTCTCTGATTCATTCTCCGGGTTAGAGAACTTCATGTCGAACCTCCTCGGTACAGCGGGGATCTCCGGATGACCTAACACGAAGTTCAGCATGTTTCTGATCGAATCAACGTGGTTCGAGTCCCCCCAGAAGAAGATCCATTTGTTCTTCAAGCAGTCCCACGCCTCATCTCCAGAGAACATCTTGAAAGAGCAATGGCTGGAGTAAACCCAGCCATTGCTTTCAATAGCTCCAAGAGCTCCCTCGCACCACGGTTTCCCACAAGGGAAATCCGCGGGAAGGCAACGGTAACGTCCGTCGTTGCTGATCTGGCAACTCTCGTTCTTACCAAGCCTTGTCCATCGTCCTGACCACGCATCTCTAGTAAAGTCGGACCTTTTACATCTCCGGAGCTCCGGCAAAGCAACGTCAGGCTTCTTGACAAAGCGTAACCGGACGTTGCGGAGCTTCCGGTCAACGCCTAGACGTGCGGGGCTGAGCTTAAGGCCTTGGTAATGACGGAAGAGTAAAATGACGGTGAGGTTGAATTCTCCGGCGAAGTCGGGATGAACTTGCAACGACATCGAGTAACTTCCGTTGCCGTGATCTTTCACCGGCGGCCGAGATTTCCAACTCTCGCCGGATAAATCCGTCTCGAAGTAGTCCCCGCCGACGCAAACAGCGTTATTGGATTCGTCCAAGGCTTGGAATTTGAATTCGTGAATCTCCCCGGCGGTTAGCTCCGCCGTATCAATCCCGTCGACGCCGGGAAGTGAAATCTCGACGGTCTTCGCCTCACTGCACGGTGCAACTCCCGGAGCCAGCCAGTTTTTAATGAGATTCGCCGTGTAATTCTTCCCCCACTCGGCGGCGATCCACCGGGTCGGGTTTGAAGTGAGGTTCGTCTTCTTCTTCTTCGCGTTTAGATTTCGTGGGCCTGTCGTGGGCTTTTGGGGTTCTATAAGAGGAGGCTTTGGTGACGGTGAAGGGGAAGGAGACGGAGAGAAACTGACGCGGATGGAGTACGCACTGAGCCTCCATGGCTCAGCGAATGTTTGTATAGAGAAACCGTCGATGCTCCAGACGAATAACATGAGGAAGAAGACGAGTGCTGTAAGAGCACCGAAACGCCATTGGAGCAGAGGACTCGACCGTTGGAGAAGTAACTGGTTTGGTGCCGGAGATAGAATCGGTCCTTTCTCCGTCATTTTGAAGAATCCGACCAAAACCAGAAAGTACAAATTCAAGTAATAAAATATGAGAAAAAAAGACAATCTTTTGTATAGACGATTATGCCCCTAAAATATGAGAAAAAAAAAAGACAATCTTTTGACGGAGCTGAGAATTGAGCAGCGACACGTCGGTGCTGTTTGTTTACGGTGGTGATTGGTGTTTTGTTTTTGTCGTTTGCCTTGCACCGCCGCTCTAATTTCTCTGCAGAATCGTTTTATTTGGGGATAAGGAAAAATATTTTTTTATCAAAAGAATTGGATTATATATAAGAGGGAAAATCAGTTGCTCCCAAAAATAAAACAAAATAGTGATTATCCAATAGCAAATCCAATTTAGATATTTTTTGCTAACAATATCAAAGCAAGATGTTATAGTTACCAAAAAGGAAAAAAAAAGTTTGTTATTTAGTATAACTAACAATTTTAGAAGTGTAATGTTCCAAAAAAAAAAAATTTAGAAGTGATAATATAAGGGCTCTTATCTTAGATCAGCAATTTAGCATTGGTCTATTTCAAATACATTTTAGCTTTAATAAAAGTGTATTTATTTGGAGATTTATTGATTCTTGAAAATTTTCTGACTCGAGATAACTTTTAGGTTAGATTACAAAGAGGCTATTGTATTTTTATCGTTCCCTATAAAAAGAAGTATAGCCAAATACTAAAAACAAGTATGTAAAGATTAAAGAATAAACCATAAGGAGAATAAACGAGAGAGTTACACTGAGAGACACAATCTGTCTTTCATTTACGTGAAGAGACACATTCTCTCTTTGACACACTTTCTCATGACAGCTGTTTTTGTGTGGACAGAAATAACCCTACTTTTTGTGTAAGGAGAAGTTTGTTTATTTTAAAGAAGGAAACGTAAGTTGAGCAAAATGAAACTAAGTTTGTTCTTAGTTGCAATAAATGATAAAAGTTAAAATGAAAAAGTAGATATATAAGTAAAAGTGAAATTTTTGGGGCATTGGATCTATTTACAGGCATAAGATCTAACGACTGCAAATATGTTTACCTTCTATAATGTAAATATTTTTATATTGGTAGATAGTGCAATTAAAAGAGATACAAAGATGGTGAGAATAGTGTGATGTCATGTGAGCCACACGGCTTTAACCATTTCACTGATAAATTTTTCTTTTGGTTTCAAAACAAAAATGTATATGAACCAAAATCTAATTGTATAATACAAAACAAAAATGTATCTGAACCCTATCATGTTATACAAATCTCGTAAATACCTAGAACATAGAAGACAGAGGTGGGATTTTCATTGTTATCCATATCTCATCTTACCACCTCTTATCTAACCATTGCGCACTTGACCTCTCCCCTCCTCTCACTCTCATGTCCACAGCCACCACATCCACATACTGCCGATCACATCCACACATCCTCTGTCCACAACATCCACCAACACAGCATCTATCACCACTTTCTTCTCCTCACGTCTTCCACCTCTGTGTCTACATCTACCACCACAGCATCCACAGCCACAGCATCCACCACCTCCTCCTCTTCCTCACGTCTACGACCTCCGTATCCACATCCACCATCACAACATCCACATCCACTTCCTCCTCCTCACGTCTTCCACCTTCGTGTCCACATCCACCACCACAACATCCACAGCCACAACATCCACCACCATCTCCTCCTCCTCACGTCTTCCAACTCCGTTTCCACATCCACCACCATAGTATCCACAACCACTTTCTCCTCACGTCTTCTACTTCCGTATCCACATCCGCCACCACGGCATCTACCATCGCGGCATCCACCACCACAATAAGACAAAAAAACTAAATTTTCATATATGAATCTGTTAGATATATCTATGAAATTAGGAATAGAGAGACATGATTGAGAATAGATTTGAGTTTCTGGATTCATGGTGTGACTCACTAATGGTCGAGGATGAAGAGCTGGAGAGGCTAATCCGGCGAACCAGTCTCAGATCGGGTAAAATCTAGAGGTGGAGACAGAGAGCTTGAACAAAGTGACGGCTCCGACGCTTCACCAAACACGCCATGACGGAGATCTTGTTACATAAGAGAGAAATCAGGGCAAGAGGGATATTTATAGTGATTGTGATTCTACCTCTTGATCAAGGAGAAGAAAGGGGATCGAGAAACATGGATTATGGTTCAATTTCTCAGACCCTTATGTTGGAGCAAGAGGTTAGGATTTGATTTGTTTGTGTTTTCACGATTTAGAGATTTCCAAGAGATAATGTTCTTGTTTTTTTTTAATAGTTTATTTGTTTTAAAGAAATAGTTAGAAAAATAACTAAAGACACATGATCACCTAAAGATGCCATCTCATTGGTTGAAGGTTATCTTGGTAATTTCTCTGAGAGAAAGTGTTCTAAAGACACAATGTGTCTCTTTAAGTAATTAATAACTCAGAATGTGTCTCTCAGGGTAAATTTTTCGAGAATAAACATAAGCCTGATTTGCATGGCAATATCACGCACAACCTTGAGACTGTGCCAAAATTAATTTCACATGTAGTAAAAACATTCAGGAAGTATAGCTTATGCATTAGAAATCTTGAACATTTGTTCTATAAGAAAAATTTCCCCAAGTTCAATTAACATGTTCCGATATTCTTGGAACGCAGTTACACAGCCGCCCCTGGACATGTTGTAAAGTTAGGTTAAATCAATGCTAACAATGCTCTATAACACTAAGAAACATGAATAATCAAATTGTGAGGATGGTACATAACAGTATTAGTGAGAAGCCCAAACCAATCCAGACTTGGAGGCCCAAGAGCTCACTTACCCAAAACGACGCAGCAACAAGCTCCTCTGCTCCAAACTGTACCTGCAAACAAGACAAGATTAAGAAAAGCATCAACGAGCAAGCAATGCTGGCGTCCGTAAAAGCAAAAGCATGCTCAGCTCCAGCTCATGAGATCACAACGGCAAATAGATTCCAAGCCTTGAGCGATGAGCTGGCGTAGCCTCCTAAACCTAATTCTATGTCTATATAAAGACTTGTAATGAATCATAATAACGTAAGAGAGTTTAAGAGAAATAAAGTATACCTCTTCACCATTATAATCCCTCTTCGTTCAAACAGTATCTATTCGTGTAAAGTGTAAAGATATGCTGATCAAATCAAAAATGTTCCTTGTAAACACTGAGGAGGATTCGCCTGAACTATCATTTCCGTTGAAACGAAAGGCGCACACAGAAACCAAAACTGTTTGGTTTGTGATGAAACCGTATCTGAAAACAGCGAGCTATACGCCATAGGCAGTGATATCTGCAATATATCATCATGACATTTACAATTCCGACGACATAGTTCCTAAAATTACAGGATATGCATTAAACAAAATCTTTCAGACACTCTGAACTCCCTGCAAACTTAAGAACGTCAAACACATCAGAGTTGCACAAGCTCTTCTAGTTCTTGGCAAGATACTTCCAATGATTTCAAAGATTCAAACCATTCTGGAGAACAGAGTATCCAGAGAAGTCAAATAAGCTGTGGAAATAAACTACTAGGCATTGGCGTTGCGACAAGAACCTCAAGAAAGCAGATCATGTAAACAAACTACACTTAGGGCCTGACTGGTTCAACCGCAGCGGTTGCGGTTGCGGTTGCGGTTGCGGGAGTTTGCGGATGCGGGTGGTTGCGGTTTTTAGCGGTTTTAAGAGATTTGTACGACTGGTTCTACGGTTAGAAATTGGTGCGTTTGCGGGATACTTATGACTGGTTAACTACCAAATGCAGCAGCGGTTAAATAATAAATTAACAATATTTACATTTTATACAATTATAAAAATATCAAAAATAATAATATTATTATAAATATAAAAGTTATATTTAGAAAGTTATAGTTTAATTTTTTAAAAAATATAGAAAATATTTTTATTTTAAAGTTTTATAATATTAATTAAAATATAATAGATATATTTTAGCATTTTTATAATTCCAATTTATTTTTTTATTGAATATTTTTATTTTTTTATTTATATTGTTTTTGAAAAAAAAGAAATTTTTTTTATCCTCCCGCAACCGCCCGCAACCGCAAACGCTAGCTGGAACCAGCTTTTGAATTTATGAGGTTCAGAGCGGTTTGGAGCGGTTTGAGCGATTGTTGCAAAACGCCGACAACCGCTACCAATCGCAAAAGCTGCGTTTGCGGGTGGTAGCTGGAAAACCAGTCATACCCTTAATCATCTGAAGGCTTTGTAAGAATAGCTCTCTAGTTACGGAGAAGCAAGCATCTAGTTGAATAAAATTTTAAATAATTTATAATTCTACTACAAATTAATTTTCTATTTATATCTAACATGTATCCATATGAGTTATTTATGAAAATCCATGTGTTGACAGTATTATTTGAACTACATCCAAAATTTTTTATAAACTACTCTATATTTATTAAGTTCACATAATTGTTAATAATTTTCTTAGATAAATTCTAAAATTATATAAGACATCAATAATTTTGAACAAAAAAAAAAATATAAGACATCAATAAATTCTTAACTAATCTAGTCGACCACCACTAGTTGAGTAATTTAAAATATGTTTCTGATACAAATGTCCCTATAAATAACTCTAAAAATTAATTCCCTGCTTAATTTTGATTGTTTCCTTCTAATTTTCAAACAAACAGAATTGGCATGTAATTGATTAATAAATTCTTAATTAATCTAGTCGACCACCACTAATTGAGAGTAATTTAAAATATGTTTTCTGATACAAATGTCCCTATAAATAACTGTAAAAATTAATTCCCTGCTTAATTTTGATGGTTTCCCTCTAATTTTCAAACAAACAGAATTGGCATGTAATTTATTATTATTTAATTTTCTCCTCGACTTGCATTTATATTCGTTACCTACCAAATGGCAGAGGGTAAAGTTAGAAACCGATAACCAAAACTCTTCCTTTCTCGCATTCCTCTCTTCCTCTCGTTTCAGCCACCGTCGCCGTCTCCACGATCCACCACGATTCACCTCCGACAACCACCGATCCCCACTCCGAGTTCCGATTCCGGCAAATCCCCCAATTCTTCACTCAAATTCTCGATCTTTCCCCTCTAATTCAAAACCCTAATTCTCGAATTTCGCATCAAGATCTAGTCTTTATCGATGGACGCGACTAGGGTTTGCTCGGAGGTTCCCGGATCTTCGAAATCGTCGCTCACGGAGTCGACCTCTCGCACGGAGACCATCAACGGCTCACACGAGTTCAAGATCAGCGGATACTCTCTCGCCAAAGGGATGGGGATAGGCAAGTACGTGGCGTCCGATACGTTCATGGTCGGTGGTTACTCGTGGGCGATCTACTTCTACCCGGATGGGAAGAGTCCTGAGGATAACTCTGTGTACGTGTCTCTGTTTATAGCTCTGGCGAGCGAAGGAGCTGATGTTAGGGCTTTGTTTGAGCTGACGCTTGTGGATCAGAGTGGTAATGAGAGGCATAAGGTTCATAGCCATTTCGGTAGGACTCTTGAGAGTGGGCCTTATACTCTTAAGTACAGAGGAAGTATGTGGTGAGTAGATTCAAGAAACTGTAGGCTAGTCTAGTCTCTACTGTGTACTGATGTGTTTATATGGTGACATGTTATGAGTGAATTCAAGAAATGCTAGCCTAGTCTCTACTTTACTTTCTGTTTTTGTGTTAATATGGTGACATGTTATGAGTGAATTCAATAAATGATAGCCTAGTCTAGTCTCTACTCTGTATTGATGTGTTAATATTGTGACATGTTATGATTGAATTCAAGAAATGCTAGCCTGTACTCATGTGTTTATATGCTGACATGTTGTGATTGAATTAAAGAAATGCTAGCCTAGTCTTTACTTTGTACTGATATGTTTATATGGTGACATGTTTCTGTTTCTCCTTTGTTTGGTTTATTGATGAATGCTTCTGGATTCAGGGGATACAAGCGGTTTTTCAAGAGGACGCTTCTGGAGTCATCGGACTATCTCAAGGACAATTGCCTCTTGGTCCGGTGCTGTGTGGGCGTGGTGAAGTCACATACAGAGGGACCGAGGAGTTACAATATCCCGGTTCCGGTTTCTGACTTGGGTCATCAGTTTGGAAAGCTTTTGGAGAGTGGGAAAGGAGTTGATGTTACATTCCAGGTTGATGGAGAAACGTTTCCTGCTCACACGTTGGTTCTTGCGGCTCGTTCTCCAGTTTTCAGGGCACAGCTTTTTGGCCCGTTGAAAAACCAAAATACCAAACGCATAGAGATAGAAGACATGGAAGCTCCCATTTTCAAGGTACTCCAGTTGCTTCTCTTTGTGGTTTAATTCTCTTGGTTCCTTAGAATGTGTCTTTAGTTTGCAGCTTTACAGGTAAATCCCATTTCCTTTTCTATTTCTTATATTGTGATTTGTTTGCAGATGTTCCTACATTTTATCTACTGGGACGAGTTGCCTGATATGGAAGACATAATGGGCACAGACTTGAAATGGGCATCGACCCTTGTGGCTCAGCATCTACTCGCAGCTGCAGACCGTTATGCACTTGAGCGGCTTAGAACAATCTGCGAGTCAAAACTCTGTGAAGGAATCAGCATAAACACAGTAGCGACCACCTTGGCTTTGGCAGAGCAGCATCATTGTTTCCAGCTAAAAGCTGCGTGTCTCAAATTCATAGCATTGCCACAAAACCTGAAAGGTACATATAAAAGCTCCCTTTTGTTTAAACCACTTTGATCAAATCATCATTGAAATCTAAAAGCTCCCCTTTTGTTTGTAATGTCTTTAGCTGTGATGGAAACGGATGGGTTTGATTATCTCAAGGAAAGCTGCCCGTGCTTACTAAGTGAGCTGCTGGAGTATGTAGCTAGGCTGAGTGAGCATTCTTTAACATCAACGGGGCAGAGGAAGGAGCTATATGCTGATGGTGGTGACGTGAATGGGAGACGAGTGAAGCAGCGGTTACACTGAGTAACTAACTCCGAGGAAGAGACTGATCATGTTGGGGGAGACACGTTTGGTAAACAGAATTGTAGAAGAGTCGAGATTTGTTGTGCATTTGTCATTTGTAAAAGGATTAGTGATTGATGATCTGTGTTGTGTCTAGCACGTAGAATGAAATGTTGTTTTTGTATTTTTTGTACTTTTTTTGCCCTAAAGGGTATTGACTAAAACCGCTTCTCTCAAGGAAAAGTTTCATGCAACTTAAGTGATGAATCGAGGACTTGAGTTGGATACTTGGATCTAAAGTGTGAAAGTTCATTAAGTTCTCGTTTGAAGTCTTAACTTTATACATAGGAACTAACCTGAACCTTGAATATATAAGCACAAGAAGGAACAATGATCTTCGAGGTTATATCAACCATTGTGATCTTCAAGGTTATATCAACCATTGTGATCTTCAAAGTTTGACGTGGTATGTGATGTAGCTCAGTAAAAGGTCAAGCGTTCAAATTGTAATAGGAGGAGGAAAAGAATATCAAACTCATGGATTTGGCTTCGGCGATCTGACCAATGATTACAAAGTAGTGAAGCTTGTTGCTGATATCCGCCGTGTCCACTACGCTAGTGTGTATTCGTCGAAGTCAGACTCGTGGAGGCGGATCTGTGATTTGAATTACGAGCACGACCACGACCACGATGCCTTTGTTGCTGGTACGAATGTCAACGGTGCTGTTCACTGGGTGTTCATTTCATTCTTGAGGAGGCTAACAAGAGAGTCGTCTTAGCGTTTGATGTTAAAACCGAGGAGTTTCGAGAGATGCCGTTGCCTGGTGAAGCTAAGGATGTTTCTCGGAACTTTATCGCCGGGGATCTCAATGGGCGACTCTGTGTGATCAACAGTTGCGACGAGGAGCATGATGATATTTGGGTTATGAATGAGTACGGTGTAGCGAGTTCTTGGACCAGAATCCGGTTCAGATTTTTGTTCAGGTGTATGAGACCGATGTGTTCGAGTAATAACAGTGATGAGGTTCTTCTGGAGTTTGATAAAGAGATGGTATTGTACAATTTCAGAACTGACGCATGGAGGGATCTGCGAATTCGCGGGGCAAACCTCAGTGGATGGTTCGAGACTCATACCTACATAGAGAGCCTTATATCACCGAACTTGTATGGTGTTGAGAACTGAAGAAAAACTTTGTAATTTACAAGTTTAAAATGGTTGCTTAGTCTCTATGTTATATTGGTCTTGGATCAGATAACTTTCGGGGTTTTGTGTTCGGATCGGATCTATGTTATTCTCACTTATATCTATGAACAAAACCATATCCAAAAACCCAACGCAAGCAATGTTTGTGCTTTGAAACATCCGTCATATAATTATAAAGTTAACATGATTAGTGAGAATAGTCAAGAACTTAATGATGATGACACTAGGATGGCCAATATGATAAATCATAAAAGTATAAAAAGGAGCAAAGCAGAAACGTTAATTTTTTTTGTTCAGTTTTAACTAATTAACCGGGTAAAAAAATTCAAATATGAAACGTATACTATTTATGCTCGGTTTGACCAGTAAACCGGGAAATTGGGAATTAAATCACTTTAAAAAAACCGGTATAGACCCGAATTTATAGTTTCCGGGCGAAATTAAAGAAAGCTTCGGGTGAATGGTCACAAGCAAAACGCCAAAACAATGTACAAGAAACTCATCCATTTCCTCGGCGACGCTCTAACGGAGACGACGAAGAAGAATGAACGGCGGAGGAGAGAAGAGACCACGGAGAAAGCCTCTCTCGAGCTTCCTCCAGAGATCATCCGAGAGATCCTCCTCCGATTACCAGCCAAATCAATCGGGAGATTCAGGTGCGTCTCAAAGCTCTTCCGCTCCCTCTCATCGGATCCAAAATTCGCTAATAACCACCTAGATCTAACCATCCGAAACGACGCCGTTCACCGCAAACTCATCGTCTCATCGCATAACCTCTACGCGTTAGACTTGGATTCAATCGGATGCCAAAGATTTAGAGATTTGTTAGCTCAGGAGCTTAACTACCCTCTCAAAGAAGATCCGATTAAATTCGATGAGATGATTAAATGCCACGTGGGAGAGAATATGCTTAAACCGTATAGAAGAAACTGGGTTGAGATCATCGGATCTTCGCACGGTTTAGTGTGTATATCTCCGTGCGAAGGAGCTCTGTTCTTGTATAATCCAACCACTGGAGAATCAAAGAGATTATTAATCTCCGCCGGAGGAGAAGAGTTTCAAACTATTGGATTCGGATTCGATGATTTAACGGATGATTACAAAGTAGTGAAGCTTGTTGCTGATGGTGACAATGTACTTAAATCCAGCGTCTATTCGTTGAAGTCAGACTCTTGGAGATGGATCCGTGATTTGAGTTATGAGCATAAGGATTGCTTCAGCTCTGGTGTGACTCTCCGCGGCGCGGTCCACTGGGTGTTCGCTAACGATAGCCAGAGAGTGGTGTTAGCGTTTGATTTTAAAACGGAGGAGTTTCGAGAGATGTTGTTGCCTGGTGAAGAGGCTGAGGATTGTGGTCATAGTTATAGAAACTTTGTTGTTGGGGTTATCAACGGGCGTCTTTGTTTGGTTAATAGCTGCTACGAGGTGCATGATGATGTTTGGGTGATGGATGAGTACGGTGTAGCGAGTTCGTGGAGGAGAATCAGGATCAGTTTGTTGTATAGGTCGATGAAGCCGTTGTGTTCGAGTGAGAACGGTGAGGAGGTTCTTTTGGAGCTTGATGGAGACATGGTGTTGTACAATTTCGAGAGTCATGGGTCGAGGTATTTGGGGATTCGTGGTGTAAAGCTCAGTGATGGGTTCGAGGCTGATGCTTACGTAGAGAGTCTCATATCGCCTAACTCGTATGGTTTTGTGAACTGAAGAAACACTTTGGTGTGTTTTACGAGTTGAAGAAAGTTGTATATTCTCTTATGTTATACTCTATGAAGAAAAAGATATCCCAAAAAAAGCAAAGGAATGTCTGTGCATTGTAACATGATTCGCGAGAACATTAAAGAACTTAATGATGATAATACAATAATACATGACACCGCCTTAAAAATGTCTTAATCTTTCAAAAGCTCTAATTTATGGAGACAACGTATATAAGGCAACAAGAGAAGAGAGAAGCCCTTGTTTAAACCCACGGATTCAACCTCCACAACCACCTTTTGCCTTTTGCGATGACTGAAGTTAACAAAAGAGTTAAGATTTACATAGGCGGCGGCTGTGAACAAGGCGTCATATTATATTATATTATATAAATATATAGATCAATTTTTGATGTACAAAATAAGTAGTCCATATATATTATATAAAATAGCTAAATTCAAAAAAATATATATAATTTTGTACATGAGTAACATAATTTTGATATAAAAAATAAAACTTCAAATAATGAATTACTTATTGTATTGCTAATTGTTTTGTACGAACTAAAAACACATTTAATGGACATATTAAGCTATAAAATCAATACGACTCCTTTTAACATTTAATAAATAAATCTTAGCTGAATGTATTAATAATCATTTTTCGTATTAAAAATATATTAACTGCGATAACAATCCAATGCTAACTAATAATGTACCACGCTTGATAAAAGACAGTAATTAACAAAGACTTATGAGTTTACGATGATCTTACCAATTAAAACAAATATTCGTGCGGATGTACTGATCAAGCTCTAATTTAATATTAAAAATAAAGTTATTCACAATAGAGTTTCTTATATCTTTTAAATAAAAAATTATCTATTACTCGATTAATTACAAATTTACAATATAATACCATTAGTCATACTTAGCACAAATTAAATCATATATCTAAAGTATTCCCTTATGTTAAGACGAATAAATAAAACTTTCTATTATTAAATACTGTTACGTTCAACACACAAAATTGGCGCATAATAACACAGCTGTATACCATATATATTATTCATACGACAATGTTAATTAAATAATTAGTATAGTTTTATTAACAAGTGGAGAATAAGCATTGAGTGAGTTACCGTCACTGAAAACCCATGAGATAGCTAAGGTACGACACCAACACATCAATGGCGTTTTGTTGATTCACAAAGGTAGCGTTAATAATTGTTTATTTAAAATCATATCTAATTTTGACCCCAAAAAATTATATTAACCATTATAATCCTACCATATATTTGGTCCAAAAAACCACCTTATATAATATGCCAAGGTATTTAATGTCTACTCTATAAATTTAAAAGTGTATGTATGGTTCTTGGTCTTTATAAATGTACAGTTTTTTGTTAACCGTAAACACGTAGTTAACCAATATTGTTTAAAAGCAATTTTTCTTTAAAATAAACATGTAGACTACGTGTTTAGGAAATCACACAATTTAAGCTAAGGGCATGGTTATTCCATGCTCCCTATCACACATATCACCACGTAGACTACGTGTTTAGGAAATCACACAATTTAAGCTAAGTGCATGGTTATTCCATGCTCCCTATCACACATAGCACCGCTCACCTATCACTTAGACCATCATTATCGCAGTTTCTTAGATGAGTTTTTAAAGAAAATAAGGTAATTAATTAAATGGAAACAAAATTAAAAGCTTATAATCGATCCTTAGTTAATAGTTTTTGTTACCGATCATAGAAGAGTTTCTTGTAACACGTGTCAGCTTCTGGGGTTTTTGTTTTTTTTTCTTTCTTTTCTTTTCTTCCTCTCCTGTTCTCTCAACTTCTCTCGTGTTCTCCGTCGAGGAGAAACGTCGACAGCGACGGAGCTCCGTCTTGGAGGAAGAGCAGTGCCGCCTCGTTTCGTCACGCTTCGCCTCAGGTTCGTGTTGATCTCCAAAACAGTGTGAATCGATTTCGATTTCGTTTTTAAGATTGTTTATACGGATTTGACTCTTGAGTTTCTACAAAAATCAGCGTTCATACAAAAGATTTTAGCTTCCCCGAGGTCTTCGTTAGAGATTGGATAGGAATTGCAATTTCGATTTCTGATTTTGGGAATTGGGAGATGGATTTGATCCGAGTGTTATAGATGTAGATGAGAGCCGTGCAATGGTTTTGAATTGATTTTGCGGGAAGCTTGATGTGTAATTGAAGATATTTCTTTCAAATTATTGGCACCTCTTTAGGATATTTGGGCTGATTAGCGTAGGCCATCTCAGAACCTTGCTTTTTTTGTTTGGTTTGTCTAATTTCTCATTCCTTGCCTGGTCTCATGGATTCCGTTAGTCGGGGTACCGGGTTTCTAAGGAATGAATGTATGATACATTCTGCTTTGTGGCTTCAACAAGATACTTTGTATGTTTTCCTAGGAATTTTTTTCAAAACCAGAAGGATAGTCAAGCATTGCCTTTGATCCTTCTCTTTCTCTTTTGCATTTAGTTGGGGTAAGGATAGATACTTCAGACCATATGCTTTAATCTTTTCCAGGAATTGACTGGATTTGAGATACAAGTCTTTAGTTTGCCTGATGACTGCTTGGTATCTAAATCCTTAAAACAATAATAGCATTCAGTATTTTATCGTAGGCTGTTCTGAGAGGGAATTTGAAGCTCTTTCCTAATTATTTTCTATTTGTACTCTCAGCTTAAGTAAGTTTTTATCCGTGTATTGCAGGCATTTGACATAGCTTTCTTTCAAAGTTCATTGTCAATTGTATCATTTGTTTCTATGCTTTTGGAATTGACAGTACTCATTTATCAGTTGTATGTGCCAATGTTTTTGTATATACCAACTTTTTTTTTAAAACATAAATTAAGAAACTCCCATTGGAGCAAGAAAATTAGGTGATTCTTAACTAAGGTCCTTAACTAAAATTTAATAGTTAAATAGTCATTAAAGTGTAGTTAAGAAACCTTATGAGTTTCTAGGGATAATCATGCTCTTACTTACCATATCTCACTTAATTAACTTATATATAGATCATAATATTATTTACATCTTGCATATCCCTTCATATACAATTCTACATCTTGCAAAGTAAAATCAAAATGCTCTTCATCATACTCCTTCAAGTCGTTTGTGCCACCTTCGTCACTCCCACCACCTGGGAGTACGTCTCGTCCAAAGCCGAGACAGGACTTAAGTATAGGAACAAGCGGAAGAAAGATCATCAAGATGAACTCCAAGTCATTCCAACCGCAGCTCTGGCGGGCATCTCAGTCGGGGACCCACCGGAGGAAGTACGATTGCACCTAATACGGGCGTAGAGTTGACCTGGGTTCTCCCCAAGCCCAACACCCTCTACAGTCTGTCAAAGTCATCCTCCTTTTCTCCCATAAGCTGTGAGGGACTGAGAGCTGAGGGACTGAGCCCCGAGTTTTTGGTCCGGACGGGCTCAAGAAATAGCCCATGCCGATATAAAGTAGAGCTCGGTGACGGAGCTATATATGAGGGTACAATAGGAAGGGAAACGTTAACGTATAGGACAGGCTATAGGGGCTTTAGCACCATAGATGACGTTTATTCTGGGGTTGGGGACGAAACTAAGAAGGGGTTCAAGTAAACGTCAAAATAAACGTCATCTATGGTGCTAAAGCCCCTAGCCTGTCCTATACGTTAATGTCTCTCTTCCTATTGTACCCTCATATACAGCTCCATCACCGAGCTCTACTTTATATCGGAAAGGTTCTTCGGTGAGATGTCCATAATTCACCATTTTGGGGAAATGTTTTCTATTTGCATAGGGAACTTCAATGAAATGGAAAAAGGAAGACATTTTCATAAATTTGATGTTCTTATTTCTACAAAAGCTAATTTCTTATGCTTTTCTTCTTCTTAGTATCATCTTATTGTAATCGTTCCTCGAGTGAAATACAAACAGAAATTATCTGTTTCTTTCATTGTGTGGACACTTTGTCTTGCATGTATAAATTGCTACATAAACTTTACGGTAAAGTAATTTTTTTAGAAACAATGAATTACGTAAAAGGAAAAAAAACTAGATATTAAATTATTGAGAAGTTAAATGAAACTGATATTTTAAGGTATATAAATTAGATTTCAAAACATTTGATAGGATAAATTATTTGTCAAAGAGTTACTTTAGATTATCTGTAGTTTTGAGAAATTGTTTAAATTTTTTCGAAACAAAAATATATTCTATTAAAACAACATAACTTGAGTTTCATTTTGCATGATGAGGTGAAAAACTCCACACATGAAAAAAAAACACATTATTTCTGATCTAAAAGATAGATGAAATCACCAACAGAAACGGCAAATAAGAAAAACACCCACAACTTCACAGTTCATCATTGTTATTATGAATCTCGTGGAACTTTTTGGTCTTGGAGAGAATGCACGTCGTACTCCAGGTATCTACAAAAAAAAAGGGACGTGAACTGACTCGTAAAAGCTTACAAAAGAAAAGGTATGTATATGATGTGCCAACAATTCAGTGGACTTACTCAGATGAGTATCAATTACTTGCTCCATTGAATCATATTCGAGTTCGTATTCAAATCCTCGTGTGCTCAAAGTTACATCATAAGGGGGCTGTGCACGATATCCTCTATTATAATGGCTAACAGAAATCTGAAATGAAGTTGAGCCTTTCGCAATTTCATATGCAGTTAAGATCAGTTTGTCGCGGTAAGTCCAACGTCACGTTGTTCAAGCAGTACGTGTACGTGCCGATATCAGCGTCCTCACTGAAAGAAACAAAGCCGTGTTGTGTGCCTTCAGAACCCAAAGTTCCAAATAGTGTTTCCTTTTTTACCCATATCCACGCTAAGTTCCATGGCTGTTCAATTTCGTGATCCACCACGTAGCTGGAGATTGTGACATTAGCCGAGTAATTACCATCACTTTCGTTCGTCATATCCCACCTTATATCCACATTCGCGTCTTAACCCCGTTGTGAGAGACACCAAAAACAAATCATTATACTGTATTGTAATTGCTTCACTACGTATTATCATATGAAAGATTCATTCAGCTATATAGTTTAAGAATAGCAATTTAACTTTACCTCTAGGAGCGAGTTTATTCGATTTGACTCGAAATTTGGGATCCCTCATCGAGCCGTGCCTTAATCTAGTCACCGCATAATAACGTTCTTTCAACATAAATATCTTAAGATAAGTGACATTTAAAGAAGGATATTCTTTCTCCAACGATAGACCCCATGATGAAGCCACCACCAAGAAAGAGAAAGAGAAAGAACACTTTGGTTGTCGAATATGGACTACGCATGTTTAGACCCTGTCGTGATGATATCTTGTTGTCTTTGTACATAAGAAGTTCGATCTCACTTTTCTTATTAGGTTTGATGATGACTATTTCCTAACAGGATAGAGCAAAATATCCGGGACAAGCTTAAAAGTAACAGTTTCTTTTCCAGTAAATATAATTTTGATATCTAGCGAAAAACTTAATATTTATTAATTATACGCTAATTCTGAGTGTTTTATATATATATATATATATATTTTTTTTTTATGTGAAAATAACAAAAAGCCTTGGGGATAATATTAACCTAACACTTCGTAGTTTATAAACTAAGATACCATATAGTCATAGCATGCTGTGATTCATAAAAAAAAAAAAAAAAATCTTGAAGCTAATGAGGCAACACAAGCTTTCGAAGGTTCAAATATTTTCGGTTATGAAACTTGAACATAACAAATAATAAGGACAATGACCATTGTTGGTTTGATAAGGAGAACGGTTAATTTCTAATAGAATGAGATAAGATTTCTTGACATCTTGAATAATAAATGAGATTAGAAAGAGATTTAAGAGGATTATTAAAGAGATTAGAGATTAGAGATTGGAGATTAATGAGATTTGGAAATGAGATTAAAGGCTAGAGAGAGAATTCAAAGATGACCAGAGACTTTTTATTATCTTACTTGAATCTTAATGAAGAGATTATAAAGTTTATATAGAGAGGATACAAGGGTTTTAAGAGCTTGAGAAAGGCTGTCATGGGCTTCTTCCTTTCTGGGCCGAGTACTGTAGCAACAGTCTCAAGTCTGGTGCCTAACTTCTCAAGTCTGGTGCCTTAGCAACAGTCTCAAGTCTGGTGCCTAACTTCTCAAGTCTGGTGCCTTTGATATCCTTCTTTCATATAGCTTGATCTCTTCATCTCAACACTCCCCCTCAAGCTTGACCATGTGGAACAAGTCAAGCTTGGAAGCCATGAGATCTCCCTCATTAAAAACCTCACCAAAGAAAAACTCATTGGGACAAAACTTTGATGAGGGAAAAAGAGTAAAGACCTCATGGTAAGGGGTACTAGTTTCTCTTGCCAAGATCTATGAGTCCCAACCTGATATGGATGGACTCCATAGTCTTTTGCCGCGCAGCCTTAGTGAACACATCAGCCAACTGATCTTCACTCTTGGTGTAGCAAGGTAGAATCACTCCAAGACCAATCATTTGCCTCACCTTGTGGCAATCTACTTCAATGTGTTTGGTTCTCTCATGGAAGACTGAGTTGGAGGCTATGTGGATTGATGCTTGGTTGTCACAATGCATGGTCATTGGTGTAGCTTGATCAATCTCCAAGTGCTTCAGGATCCCTTTGATCCACACCAACTCGTTGGTAAGCTTCAGCATGGCTCTATACTCAGCTTCTGCACTAGAACATGAAACCACCTTCTGCTTCTTACTCTTCCAAGTAACCAAGTTACCACCAATGAATGTGCAGTAGCCAGTAGTTGATCTCCTATCAGTCCTATCTCCTGCCCAATCTGCATCACAGTAGCCCACCACTTCAGTGCTTCTGTTGCAGCCCATCCACACTCCAAGATCTTGTGTTCCATTCAGGTACAAGAGCACTCTCTCCACCATGTGCCAGTGATGCTCCCTTGGAGCTTGCATATGCTGGCTCACCTGATTCACAGCAAAGCAAATATCAGGTCTAGTGATGGTCAAGTAGATGAGCTTACCCACTAGCTTTCTATAAAGCTTTGGATCATGAAAAAGCTTGCTATCTTCAAGCTCCCCCTCACGTGGCGCCTTGTACCCATCTTCCATGGGCATCTTGGCTGTCTTTCCTCCATAAGCACCTGCATCTTTCAAGAGATCAAGTGTATACTTCCTTTGAGAGATGAACAAACCTTCCTTGGCTCTACACAACTCAATGCCAAGAAAGTATTTCATCTCTCCCAAGTCTTTAATCTCAAAAACAGATTTGAGAAACTCCTTGGTAGCCTTGATACCATCATTATCACTACCAGTGATGATGATATCATCAACATACACAAGGAGAACAACAATACCCAAGGGAGAAGTGAGAGTGAAGAGAGTATGATCAAGCTCACTTTTGCGGAATCCTTTTCCATTCAAAGTAGTGCTCAGCTTGTGGTACCAAGCTCTAGGAGATTGCTTGAGACCATAGATAGCTTTCTTTAGTCTCAATACATTCCCTTTCTTCACAAGATGCTCAAGACCAGGTGGTGGATGCATGTAAACCTCATCTTCTAGCTCTCCTTGAAGAAAGGCATTCTTCACATCCATTTGCCAAAGATCCCACTCGAGATTCACAGCCAAAGAGAGCACAATCCTGATAGTATGGAGCTTAGCAACTGGAGCAAATGTATCAATGTAGTCCTCTCCATATGTTTGAGTGAAACCTCTTGCAACAAGCCTTGTCTTGCGCCTATCTATCTCTCCATTTGGAAGATACTTGATGGTGAAGATCCATCTACTAGAAACAGCTCTCTTCCCTTTTGGCAATGCACTCTCATACCATGTCTCATTCTTGATCATAGCATCACTTTCAGCCTTAACTGAATCTCTCCACTCTTGTATCAGCATTGCCTCTTCATAGCTTCTTGGAACATGACTCTGATCCAAGCTCACTTGAAATGCACAATGCTCTTCTGGATATTGAGCAAAAGAACACACAGCTTGAGAAGAATGTTCCACAGCCTGGGCATTGTAGTACACTCTCGTGTTTACCCATTTGGAAGGCTTCCTATTCCGTGTGCTCCTCCTCAACATGGGACCTTGTACAGGTTCTGGCTCTTCCACATTGTCCTCTTCTTGCGCATCATCTCCACTAGCATCAGCTCCTCCTTGATGATTCACAGGCTCCACACCTTGATCACCACTAGCCTCAGCTTCTCCTTGATGATTCATAGGCTCCACACCTTGATCACCACTCTGATCATGAGAACTAGATTTCTCTTGACCACTTGAAATACTCTCTCCCATCCCTTGGTTAAGAGTCTCTGATTCATTCCCCCCCTCATGATCAAGAGTAGGAACATGAACTCCATCAGTAACTGGTGCACTCACTGGTGCACTTTCTTGACCTCCATTTGTTGTTGTAGTAGGCGCATCCCTTGGTGCACTACCACCTCCTTGGTTCACATTGATACCAAGATTCTCCAGTATAGTTCTCAAGACTGTTGCTCTATCTGAAGCCAAATCTTTCAGATCTTCTTGGTTCTTCTCTTCAAAATACCCTCTTTCCTCCACAAACTTCACTTCTCTGGAGATCATCACTCTCCTAGTGTCTTCATCATAGCACTTGTACCCTTTCTGGCTGGTAGAGTATCCAATAAACATAGCCTTGGAGCTCCTTGCTTCTAGCTTATTTCTCAACTCACCAGGAACCATTACATAGCATAAGCACCCAAAGACCTTGAGATGTGAGAGAACTGGCTTGTACTTGTTGAGCACCTCAAATGGCGACTTCCCTTGTAGCACAAGAGTAGGTGTCCTGTTGATCAAGTAGCAAGCAGTAACGACAGCATCACTCCAGAATCTCTTTGGGACATTGGCTTGAAACATCAAGGACCTAGCGACCTCCATCAAATGTCTGTTCTTCCTCTCAGCCACACCGTTTTGTTGAGGAGTGTATGGACAGCTAGTTTGGTGAAGAATCCCACTGCCAGATAGGTGTTGCTTGAATGCATTGCTTATGTACTCTCCTCCATTATCAGACCTGAAAACTTTAATCTTGGCATGATATTGGTTAATCACATAAGTTTGAAAGTTTCTAAATGCATCAAGCACCCTATCTTTGGTTGGAATTAAAGTTAACCAGGTGTATTTGGATTTTTCATCAATGAAAGTGACATAATACTTCTGATTTTCCCTAGATAAGCAGGGAGCTGTCCAAACATCCGAGTGAACAAGATCAAAGCAATTTTCATAAATAGTAGAAGAGTTTGGAAAAACAGTTTTACAATGCTTGCCTAAAATACAAGCTTCACAATCATTATTCTCAAAAGAAACACCTGGCAACATCAGTTTTAAAGCTTTATTATGAGGGTGTCCTAGTCTAGCATGCCACAATGCATTCTTGCTTAGACTAGTAGAAGCAGAAGAAAAAGAATAACTAAATTTTGAACTAGGAGCAGAGAAGCTCAAATTCTCTAGCACATAAAGATCTCCCTTGGTAACTCCACTTCCAAGCACCTTATGACTTTCAATATCCTGAAATTTTACACTGTTAGGGCTGAAAATGACATTACAATTCAGATCAGTAGCACACTTCTTAACTGAAAGAAGATTAGAAGTAAAATCAGGCATATAAAGCGCTTTGGAATCTTTATCAAATAGCTTGAGCTCTCCTATTCCTTTAATAGGAATTTTAGCACCATTGGCTATCATCACATTACCATGAGCAGGTTCAATGTTGTTAATCAATCTAGTGTCACTTATCATGTGATGAGATGCACCAGAATCAACAATGAGAGGCTTATATGAACTAGATGTGGAGTTAGCTAGATGCGCTAGTATACTAGAGGGCTTATATGCATGGGCAGAATCATATGCATGATCAATCCTATCAAAGATACCCTTTCTAAGATGATTATACATGTCAAATGAGTCCTCTAGTAACCTATCAGTTCTAGCAATCATAGAAGCTCCATGAGAGTATGCAAGGGTGTTACCATGTTCCTTGAAGAGCTTGATGAGAACATCCAAGTCTGATCTCTTCAAGTATTCATCACCACTAGTGCTGCCTCTAGAACTAGGACCACCAGTATAAGCCACCAAAGACTTCCCATTATCCATCTCTCCAGCCTGTTCCTTGCTTGCACCACCACCACTACTCTCCACCATGTGAGCTTTGGCCTCTTTGAACTTGGCTGGCTTCAAATGAGGATGTAGGATCCAGCATTGGCTCTTCTTGTGGCCTTGCTTCTTGCAGTGATCACAACTCCCACCAAACTTCTCATACTTGCCATGGATGGCCTTGTTAGCTTGTGCAAGTTCTCCCTGATCTCCTTGAGCTTGCGCTGCTTGATTTGCCAAAGCTAGCTCCTTTCCCTTCTTGTTAAATAGCTCCATGTTCCCATATTCCTTTTGGATCCTAGCACACACCTCTTCTAGGTTAGGTAGAGTCTCATCTCTCAACATGTGCTGAATGAACCCTCCATATGCTGGATTCAAAGTGAGAAGCAGTCCAAAGAATTTATCCTGCTCCCTTCTCTTGTTAAGCTCCATTGGATCAATGGTATTTGGCCTCAACATCTCTAGTTCAGACCACAGTGCTCTGTACTTGCCCAAATGCTTCTCAAAGTCCATATCTTCTTGTACTAGACTATTGAGAGCTTGCTTCACCTCAAAGACCCTGTTGAGATTTGAGGTGTTTCCATAGATTTGCTTCAATGTATCCCAAAGTTCTTTAGCTGTATCACAGTAGCTATAAACATCCATCAAGTTCTGATCCAAGGAGGCAAGAAGAGCATTAATCACCATACAATCAGCTTGTTGCCATTTATCATAGGCAGTCTCACTTTCGTCATCTTCTTCCTCCTTTTCTTTGATCTCTTGCTTTGGAATCACACTGGATGTGAGATGTTTGAGCAATCCTTTGCCTCCAATAGAATTCCTGGCCATCCTAGACCACACAAGGTAGTTGTTTCCCTTGAACTTGGTAGCAATCTTCATGTAGACTCCACCACTATCTTCCTTCTTTCAAAAAGCTTCAATCTTGACTCTAGTAACCCACTAGCTTGAAAAGACTTGAACTTTTTCACTTAGATCCTTAAGAACACCTCAAAGACCTCTCAGTTTGTACACAAAAGCACCAATACACTTCAAAGACTTGACCTTTAAGCTTGAACACGGATCTGAGCTCTCCAAACCACCAAAGAAACCAGCTTTAGGCTAGTTCTTCAGTAAAAACACCAACAGAAACTTTCTTGAGATTTTCAAAGATCTAGCTTTGGATAATCTCAAGAACACTCAAGAACTCAAGAACATTCACCCAGGCTCTGATACCATAAGATTTCTAGACATCTTGAATAATAAATGAGATTAGAAAGAGATTTGAGAGGATTATTAAAGAAATTAGAGATTGGAGATTAATGAGATTTGGAAATGAGATTAAAAGGCTAGAGAGATAATTCAAAGATGACCAGAGACTTTTTATTATCTTGCTTGAATCTTAATGAAGAGATTATAAAGTTTATATAGAGAGTATACAAGGGTTTTAAGAGCTTGAGAAAGGCTGTCATGGGCTTCTTCCTTTCTGGGCCGAGTACTGTAGCAACAGTCTCAAGTCTGGTGCCTAACTTCTCAAGTCTGGTGCCTTAGCAACAGTCTCAAGTCTGGTGCCTAACTTCTCAAGTCTGGTGCCTTTGATATCCTTCTTTCATATAGCTTGATCTCTTCATCTCAACATGAGATACTGAAAAATTGAATTAATAAAGAATGAATTTAATCCTCCATTTTTGAAGTAACACTACCCTATGTATATTACACGTTAAATCCAAGAGAGGGAGAAATGTTAAAAAAAAAACACTTGAATAAGAGAAACAAATCATGATGATGATGATACCATCTCACTACTGATCTCATGCACAATGTGTCTTTTTGCATTAAGAGTGTGTCTTAACAAAAAAATCAACTCTCTTGGTTTCTCTCTTTTCGCTACAACTTGTTTTAGCTTTGTTTTGCATCTCGCTTCCTTTGCTCGCACCCACCCTGCTTGGACCGTCTCCATCTCCTATTTACACATATGTGTCAATCTTCTTACTTCCTCTTTGGCTCTACTCATCTAAAGAATGTTTTGATGAACGGTACAAATCATACGGAGCCCAGAGATGATCAACAATACAAGGCTTTCTTGAATCTAATCTCAACCATGGCTTCCCTTTCCCACTCCAATGAAGTAGACTTATCGGACCAGGGTGCAACGTTCTGCATCTCCCTTCAAAGTTATCTCCTCCTAAACCATGCTGGTTCCACCTATGGTTAACCGCTTTAATATCACCGGCGAATATAAGCAAAAAAGGAGGTAATGAACCCAAATGGTATATCCTCTTCTGCTTCTGAACAGTCATCCACTCCTCTACCTTTTGTGTATACAACCCTTTCCTCCATTTATCAACGTCCACGACCATCACACCCGTGTTGAAATAGCACGGTCGTTTTCCTTCAAGTACTTTAACAAGTACCGGGTCCGACCAAAACGTTTTTGTGAAATAGTGTGTGAAGTTTGCGTGGCAGTACTCAGGAGCAGCCACAACTTTACCTTCCATGTCCACGTGCCATAGCTTCTCTATGTCGTCTACCACGACGAGGTCAGAGTCTAGGTATATGATCCGGTCGACGCTGGGAGGAACTATATCCGCGAGGTAGATCCTCGCGTAATTTAGAGGCTGGTCTAGGGCTTCCCTGATGGATTTGGAGATTTTGCTGCGGACAAGGTTTGGATCAAACTGATAAATCTTGAAGTTTAGGTAAGGAAAAGTTGATTTGATGCTGGAGAAGAGGTCGTTTTCGAAGTGAGCAAGGGAGAGGAAATGAAAAGAGAGGTTTTCAGGGCAAGTTGAATGTTGTAAGAGAGAAAAAACAGCAGCCATTGTTCCACGGAGGTAGTTTGTGTCAAGAGTCATGGCTATATGAATCTGATCAGCCTCAAGGCATTGGTCACCATTTCTGAAAGCTGGGGCTTCTCTAAATACAGGAAGGGTTGGAGTAGAAGGCTTGTGAAGAATGACTCCAACACGAACCGCCATTGTGGAGGTTAGGAGGATAAAGGACAGGAGGCCTAGGAGTTGTGTGTAGGAGAGGCTCCTTGAGGCCATCCTGAACCTAATTCTCAGGTAAACTCTTTAATTATTTTATTTTATTTTTTTTTAAGAAAAGGGTTTAGTTACAAATTAAAGAGATGAATAGTTAACAGAGCCATTGTTTAGGGAAGGGGCTAGAATAAAGGGTTTGGGAAGATGATTGTTTTATTAGCAGTTGAAATGTGAGGAAGAGATTGAAGGTAGGAGGAGTGTTTCCTACGCAATCTTTGTCTCAAAAAAATCTACTTCCTATGATTTAGGAAGAAGACAAGTTTGTTGTCCAATGAAACAGGTGGGAGTTTTTAGATTTTGTTTCTTCTTTCCTTAGATTCTTATAAACTGGTGCAAGTTTTTTTTGGTGATAAATGTTTTGCTTATTTTTAGGATGAGATTTTTTTTTTTTGAGAAATGATTTTTAGGATGAGTTTGTGCTGAATAATTTGCTTTGCTGTCGTTTCTTTCAGTTGATTGCATTTGCGGTTCTAAGATTAGAATAACAACTTTCTTCTAGAATGTATTGCATATGGTTTAATGTATTTTGAGAAGGAGATAAAAATGCTCATCTTATGTAGCTCAAAACAGATAGAGCCTAATGCTTTATCTCTGAGATATACTCAGTCCATATTTGAATACTCCGTTCTTCATGCATGCAACCAAGATATTATATACATATGGTCGCATGTCATTCGCATATAATTATATAAACAAAATCTGTTGAAAATATACATAACTCACAATCTATGAATCTAACGAAGTTTTCAACGTAACTGCCTCTACAACTAATTTGCCATTTTATCCAAAATTTAGAAAAGAAATACTTGTTTTGTGTAACAGAATACTTGTTTCTTTATCGATTTACCTCTTTAATAAAAGAATTTTCATTCTTTAAAAAATTATTTATTCACTGATAGACCCATATATACATGTACTTTACAAGACAGATTAATACTATCTGGAATGAAATGTCAACACATTATGTAAATTGATTTTATCATTATTTGGCCGGTCTGGACTTGGATTTTGGTCCAAATAATTTATATAGAAATCTTAACAGACAATCAGTTTATCTCTAGCAACAGTCGGAAGGTATTCAAACTTGGATTAGGCAATGTGATACGTTTTCGAACTAGTCTACCCATGTAACACTAAGTGTGTTCCTTCCAGATCGAACGGATAGCCGACAGGGTTTTGTTAAAAGAATATGATTTTAGCAACCATGACTACAATTAAACGGAAATAAATGATTGATAAAGTTGTATATCTGCAACGTAACTCAAAATCATGGTAAGAAGTAAGATCATGATTAATCCGCAGTTTTTAGAGTGGAGTTCTTAATTTTCGCTAAGAACAGAACCTCGGTTTAATCATGTATAATTGTCTACTAGATTTATGGGCCACTAAATCTACTAGGCCCATTAGGCCTTTTATTAACCGAAACGATATTTTCGCGAAAACTCACCGGGTCGGTTAAAAACGTTACGAAACCCGAACCGTTACAGAGAGAGAAAAAAAAGAAACAAGAAAAAGCATTGATTTTATTTTTCTTGGTAAAAACAAAAAAGATTCAATCAATTTTCTCAAAAAAAATCTCTGTCTCTTTTGTGAATTCGTGCGTCGCTGTTCAGAGAGGCCAAACCCACGCGTGGAAACGACCAAAAGCTCATCTCTTTCGTTTTCTGATTCTTTTCTTTGAAACGTCTTCTAGGGTTTCTCAAATCTTGACTTCTCCAAAGAGAAACGTTGTGAGGCAAACACGAATCAAACAAAAGAAGAATCGAAGACGAAGAAGAATTCGAACAACCCAGAAAAGAAAGTTTCGATCTTTCTCTGTTTTGTCCGAATCATCGAGCAAACAAAGATTCCATCTTTGGCTGTGAATCCAACATGACATCCGCAAAGCTCAACGCTTTGCCTGAATCTAACCAATACCCATCTCTCCATTTCCCTCAAGATCCCTCCTTTTAGCTCTGTTTCCTTCGCGTACTCTGTTTCGTTTGCGTACTCTGTTTTTTTCTTTCTAGATGGGTTGTGTTCAATGCAAATGTTGTAGCCGATACCCCTCCTCATCATCAGAAGCCGCCTCTTCTCGTGGACACGGACCAACCTCCAAGCCCCAAAACGAAACCGCTCCGAAGCCTCTCTCATCAACAACAATCCATGTCCCATCTCCCAGCTTCGAAATGGTCTACTCTGTTCTCTCCCAACGAGGCTACTACCCTGACTCGCCTGACAAAGAGAATCAAGACACTTACTGCATCAAAACCGAGCTCCAAGGCAACCCCAACGTTCACCTCTTCGGCGTCTTCGATGGCCACGGCGTGTTCGGGACTCAATGCTCTAACTTCGTCAAGAACAGAGTCGTTGAACTATTGTCTGAAGACGCTGCTCTGCTTCAAGATCCAGAGAAGGCTTACAAGACTGCTTTTTTAAGAGTTAACGAGGAGTTACATAACAGCGAGATAGATGATTCGATGAGTGGGACCACTGCTATTACAGTTCTTGTCGTTGGGGACAAGATCTATGTAGCTAATGTCGGGGATTCGAGAGCTGTGTTGGCTGTTAAAGACGGGAGTCACAGGAACAGGATCTTAGCTGAGGATTTGTCTTATGATCAGACGCCGTTTAGGACAGATGAGTGTGAGAGGGTGAAAGGGTGTGGAGCTAGAGTGCTGAGTGTTGATCAGGTCGAAGGGTTGAAGGATCCGAGCGTGCAGACGTGGGCTAGTGAAGAGAACGAAGGAGGTGACCCGCCTAGGCTTTGGGTGCAGAACGGGATGTATCCAGGGACGGCGTTTACTAGGAGCGTTGGTGATAGTTTAGCTGAGGGGATTGGTGTTACTGCTGAGCCTGAAGTGTCTATGGTTAAGCTTTCGCCGAATCATTTGTTCTTTGTTGTTGCGAGTGATGGGATCTTCGAGTTTCTTCCAAGCCAAGCTGTTGTTGATATGGTAAATTTTAAGACATAAAGACACAACTCTTTTGATGTGTTGTTTGTTTATCTATAGAATGTGATTGAGATATGTGTTGTTTGCAGGTGGGGAGGTATGCTGATCCGAGAGATGGATGTGCAGCAGCTGCGGCGGAGTCATACAAACTGTGGTTGCAGCATGAGAATAGGACAGATGATATCACAATTATCATTGTACAGATTAAAAACTTGTCTAATGAATGATGATGGCATGATTCACATTTTCTATTTGCCTCTTTGTGTTGTTTCTTTCTGTGTTTCTATGTCAGAGATTCATCATATATAGCAAAGTAAAAGTGTGTTGAAAAGAGATTCTTTTACTGAGTTACAAGATGTGTTTAATACAACATTTGGTCCAAAGAAGTTGATTTGTTGCAGAGATGAAGCTATAGATACAATGTAATGGTGAAGCTTTCCTTAGATTTTTTCTCAACATCTGCTTTCAGTGTTAAATATTTGATTGATGATGATTAAGCTCTTTCCCACTGAACATGAAAAGTTGAAATGTGTTTAGTTTTGGTTTTGTATATTATTATTATCTTTAAGTAAGGGAATGAGTAGATTAAAGTTTTAATGGCCGGCAGCTTTTTGAACTTTTATGGCAAAAAAGTCAGCCAACTTTTTGATTATTTGCAGCACAAAAGTCAGCCAATTTTTGTATTTTTATAGCACAAAAGTCAGTCAATTTTTTGCTCAGTTGTGATAAATTGCTGTGTTGTTTACTTGTTTTAATATTTTGCTTTCCAAAATTTAAACCAAAAAGGAGAAAAGTCAGCCAGTGTTGTTTTAGTTCTCTGAAAAAGTAAAGGTTTTTTCCTTGCAAAAGTTAATTTTTATGTTGGTGGACTTTTAGTTGGAACCCAAGTCTTGCTATAGATGCCATCATGCCACAAAAAACGATACTAGCTCTACTTTAATAGTTGAAAGATTAGTATACATTTGCTATAGGTATTTGGTATTCCTCAAGTAATAGTGTGTAAGCATGCATATTAAATCATTAATCATAATAGCAGCATCTTCACCCTCTAGCTCAACTAAACTGACATGGAAACATGCAACAACATTAACATTAACAGAAAGAGATGAAGAACCTTTCAAAAGTAAATGCAGAGCTTCTCAGCTATGCTGTTCTGTACCAAGTTACATTTCTCCAACAATTCATCTAATCTCTCACTTTCTCTATCCTTCATCATCTTCTTCTCCGCAGCTTCTCTTTCTTTATCCCTCAGCGTTCTCTCAGTTTCATCAGCTAACTCATCATCCTCAGTTATCATCATCACATCAATCCTTCTAGAAGCTTCTCTACTCTTCTCCAACATTGTCTCATCTATATCTCTATGATCATCGATAACCCTTTCTGTCTGAACCTGAGACGCCTTGAAGGGGCTGCAGCTGATTTGGATCATTTCACGAAGCAAAGGAAGATTCGGACGAGGAGACTGGTATGCTGCTTCTTCTTCAGACAAGAACTTATCAGCATAGCTCGAAGCTGACATGGTGAGGTCGGACTTCAGTACGTAAGCTGAGGAAGACGACGAATCTAGCAAACCCATTATCCGCCAGTTGAAGATCCTCTGGAAGATTCCGATCCATCTCGGGATGATATGGTAGTAGCTTGAGCTACGGAGTTCGAGTCTAGTGTTTCTTTGCACCATCACTCCTGCTTCTTTGGCGGCTAATGAGACTCCCATAAGATTGCTTGTCTGTGTCAAGTACTCAACTAAGCATCCCTCGAGCCGTTGCGTATGGTTCTCTATCTCATCACCAGAAGCACATTTTTTGGTTAACCATTTCAGATCATCTTCAAGACATGGAAGCTTACAGTTCTCGAGCATGGAGTTGAGTGGTTTGATGCTCTCTGCGCTGCTCCAGTCTAGGTTGGGTAAATACTGCTTTAACATTAAATGTTCTTTTCTATTATCCTCTAGCAACATTGTTTCGGGGCAAGGCCAACCGATAGGATTTGCTTCAGCAGCAGAAGCGACGTTTCTTTTTGATGTTTCCAATGCGTCGTTGAAGGCTGATATGCAGATGTTAGGACCAAGTTCTTGATCCGGCATCTTCTTAAGCAACTCCAGTGAAAAACTGAGATGAGTCAGAACGAGTTCTCGCGGTTTAACGTGATGGAGATTTGCTTGCAGAGGTGAATTTCCCGCAAGCCATTTAAGCCCGTCCCTTAGCCGTGAATCGCTGAAAAAACGAACTTCATGTCCCTTCTGAGATTTATTAGCGATAGAGACGATGGTGAAGCTTGCGATCTTTGATTTGTTAATATCATGAAGGCCTAGCTCAGAGACGAGGTTGGTATCAGGATCCACGCTTTCACGGTTGCTTGAGCTGATTATAACGAGAAGGGGAAGGAGTGAATCGTTTGGTACTGATTGAAGAATGCGGTTAAGCTGTTCTCTCTGGTGATTCAGAGGGAGGTCTTTAGATGCAAGGAAAAGAACTGCACTTGCGCCACGTGTTGCTTCACAGAGAGCTTTATCAGCTTCCACATCCCTAGCTACTGAAAGACAACATCCACTTTCAATCCATTTGTTCCATACCGATACACCGGGGGCTGAAAACAGCAGATTCTCATCGGGGACGGTATGTTCTGTGTGAGGGATAAGCTTTGATAATAACCAACGACTGGCTGCTGAATGTGTATCTTGACTTGAGGTGTTAACTGATTTAGCCTGAGTACATAAGATGACCTTCCAGCATATGCATTTTGAGTCTGGATTCCTTTCGAGTAGTGTATCAGCTATCACATCTGAAATATTCAGCCTTGACCATGATTTTTCACGTTCTTCAAATCTCCTCTTCATTGCTTGATCAATGTCAAACTCACCACACGGCCTAGATTGCTGTGTATGAAGTAAGAAACGAGATTAGACTACCAACCTCGTTAGTAAATGCATCAAAGACTTTCAATGCTTGCTTGACAAAAGGACCAATGATCAGCACATGTTACGGGGAAGGAAACTGAAACTTACATCAGGTTTGCTGAATCGGATAGGTGTGCCCAGGGATAGAGAACTCAGTGCAGCCGTTGCAGCTAACTGTCGACGCTCCCGTAATTGACTTTGGCGTGAAGACCACCGCTTCCATAATCTGTGAAGATTCAGAAAAGAAAAGTTAGAAAGAGTAACCTACACCAATTATCAACTTGCATGAGATGGTACACCTTATCATCAATTTAAGTTTTGCCTTCGCCACTTCCTCGTCATATTGATTTGTGATGTCCTCAGTTCCATCCTCATCTTCCTGTTCAATGTCATGGAGTCCCTCTTCCATGGTACCAGTCATCGCAGCTTCAGGTACTGATTCTTCCAAAGCAGATATGTTTTCTACAATCGTCGGAGACTCTGAAATGGTAGTTACAGGCAAACTCTCCATTGGCGTAGACTTCGGACTTTGTTGCAAAGTAGGTTCAGGCACAAGATTCATTTGCATATGCGCTACAAATGGAAATTTAATTTTCGCAGGAGATGAACTAGTGTGGCCGTCATTAGGTTGTTTCTTCAGATTCGAGGATACAGCTTGAGGAAATCCAGGAGAACCAAAAGGAGAACTGAACTTCAGGGGAGAATGAAATCCACCAGCCGGCGTAAGGTCATTTTGTTTCTGTTGATCCACTGCTGGATTTATAACAGGTGGCCACACTGGATTTATTACAGATGTTCTCACTGGCTTGTCCTCCTCCAGTAAGAGGGAAGTCTTCGAGTCGGTCATTTCTTTATCAACTGGACGCACTGATGTTTGTTTCTTAGGACTTTGAGCAGGCGGCCTTTCCTGTTTATAGGTGGTAATAAGCGGTTTATGTCCTTTATTTGCTTCTGTCGGCAATGATGACAACGGAGAGGGAGCAGAAACATTTTCCTTTGTCGAGGGAGCAGAAACATCTTCCACAATGGTTCTTGACTTTTTCATGTGAACAAGTTTTGAGCATTTTGTTTTATAGTCTGTATCAGCATGAAGAAATAGGCCATCCTTTACCATGTATGGCTCTTCAAACACTTTTATTGAAAATCCATGGTACTCCAACAGGGCTTCTATGTCCTCTTCCTAAATTCCATCACCAGAAGAAAAATGTAAGACCTCTAGCAATTACTCTGTCACAGCCGACCACGAAAAGGATACACCAAGTAGCAGATTGATGGAAAATTACCTCCATCCCTATCCAATTTGACGTATCTGAAACTGGGATACCCTGATTATTTTGGAGACCCGAGTGCAGAGAAGCAAGTGCCTGAGTTCTTAGCTGATAAAACAGAATAAAGCTTAGATCTCGGTTAATTAACCACACACCAATATTGGTAAGAATATAACTTTTGAACCTACACCACAAATAAGCCTTACCTTCGAAAAATGTGCATGCATTAGACATGCTTGAAGATAGCTTGCTTTCCGTGCGAGGCGAAAGAAGGCGATAAAGTTGCCAGTTCTACAAGCTCTGAAATTGCACAATAGTTCCAATACTTAGACCAGGTTAACAAACTAACACCCAAAAACAAGTCCAAGGAGCTACCTGGCTACATTGCGGGCAAAGAGAACTTCTGACGTTTGCCTTATTTCTGGAGTCATGTTAGCAAGATCAAGAGAAAGCTCAGAAGGTTCAACCTAACAGGAAGAATTTATCGTCAGGTTAAGAACTTGGCACAAAATTCTGACCGCAAATTTCAGCAAAAAAGTATTTACCTTATAGCCAGGGTGCTTGTCGAGTTTGAGAAGAGCATAATAGCCACGGAACTCTTTTTCTGTAGGAACAGTTATTCCTCTCTTCCTGTGATCATCATACATTTGAAACAACTCAACAGATGTCTTGTTCATCTGCTCAATATTCAGGTGCGCATCAAACCCCTCCGAAAATCCCTCTCCTTTAGTATATTCGCATAGCTCATGCATTGCAAGGATGTGAAGTCTTATCTATACAAAGGAAATCAATAGTAAGATATCCAAAGCAGAATACTGCTTGTTATCGTGTTTGATGGGCTTTATATAAGATCGGAAAACACAAACCATTTGCTCCAGCAAAGTAATAGCTTCTCGGTTGAAAATATGCTGCATTCTTAGATCCATTCGGATAGCTCTCATCCTATCCCATAAGAAGTTGTACATACCAAGAAAGTTTTCATTGTACGGTCGGTCTAGCAAACTCAGCAAATATTCCATTGTATTCTGCAAGATTGGCATTGGTCGTATCAAAATTGCTTCTCGCTCCGCCGTCCTGGTATACTATTCAAAGGCAAATATATAAGTAGTCATCAGAGTGAACGGGTAGTCTAGCATATGACATCTTAAGATAGAATTTGAGGATTAATTGATATGAAAAAGGCAAACTCACTTTCTTCACGGCAAGGAATTTGCTCGTCTGGTTCCTATCTCCATCCACACGCTCATAATGGTCCAAGTCCCCCTTCCTTTCACGCTCTCCTCGTTCCGACTCTGGGAAGATGAATAAGAAAAACCTCAATATATTTATTCTACAATCACATAACTCACTAGAACTAGGACTAGACATCAATAAGGGCAAGATCAATCTTGTTAGAAACACAATTCTTTTTTTATCAGATAAAATAAATCAAAGACTATACACTCAGTGTCGTTTTATAAGCATGTCTCTGGGTATGCTTACCAGGACACATGTCAGGGCATAATCCAACGATAAGAGAGGGTTGCTCCGAGCTTTCATATTCAGGCAAGGCATCCCTGCTTGATTCCAGTGAATTGAATGTTTGTTTGTTGTCCAGAGGCTTCACAGTTTTATTTACAGATGATTTAGTAAGTTGAGTATCAACAGGACGGGCTGGAACAGGGTCTAGTTCACCCTTGAAGCGGGCCAGTCTCTTTGCCCTGGCTTGTTCTTCTCTGTACAAAACGCACACAGTTCATAAAAACTTAAGAACTAGTCCACATATTAATTTTTTTAATTAGTTTAATTTACCCTTCAGTACAATCTCGAGAAGGAAAAGAGTTTCCCTGGATATCCTCTTCCACTGGATATGAAGTTGGAGATCTCGTCCTTTTTGTTGCAGGTGAACTGTTTGCCTTACCCGCACTATTGAAATTATTTAGAGAGGAGGGCTGCACAGGAAATTGGGAATCCGAGCTTCTTGAAAGCATAAATGACTTTGCGCCTGACGCAGGAGGAGATGTCGAAAGCCTACCATACAGTCAGCATGCTTAAATAAGAGCAAATTTTAAGGCACATACAGATACAGCCAGATAGAGAAAAAAAAACAGATTTGTTGCAAGAGCACTAAAGATAGAGCTACAAGAGAAATAAGCATGGTTTCACAGGCTAGTAGTAGAAAAAATTTGCATGAAACCATTTACTTTAAACGTAAATACGGCAATACGCTTATACACCAATTTGCTAACGATATAGTTTCTTAAGATTGTGACTTAACCTGCCATTCATAAGTACACGTAGGAAAGGGGGACGGAAACACAATAATAAGCTTACAAAATATGGTGAGTTATCATGCTGTTTACCTTCTTTTTGTTGCTTCCTGAATTTCAACTGATTCATGTGCGTACGGGAATGAAGAGCTTGGGGTTTGTTCTTGCTGGATCAACCGATTGGGATTGCTCCTCGACCTCACAGGATTATTGTCCGCAGAAGGAGAGCGTCTTCAAAAACATGAGAAAAAGAACGAGGACGCAAGTTTCAAAAGTGAGACGACAGACAATAACAGTATAGAAATGAAGGAGGAAAGACACATATATGGTTCAAATTACTATCTATAATAACACATGTGAGATATTCCATGACATTTTCTGTACCAAGAGCACAGAGGGAGGGAGAGACCAAAACATTTATGACACTGACAAGAGAAAAAAAGCTTACATCCAAGTGTGGCTAGATGGCTGCTGAACATCATCTACCAAGCTGCCATTCTCGAAATCTGATACTGGCGAATGATTTATTCGAGGAAACCCCAAACTCCGACCAGGAAGATCTGACTGACTGGAAGACAAAAATTGAGGACTTTTAGATTTATATTAGGTACATCAAAAAGCATTATATCACTAAGCATCACAGCCAAGCGTATGACTGGTAATTTTCTAGCACCGAGAACACAACAAACTCTTGAAATCTGAAAGAGAACTGTACATGAGCGCAGAACACAGGTGTACAAACTTTCGCAAACGGGCAAGTGTTAAGAAAGTCCAGGATATGAAAGTGCTACAGAACGGACGAAATGTCTATTGCACAAAGAGGTTGCTGTCATAAATTGCCTTCATCTAAAAGAAATGGAAGAAAAATGACCTTTTCCTTTTTGAATCTTGTGATCGACCAATCTCAACTGCATCAGGTCCACTTCTCGAAAGAGTGTGTGATATACTAGCTGCAGATGTGGCTAGACTATGTTTACCCTGATCCTTCAGTAAGTTCCTTGACTCATCATGCCCAAACTGAGGATTTAAAGTAGGCCTGCTAGAAAAAATAAAACAGGTGAAATTCAGGGAATTCGTCAAGAACAATCCAACAGCTTGTTGCTAAATCCTATGGATTTTCAAAGCCACTGCCACCGTTACACCGTAAGCCCTTATGTATTAGGCATTGGGATGGGCAGAGAAACCTATAGCACTTCGAAAACCCTGCTCTCTCATCCTACTGCTATATTTACTATTGCAGAAAACTGAAAACATTTTAATTGTGTGATTAACACTGCTGCCAAGCTGTGAAATATCACACTCTTCAAAGTGAAAATAACAAACGTAGACTTTTTTACCTCTGAACTCCAGGAAATTGGTAAGGTCTCACAGAAGGGCTTGGACGTGGAAAAGCTTCTGAACCCCATTGTATTCCATTGACAGGTCCTGGACTCCTGAAAAAAAACATAGCAGCAAACTGTTTCATTCAGAAAATTCAACCAGAACTTTCACCAAACGAAAATAAAAAATCAAAGCGAAAGAAATAGATAAACTGGTTAATCCCATCACCAGCTGTGTCAGATCAAAGTTTTCCCAAAGACCATGTACACGCATATAAGGAGGTACAAAAAGTAAGAAAGCCATAAGAGTAAAAAATCTCTAACCTCTGAGTTCCACCAGGCCGGTAAGGTTGTCCCGAGGAAAGTGAGGGATTTTGAAAAGCCAAAGGAGATGGTGTTCGATTCATTGGAAGACTACTGCAACAAAATCCACGATAAATTAGTACAAGGAAAACTTAGTAAAACAAGTAACCACCCTAACATCATCGCCAGGCACATAAAACTTGAAATAAAAAAATAAAGATCAAGCCATGATGAGGATAAGAATGTCTAACCTTTGTACCCCACCTGGTCGGTAAGGTTGCCCTATAAAAGGTGGAGGGTTTTGAAATCCCGAAGGAGACGGTGCTCGCTGAACTGAAGCACCACTACAAGCAACGATTACGAAGTTTAGAAAGTTAAAGCACTTGAGAAAACAAGCTCGCCATAAAGAGGTTTCACGGCTCACAAGTCACAAACAACCTAACATTCTCGCATAGAAACAAACCAGAGCTATAAAGCAAGGTCTTATCTAACCTCTGAGTTCCACGTGGTCCAAAAGATTGTCCTGCATAGCCTGAATGGTTCTGAGACGCCGGTGGCTGAATTGGAGAATCACTACAACCAAATCCACAAAAGCAAACAAATTACAATCGCAATAAGCACATTAGCTTCAACACCTGAAAGCTTAGAGCTGCCTAATTGATCTTAGAACACAATTTCACAGAAAACTCAAGATACTTCTCTCCTAAACACTTCAACTGAAATCAACGGAGAGCGCAATACATCCATAGCGTGAAATCAATCTAAAACCTCAGAAAATAGGAATGGGAGTACGATCATCGTATAACCACGCGAATACATCGATACGGAATCGAAAAAGCACACCTTGTGGTTTGAGCAGGAGCAGAAGAAGCGCCAAACGTTGTAAACGGCGATGGCTTGGAGCTCATCGCCGGACCTACATCTTTTCCGAAAGGCTTAAACGCCATCTCTGTAAGCTAATTTCTCTATTGATTATTTCTTCAACCTTCGAATCGCGACGAGACCAAATCGAGTTTTCTCCTTCGCTCTCCGTCGTGACTTTCCCGGCGAGGATGTTTATTTCATCTTTTTTCACTTATACGACGTCGGTTCGAGGGTTCGCATTAAACCGAAGAGATCTCATGCTTGGGCCTGGGCCTGGGCCTTGATATTTTAAAGCCTTGACTCTATTTTATGGGCTTTGTATTGGTTATTATTACAACACACGTGCGAATGTCGTCGCCATCTCGTTAGGTAGATCATCAACTTTTCATTACCGTTGACATTTTTGTCCGAAGAAGAGAAAATAAAAAAAAACTTTCCCTCGTTATTTTCCTGGAAACAAAAAAAAAAAGTGAACTTTTGTCAGTTTTAGATCTCTCCAAGCGACTGAGTTACTAATGTCGATGTCTTGCCGCGGATTGTTGTTGCTGTTCGTCACCGTCTTCCTCGTCCAGCTACAGTCATCAACTTCTCTGATTAGCTCTCCAAGTTCTATCATCAACCCTTCTAAAGTCAAACAGGTTTCTTCAAAACCCAGGTTTGGTTTTCCTCAATCCTCGGTAAATTTCGAAACTTTGAGCTTCGATTTTGTATACTTTTGTCATGAATCTGAGAATTTTTTGGTCAGGGCATTTGTGTATGAAGGTTTTCTAACGGACTTGGAATGTGATCATCTGATCTCACTTGTAAGTGTAAACTAAATCTTTTGGGTTTGATCTCAATTCGAATGTTTCTGATTTCTTTTTCTTTTTTTGGAAAATAAGGCGAAAGAGAATCTGCAGAGATCTGCGGTTGCTGATAATGATAACGGAGAGAGTCAAGTTAGTGACGTTCGGACCAGCTCCGGCACGTTTATCTCCAAAGGAAAGGTGGCAAGTTCTTCTGTTTCGCTTCCATGTCGGATGAATTAATTAGTATTAGATTAAGGCCGGATCTGATATTATGGGGGGTGATAGACATTTATCAAGAACAATGTTTCACTAGACTGTGACCAAATCCGGCTCTGATTAGATCTCTAGTTGACGCACATATTGGATTGGTTTTGAGTTACACTGATCATGTTTACGGAGCTTTTTAAATAAGCCTCCTGGATCTTGGTAGATTTGTCATTGATGGTTACTACTAGGACTACAAGGTTTAAGAGCTAGTTGCTAGTCAACAAAATATCCATCTAAGTATCTATGATTATCAGTCATGGGTTATGGTTGGTACTTAGTAAGGATTACAATCTTCATGTAAATCTTGTTTTGCTTAATCACAGGATCCTATTGTCTCTGGAATAGAGGACAAGCTCTCTACATGGACATTCCTCCCAAAAGGTAACAAAGACATTCAAGTAACAAGGAACCTTAACTCTTGTTGAGTTTGTTGAAAGGCTTTTCAGAATATGTTATGATTGTTTCTAAGTCGTTACACTCTCTGGTAACAGAAAATGGAGAAGACCTTCAGGTGTTGAGATATCAGCACGGTCAAAAATACGACGCTCACTTTGACTACTTTCACGACAAAGTCAACATCGCCCGTGGTGGACACTATAAGCCCAAAGGCCGCAAACACATCTGTTGAGGCCCAAGAAACTACTCAACGTTCCTCTTTCAACGGTCACAAAAGATCAGACTCGATGACGTCAACAGGTGGTCCTTGTACGGGGTTCACAGCTAAGGAGTTACAGCTATCAAACCGGTTCGAAACCTTGGGATTGTGCGCGGCCACATGTTGAGCTGTCTTTTGTCTTGTCTGTACTAGGGTTTACAGTCTTTCCTATATATTGACGTCAGTTGTAAAGCGTGAAAGTTAAGCAAGAAACATTCAATAACAAAGTTATCTTCTTCACTTATTATACTCTGTTTCACCAAGCTTTCATGGTATCAGAGCCATGGATGGTGATCCTCTTTCTGCTCCATTGACAATCGCACATTGTGTGACGCTCAAGCTCAACGACTCAAACTACTTACCTTGGAAGTTTCAGTTTGAGCAGTTTCTTAACTCTCAGTCTCTTCTTGGTCACGTTACTGGCGAAATACCTAGACCTCCTCCGATTCTCACCGTCCGCAATGGAGATCAAGTTGCAGAGACTCCTAACCCAGAATACGCTAAGTGGGTTCGTACGGATCAACGTGTTATGGCGTGGCTGGTCGGATCTCTCTCTGAAGAAGCCATTAAAAGCGTTTATGGGCTGCGTTCATCTCAAGAACTCTGGTATTTCCTGGCTCAGAAGTATAACAGAATTTCCCCCACCCGAAAGTTAGATCTACAGAGCCGCATCCAGAGTACAAAAAGGGGATCTCGTTCTCTTTCTGAGTATCTCTCCGAGATTAAGTCTCTTTGTGATCAGCTTGCTTCCATTGGCGCTCCTCTGTCCGAACCTAGTAGAACGACAACTTGACTCCAAAATAAAAATCTTTCAAAGTGATGGGGGTGGTGAGTTCACAAGTAAGCAGTTTACTACTCACCTGACATCATGTGGGATCAAGCATCATTTGTCTTGCCCACACACTCCACAACAGAACGGAGCTAGGCCTGTCACTGATGTTTCAAAGCCGGGTTCCGCATCAGCTTTGGGTAGAAGCTTTTCTGACAGCAGTTTACCTCAGTAATCTTCTTCCCTCATCCGTTCTTTCTGAGCACAAAAGCCCTTATGAAGTACTTGTAAACAAAGCTCCTATCTACACGTTTCTGCGCGTTTTTGGGTGCAGCTGCTATCCGTTTCTTCGCCCTTATAGTAACAACAAGTTTGATCCAAAGAGTCTTCATTGTGTCTTCATTGGCTACAGTGAGAAACACAAAGGCTATCGCTGTCTTCACCCACCGTCTGGCAGAGTTTATATCAGCAGACATGTGTTGTTTGAGGAGAGTTCATTCCCTTATCAAAAAGAATATCAGTCCTTTCTAACTCCCTTAGATACGCCACTTCTCTCTGCGTGGCAATCAGAGTATAGAAAGGAACAACCACCAGTAGAGCCTACAGTTGCTCCAGAGGAAGAATATTTTACCCCTCCGGTTCAACAGAATGTTCAACCTCAAGCTTCAGAAACACCAGCGTCCTCTCAGTCCACTGGTTCGATCTTTTCTGAAGCAGACTTCCCACCTCTCCCCTCCCCTGCAGCCTCTCCTGCCCCACCAGTTCAGCCTGTTCCTCAACCAGCACATGTGCACCAAATGGTCACAAGAGCTAAAGACGGCATCAGGAAACCCAATCCAAGATATGTTCTTCTCTCTGTAACCTCTCAGTATCCTGAACCTCGAACTGTTGCTGCGGCATTAAAGGATCCAAATTGGACCAATGCCATGAGACATGAGAAGAACAACATGGATATCACACACACATGGGACTTGGTTCCACCTGATCCAAGTATCACACCGATTAGTAGTGGCTGGGTTCACAAATCCAAACTGAATGCTGATGGAACGTTGAACAAACGAAAGTCAAGACTAGTAGCTCGGGGAAACGAACAGGAAGAAGGTGTAGATTTTGTGGAAACTTACAGTCCAGTTGTTCGAACAGCTACTATACGTTCAGTCCTTCATGTTGCTGCGGTTAAAGGTTGGCAAATCAAACAGCTAGATGTCGAAAATGCCTTTCTACATGGTGATCTCAAGGAACCTGTTTATATGAAACAACCACCTGGTTTTGAAGATCCTGAGAAACCTGATTACATATGCAAGCTAAGAAAGGCTATCTACGGTCTTCGTCAGTCACCTCGGGCGTGGTTTGACAAGTTCAGTACATTCCTGATTGAGTTTGGTTTCAAATGTACTCATGGAGACCCGTCTTTGTTCGTGTATCTTCATGGTGACGACGTGATATACCTTTTGCTCTACGTTGATGATATGTTGCTCACAGGCAACAATGACAAGCTCATAGGTCAGCTTCTGGTTCATCTCAACACGACCTTCAGGATGAAAGATATGGGGCCAGTCCACTATTTTCTTGGCATCCAAGTTCAAGCTACATCCGATGGTTTGTTTCTTTGTCAAGAGAAGTATACCACAGATTTGTTAATAAGTGCAGCAATGTCTGACTGTGCTCCGATGCCAACACCGCTTCCGATGCAACTGGACAAAGTCTCTGGTCAAGATACTCTGTTTTCCGAACCAACTTACTTCAGGAGCCTCGCAGGCAAGCTTCAATATCTCACATTGACAAGGCCTGACATACAATTTGCAGTCAACTACGTTTGTCAGAAGATGCATGCTCCAACTGTTGCAGACTTCTCCAACCTCAAGCGTATTCTTCGTTACCTGAAAGGCACACAACGGTTTGGGTTAAACATCAATGCCAAGACAGGGTTTCTCTTGTACGGGTTCAGCGATAGTGATTGGGCTGGTTGCCGTGATACAAGGCGCTCAACTGGTGGTTTGTGTACCTTCCTTGGTTCAAACATCATTTCCTGGTCTGCTAAACGACATCCCACTGTCTCAAGATCTTCAACGGAGGCTGAATATCGCACCCTATCATTAACCGCAACTGAGCTTAAATGGTTGGCGTCTCTACTTGGTGAAATGGGGATCTCTCTACCTGACACACCGGAGTTGTTCTGTGATAATCTCTCTGCAGTATACTTGACTGCCAATCCAGCTATGCATAATCGAAGTAAGCACTTTGATACAGATTTTCATTATGTGCGTGAGAGGGTAGCTCTTGGAGCTTTGGTCGTTAGTCATGTACCTGCAGTTCTGCAACTGGCGGATATCTTCACTAAGCCCTTACCTCAACAACCTTTCCTAAGCTTGCGAGACAAACTTGGTGTTCAGGATTCTCCCGCCACAAGTTTGAGGGGGTGTATAAGCCCAAAGGCCGCAAACACATCTGTTGAGGCCCAAGAAACTACTCAACGTTCCTCTTTCAACGGTCACAAAAGATCAGACTCGATGACGTCAAAAGGTGGTCCTTGTACGGGGTTCACAGCTAAGGAGTTACAGCTATCAAACCGGTTCGAAACCTGGGGATTGTGCGCGGCCACATGTTGAGCTGTCTTTTGTCTTGTCTGTACTAGGGTTTACAGTCTTTCCTATATATTGACGTCAGTTGTAAAGCGTGAAAGTTAAGCAAGAAACATTCAATAACAAAGTTATCTTCTTCACTTATTATACTCTGTTTCACCAAGCTTTCAGACACCGCATAGCAACGGTTCTCATGTATCTTTCCAATGTCACAAAGGGTGGAGAAACTGTCTTCCCTAATGCAGTGGTTTGTATTCATACAAAACCCATCACTTCCCCCACTTACATATATACACAACGGACACTATGGTCTGGTCTGATGAAACATTTATGCTGCAGGAATCTTCTCGCCGCAAGCTTTCTGTAAACAAAGATGATCTTTCTGATTGTGCGAAGAAAGGAATCGCTGGTAAGCTACTACAAAACTTATCACAAGTTCCTCTAGAATCAAGGCCGATCCTGAGATTTAGGGGCCATTAGGCTATCTATTAAAGATTTCAACTAAATTTGTTTTTTTTTTAAATAAATTTGGGGGTCTAAAATTTTGTTTTTGAGAGCTGTGTATCTATGTAATTTTTATCAAAAATTCTTAATTAAGAATAATCTAAACACATGTTTTATTTAGTGAAACCGAGGAAAGGAGATGCACTGTTGTTCTTCAACCTCCACGAAGACGCAACTCCAGATACATTGAGCCTTCACGGAGGCTGTCCTGTGATTGAAGGAGAAAAATGGTCAGCAACTAAGTGGATCCACGTGGACTCGTTCGATAAGATTGTGACGCATGACGGTAACTGTACGGATGTAAACGAGAGCTGTGAGAGGTGGGCGGTGCTTGGAGAATGCGCAAAGAATCCAGAGTATATGGTGGGAACTCCAGAGCTCCCTGGAAACTGTAGACGTAGCTGTAAAGCTTGTTAATTAAAAGAGTTTAAATTTATCTTCTCTTTGTACCATTAAGTACTTCTTATATTGATCTGAGCTTCGTTTTCACTGTTCTTGAATCAGTTACTTTTTTTTTCTTATCAATAGACTCTCCGTTTCAATTAGGTCCTATAAGGATGATCGTTTTTCTAGCTTGACTTATAGGTCAAGTTATGCACAGTGAGAATTAAACAAGAGGAGTTTTATTAGAAGAATATGTGATTGAAACAGTCATATCATTATCATAATGAAGTATATGTTCTCAGGAGGGGAGTAAAATGTGTTTTATACATTCTAGTAATGCATTTAACATTCCTTCTCTATGAAATGGTATCATTGCAATATAATAGTCTCTTACAAAATGCAAAATAACAGGTTCTTTGCAGATGAATCTGTTTGTCTTTGTTTTGCCTTTTTGCTTCTGGTTTGATACCGGTTAAGCAAATGTCATCGGTCGGTCTGATTTGATTGAAGAAACCGGTAAGTTGTGCAGAGACTGTGAAGCTCAAGGCATAGGCATAGCTAGCAATTATTCAACCAGCCTATACAATTTGATATCACTCGTATTTTTTAATCGCTTAGGAGGCTACTGAACTATTTAACCTAAGGAACTTTGTTTCCTTATAAATTAACTCTTATGGTTATCAGAGTTTATTATCTCAACTGAAAAATATTTTCACCATTGTGTCAGAGGTCCTTAGTTCGAACGATCGCTGAGACTAAATTAATACGATTTTCTAGAGTTTTCAAGTTTATTAAAAATATAATAAATGTTTACAATTTAGTTTGTAATTTATTTTTCAATACACTTTTCAATAACTATCCACCAATAAGATTTAATCAATTCAAATATTCATAATTAATGTTTCGCAAAAGTATACAAAAGTACTTTAAAAATATAGAAAATTTATTTTTGTGAAACAAAAATAAACTCTAAATAAATCTTCATCTCGGGAACGGAGGGATTAGGAGTTTCGGATCTTGGATTAGGAGTTTCGGTTCCAGAACTCCTGGTATTTAACAAAAAAAAGCTGCATGAATGATGATCCAACAAATGCCTAACAACTGAGATTTTTGAGTCCTTTTCTACCATCTTTAAAGAAACCTAATACAAAACATAAACGGGTATTTAGATAGTCTAACTCCATATTCGGGCTTGATCCTAATCGAGTTATGTGATTGGGCTTGATCATACAACTTATTTACAGACAACAAACTATAATTATCATCTGCCAACCTTTAAACCACAACCCACAAAACTATATTTGTATTATATTTTTCTTGGAGAGTGTTTATGGTAGCATGTGTTATATAATACTTGGTGGATAGAGTAGTTTATACTATAAATTCTGGTGAAATTAAAGATGCGACTTTTTTAAAACATCATCGTGATTAATGATTTTGTAATATTTGTAGTACAATTGTGTATATGAAGCCAAGCTTACCAACCCAATTTAAAGATGATGGTCTATTTAAATTCAAAACTAAGTTTTCATTCTAAGTTTCAAACCCAACGATTTTTGGTAAAACTTTTAAAACCAACTTACTTAACTTCCAAAGTCATATACTCGGAAAATTCTCTAAATGCGTAGTAAGTCAAAGAAAGTGATATAAAACAGACGAGAACATGAGAGACCGGCAACGTTGAATTATCCTCGTCATCTTTAGTCGAAATCAACGACAAGAATTAAATGATTCGTTTTTCTTCTAATGTTGACGTGTACACGTTTCGTTAATCTCCTACATATTAATTTACATATTAATTGAGTAACATTTAAAAAGATGTAACCTCAATTTTGTATTAATTAAAAAAGGCCCCAATACATAGATGGTACTCAATTAGATAATCAATTACATTCAATTGAAAAATAAGTAGGTCCACATTCGATTTTTATATGTTGTTAGATACATATGTTGGTCAAACTATATGATATAATGATATGATATATTATTTTTTTTCCTTAAATAAAACCTACGGAATTACCATAAATGACTAATATATATATGATAATTAATGATTTTAATAATAAAGATTTGATACAAATTTATATCTCCTCCATCATTTTTTGTTTAATTTTATATTATTAAAATAAATTAAACAATCAAATTAGTTATAAAAGTAAAATTTAGATTTTTTCGTATATGTTATATTTTGAATTTTTAAAAACGACAATAAATGACTAAAACTATTAAAATTATTATGTTAAAAATTAATGATCAATAAGATACACATGATTTTAAAACCATATGAGTAAAAAATATCATTTAATAATAAAATAAATATATATATATATAGATTAAACACTATATACCATAAGATTACATAAATATTTTAATATTAAAACTTTCAATGAATTTTCAAGAACATTTATAAATTATAAACTTATTAAAGATTTCAGATTGGAAATTTTGTTATCGCTGATTTAAATATTTTGTTATAAAACGATATGAATGATCATAGAACCGTATGATTATAAATTCTTATTTAATAAATAACTATATAAAAACATTTATATTTTTTCTTATATGTTATATTTTGAATTTTTCAAAACGTCTATAAATTATTAGAAATTTGAAGATCCCCACTCTAAAGATCCCCAAGAAATTTGAAGATCCCCAAAAAAATAATCTATTGATCACAAAATTTTCAGAGTGGGGATCTTCAAATTTTGTGATCAATAGATTATTTTTTTGTCATAATAAGTTACAAATGATCATAAAATTGTATTAATATGAACTTTTATTTAATATTATAAGAAGATACACATGATTTTAAAACCATATGAGTAAAAAATATCATTTAATAATAAAACATATATATATATATAGATTAAACTATATACCATAAGATTACATAAATATTTTAATATTAAGACTTTCAATGAATTTTCAAAAACATTTATAAATTATAAACTTATTAAAGATTTCACATTGAAAATTTTGTTATCGATGATTTAAATATTCAGTTATAAAATGATATGAAGGATCATAGAACTGTATGATTATAAATTCTCATTTAATAAATGACTATATAAAATATACTATTCTTAGAAAAATAAGTTGGTACATCTTAACTTACATTATATTTTTTATTAAACTAACTATCGAATTGACAAATAATCTACCAAATTTTTTTTGCACTTTCCTTAATTGGACGCTACGGAATTACCTAATATGATTAACATATATATGAAAATTAATTATTATGAATAATAAATATTTGATAACAATTTTGGTATCTTAGTTCTTTTTTTTTGAATTTTATATTATTGAAAGATATTAAAAATCACATTAAATATATAATAAAAACATTTATATTTTTTCTTATATGTTATATTTTGAATTTTTCAAAACGTCAATATATTATTAGAAATTTGGAGATTCCCACTCTGAAAATTTTGTGATGAATAGATTATTTTTTTTGTTATAATAAGTTACAAATGATCATAAAATATAACGCATATGAATTTTTTTTAATAAATATTCAAACTAAATAATATATATATATAAATACTAATGATTTAAATCAACAAGATTGGCTGATCAATTTAGTCGTCTTGAAATCTTTCAAAAGTATGTGAAAGACTAAAGTCAAAGTAAATATGGATTTAGAATAGTAGTTATATTTTACTAACCGAAATACCGAAAAAAACCTAACTGAACCGAAACCAACCCGATATTCGGATTGAACACCCCTAATTCAAGTGAAGCCAAACTATTGTTTCATTTTCTAAAATATAATAAAAATAATAACTTAATTTCGCGCAAGGCGCGGATCTTATCCTAGTCATTAGTACTAAAATAGTGTCAGTGGCAACGTAAGTGAATAAAAAGAAAAGCCTTTTCTGTATAATAATGTCAGTCGTGGATTCAATTCAGCTTACTAAATTGTGAATATAAAAACCTCAAATTTATTTTCACTAAATAAATAGAGATTCATTATCTTCTCTTCTCTCGGACCAGCTTTGATTAGAGGTGTAGTAATTTAGATCATCGGTTTAATTACGGTTCGATGACGATGAGGCAACAAGATTCGGCAGCTGAACAAAGAGAAATCGCTATAATCGTGGAGGATTCGTCTTCTCCTCTTCCTCCTCATCCTCAGGTTCATTTCTCCAAACCCAACAAAAAAAAAAATCTCATCTTTGTCTCGTCCTTTTCTAAAACCTTAATTACGCTTTTACGATTCTGGGTTTGTAGATTCTAAGGTAAAAACTTTCCTCTCTCATAGCATATATTTAATTTAACGCGGGTAATTTGAATAAACGGTTGAAAACCGTTTCTGGGGGTTTGTTTCTCTGTTGTTCAATTTTGTTTCTTCCTGATTGCTACGGATGGATTATTAATTGTTTTTTTTTATATTGGCTATCTGACGGATCCTTTCTCTTCCTCTGTTCGTCTGGAATCTGGATTCAATGATTGTTTTATTCATTCATTGAAGAAGTTTTCAGCTTTCCTGAGGGGAAAAAAAAAGTGAAATGAGAAGTGTAAATCTGTTGAGTTGTTAGAATGTTTACTCATAGTTTTTGGCATGGAGAAAGATTGTTTATTTTGAGCCTGAGGTATAGTTTGCATATGTGTGACACTGTAAGGTTAATATCCTTTAAAGAGTCAAGTAACGGTCAACCTTATCTATTACTTCCTATGTCATTGATTTGAACTGAAAATGCATTGCAGACATACCAGCTGCACCTGTGGGAGAATGTTGTAATCGTTTTAGGTTTCTGTGCTAGCTTTAGATCTCTCTTTATGTGAGATAATATTGTAATCGTAATCGGTTTTTGTGTTAGTTTTAGATATCTCTTTATGTGGGAAACTTTTGTAATCGTTTTCGGATTGTGTGTTAGCTTTATTGTTCTTGAGAAAGGCCTGAAGTTTTTACATGGATTTCTATTTATAGGGTGATCATCAGGTAAAACAAGAATCTACTGAAGATGTTCCGGGGAGAACCCACTTGGATCTCTCAATACAAATACCCCTTAGACCAGTTCCCTTTGTTAGCGGCCATAGCTCAAAGACCTCTCTAAAGTCCACAAGTTCATTCAAAAGTGGCAGTACGTCCTACTCACCAAGAGGAATCTTGCGTAATCTAAGCTTAAAAAAGAAAGTTGTAGCTCACCTTGAAAGCGAGAGAAGCTCTCTGCTATCTCCCTCTCCCATGGAAACAGCTAAAACTCCCAGCACTGCCGGTTTAACAACTTCGCCTTATTGGAAAAGATGTTTGTCGCTTCCATCTAGATATGCCGCAAAGTTGTCTCCTGTGGTACCTCCACAGGTTCAAGTTGGCGTGCCCGGTGAACCTCCTAATGTGAGAGTTATTAGCTATCTCACAAGTTACTATGTGTAAAAAAAAATTACTAAAAAAATGTGTCTTGTTGCAGAAAGATCCTACTTATCCAGCAGTTCCAAGGTCCTTGTCCATGCCTGGGAGAAACAAAGTGATTGTTAGATCCATTTCTTTCGAAAACCACAAAGCTCGTGCCTCGTCTGTAACAAGCTCAGGTACACATTAATCAAATACAGTATGTTCTCAAGTTTTATTATATGAATGATTACTTTAGGTGCTTATGATCTTGATATTGTTTTGAATTGTGTTTGCTACTTTCTTCCTTCTCTGTCAGATCAAACCTCACCCGTTCCTACAGAAGAAACCGATGAAGAAATTCCAGAAGAAGAAGCAGTCTGCAGGATCTGTCTAGACGTTTTAGAAGAAGGCAACACTTTAAAAATGGAGTGCAGCTGCAAAGGTGACCTCAGACTCGTTCACGAAGCGTGTGCCATCAAGTGGTTCAGCACAAAGGGGACAAGAACATGTGACGTCTGTAGACAAGAAGTCAAGAACTTGCCAGTTATATTGCTTCGTGTGCCTACCACTAATCAACCAAACAACATGCGTGATCTCAATCAACAGATACAGTCACAAACCGCTAGGTAACTCCAAGAGTCTTCTTTATTTTTCACCGTTCTTTGAGATAACACAACTGAGAACTGAATGTGTTTGGTGCAGTGCTTGGCAAGAGTTTGTGGTGTTGGTTCTAATCAGCGCGGTCTGTTACTTCTTCTTCCTCGAGCAATTACTGGTAGCCACGGATACAAACTATTTGTTTTGGTTGGTACTTCAAAGATATTGACAAGGTTTGTTTTGTAGATTAGGGACTTGAACACGCAAGCTGTCTACATAGCAGCGCCGTTTTCATTAATGTTGGGCCTCTTAGCATCTCTTTTCGCCATTGTCCTAGGTAAACAGACACCTCTTTCTTTTGTTTGGCAACAAAAAAATTGAAAAGTTTTTGGTTATTACAATCTGACTCTGCAGCTATCAGAGAATACATATGGACATACGCAGCACTTGAGTTTGCTCTTGTGGGCATTTTGGTTCATCTATTATATAATGCAGTAAGCAATACTCTCACTGTTTCCCCTCATTTGGTTACTGATTAATGGAAACTAAAACACTTTCACAATCTCTCTGATTCAGGTTAGACTACCTCCCATCTACTCTATACTATTTGCAGGGATTCTTGGTTTTGGGATAGCTGTGTGCTTAAACTCATTGTACCTTCATTATTTCGCTTGGCGTTTGCGTGTTGCAGAGAACTCAACTCAAGTATGAATGTAGTAAACACAACTTGGTTTTGGTTTGTCTGTTCTTCATTGAGTTTGTACCATGGAAGTTGTTCATATGATCCAGAAGTGACATGTTAAATGTAAATGTATCTACTCTTCTTGGAACATGTTAATCAAGTTCCTTTTGTGTCCCTTTAGTCTCTTTTGGAGGGGACGATGAATACCGTGTCAGAAAAGAGAAAAAAGTTGAAACTGGTGCTATTTTCAAGTCACATATTCTTACTGTTAACAATAATGTAGTTTAAAGCATATGCCGATAAAGCTACAAGTCTTGAGTAAACCAAGAAAAAAGAAAACGCACAAACAACAAAACAATCTCCTAATCAATGACTTCACCATGTCACAAAAGGCCTCTGTAGAGCTCCAGATTTGTTGAGCAAGTCAACAGGCAGATCCTGAAGGTGGAGATTGATCTGCTGCTTCTTCTCCTGGTTTACTTTGAGAGCTAGGTACTGGTAAAGCAGCTGGATCAAGCTCATACCAACCTTCCAACACTCCTCTCCCTTCTGTCCCCTTCAATCTGTTCGACGGAACCCCATGTGAGAATCTACAGAACTCATGAGGTGGAATCTCACAAGTCTCTGATCCGTCCTTCGCCATTGGACAGAAAACAAACTTAAAGCCTTCCACTTTTGACAAGAAGCCCACTGATATTGCACTCTCCTCTGCATAATCAGACAGGATCTCAACAAACTCATACTCATGAGAAGACTCTGAGTCAGAGGATAACTCCATGTTCCAGTTCTTGAAAAGTGCCCACGTTTCTCCTTTCTTAGGGAACACCTTAAACCGCCGGGCCCTTCCTATTTTGCTCTGGACGAAATGAGAGAAAACGTGAGTGCTATTGGTCTTCTCCTCTCCACCGAGTTCGTAGTTACCAACAGAGACAGGCAAGTTTCGCGCTTCATCCTCTTCTGCCTCTAACCACATATACGTTACAGAGAAATCTTTAGTTGTAGCTTTTTTGATGAGACCATAGAATCTAGGCATCCCCTCTCCATCATCATATAAAGCCCAAATCTGGCCAGCTTTAAAACAGTCTTTTGCCCTCAGCTTATCAAAGTCACTGAACTCAGGATCATCACAGTTGATAACATTTGGTTTTGCTTCACTCCCTGAACACAAATCATCCTCTGAATCACTGGCACTATCACCGCTTTCCACTTTGACCTGGTCTTCTTTAATCTTCTCCTTTGGGTTTACACCATTCGGCAAGGTTTCAGTAGTGTGGTGATCTTCTTGTGTTTGCTTTTTGTCTTCTAGCTCTTCTTCCTTTTCAGTATCTATATTATTACCGGACCCTTCTCCATCTTCATTGACTAAGTCCACATCATCGTCCTTTACATTCTCCTTATAGGAAACCTGCCGCTTGCTCCTAATTGACCTCCGAGGCTGCTGTCCTCCATTGGACCCCAAACCTTGTGCTGCCATAGTATCACCATTTACAAAATCTTCCGACTCACTATCACTCTCACTGTCAGAGCTTTCACTAGATTCATCCAAATTCTTTTTCTTCCTCTTTCTAGTAGTTGTTGTTGCCTTTCCAGAGGGAACAGTGGGAGGAGGACGACCATCTGGTGGACGCTTTTGCGGTTCATTGCAAGCATTTTGGGCTGGAGGCTTGTTCTGTTGTGGGAAAGTAGAAGAGTTTGTCGCCGGTGGTACTACATTCTGGAAAGGTATCTCCAACGCAGTGAACTGTTTTTTGCAAGCCAGACAAGAAGTTTGTTTCATGATAGATTCCCTACTATACTCATACCTCATCCGGCAGAAGGGACAAGAGGTCCAAAAGGTAGGACGGTGACTGAAACCTGCTGGTGGTGGTGGGGCTTGAGGAGCTTTCTGCTGAGGATGCGATCTCAAGTCGTTATAGACATTCCTCAAATTAACGCTTGCCTGCTGCGCACGGTGGTTCCTCGGCACCGGTTGGGCTTTATAAGAAGGTGCTGGTGCAGGCTTTCTCCAAGCTCTACGTTTAGTATCATAAGCCGTTCTTTTCTCTCTATCCAAAAGTATCCTCTGAGCTTCACCGATGAGTTTAAAAGCAGACTCAGCACCTGGGAGCTTGTTTTTATCAGGGTGGAGAAGAAGCGCCAGCCTTCTGTACTGTTTCTTGATGATGGTATCATCAGCGTTCAAGTCAACTTGGAGTATACCGTACCAATCCAGCTCGTTTGCAAAGAGCTTCTCCGTCGCAGCGCAGTGAACATCACACACCATCGTCATGTGTGTTATGTTCTCTAAGCTGGGATCCATTTTGTTAGCCTTCAATGCAAGCTTACGAGCACCGGTGAAGTCAGACTTCTTCATTAAACCTTCTGCTAACTCTCTGGCTCTAAGAGCCTCGTCTCTGTTGATATTCATAATCAGCTCAACACAAGTATCATAGAACCTCCAATATCCACCTAGGCTTTGGATCCTGCTACAGAGAGAGAGAGAGATAAAGATTCTGTTAGTTCGATGAAATTGCTCTAAAAATCATAAACCAATGATAAAGGTATAACCCTTTTGGTACTATTCTGAGCCTATCATACTATAAAAAGTAAAAACACATACTTTGATTAAAAGGTATAACCTTTGGGGGAAAAGGTAATTAAGTTCCTTTTGTGATATTCGAGGATTAAGACAAAAGACAAGAACTCTAATCAGATTGTGATTACAACAAGCATAAGATAATTAATTAAAACCTAACATTTCGAAACAGATGATGTAATAACGACGACGAATCGTGAAGCGAAACAGAGTATAATTCTGAAAATGGAAACCTATCTACGATCTGGAGAACGGTGAATTTCAAGAGCTTACCGGAGGGAAGAGGCCAAACGGCGGAGAGGGAGGCCTCCGGGGTTTAGATTCACGACGGATGTATGATGATGTTTAAAACTAAAAAAAAAAAAAATCTAACCTTTTTGTCTGGGTATTATTATGATTGTGGGTTTTCTAGCGAATGTGATTAAGTTTTGGGGTTATTTTTAACAGATGACGTATTATGGTTTAATTGCAGATCAGCCCTTCAATTTTAAGTAGAATTAAGATTTTGAAATTACAGTCAGATTTTACAAAAACTTTGAATCAAAAATCTGGAGAAGTACAAGAGAAAGCTCAGGTGAGAAAGCAATAAGAAGAAGCTACGTTGAGATTCAGATTCAGACAAGTACTAGGAAGAGAAGATTAGGAAATCAAATAATGGAGACAATAAAATGAGAAAGATAGAAAAAGGAAAGCTTACTTCTTTGCTGAGGAGAAGACGAGACGTCAAGAGAGATCTGGCGGAAAATAAAAACTCTTTGTGAGACTATTTTTATTCTGTTTTCCCGTTTTCGCGTGGGAAAATGATCGTTTCCCAATTTTAGTTTGGCGGGAAACAAATTTTTGAAAATTAATTCTCGAAATTCGATGCATAGTGTGTTATACCTTTTTGTTTATTAAAATGTTGTCAAAATAGTTACTCATTTCATTTTGAAAAAAATATATTTTAAGATACATCTGTTACAGTTCCAATGCACTTTTATTAAATAACAATGAAAACTTCAAAAAAAAATTATAATTGTGTTGGTAAATTGTTAATCACAAAAAATAATGTATTTATAGTCAAAATTTAAGATGTTTTTATGAAAAATTTAAAACAAACTACATTTTTGAAACATAATGAATACTTCTTCCGTTCCTAAAAGATGTATGTTCTGGAAAAAAAATTGTTTTAAAAAAATACATTTTTTACTTTTTAATGTATGATTTTATGAAAAATTGTAAGTTTCAAAAAAATTAATGGTGTTTTTTGAATCTCTATTGACTAAAAGTTATAAAAAATTATTATTCACCAAAAAACAATGCATATTTAATGAGTTTTCTTAATATATATGAAAAATCTAAAATATGCATCTTTTAAAAACAGAGGGAGTAGGGGTGTTCAATCCGGATATCGGTTCGGTTTCGGTTCGGTTTTTTTCGGTTTTCGGTATTTCGGTTAGTAAAATATAACTACCATTCTAAATCCATATTTACTTCGGTTCGGTTCGGTTTGTATACCGTCGGTTTTCGGTTTATTCGGTTTTATACCAAAAAACATAATTATTTTGTTTGAGATCATATTATATGAATTTTAGTCATATTGTCAACACAGTCATTTATTAAAAATATATTACATGTTCAAATAAATGAACAAAAGAATAAAAATGTTTCTACCATCAAATAAAATAATCAAATCTTTAACTAAAAATCAAAACTTGAAATTTTGAAAATAAAAATATGAAACAAAACAGAAACATGAAAGAAAAGTTTTTCCACTCTTCCATATTTAGTGTTCATTAAAGTCATGCTTTTTCAATTGAAATTTTTCCATTAATTATTATCCATCAAATTTATAATCTTCATATTAATTTAGTGAAGACTAAAATAAATCAAAAAGATAAAAAAAAAGACTTAGAAAATAAGATGTATGAATTGCGATGTATTGTTATTTAGTTATAGTTCAAGTGTTTTACAAATTAAGATTTTTTATTACTATAAAATTATGGTAATAGTTATTAACACAAATTTAACTTATGTAACAAATAGATTTTCATGTATTGTTATAAAATAGATACATATTTACATGTTTCTACTTTTAATCGGTTTTGTTCGGTTTATTCGGTTTAATCGGTTATATACCAAACCATATCCAAATCCTACGGTTTTTATAAAATTATATCCATTCGGTTTATATGGTATATACCAAAACCAAACCATATTGTCTATTTCGGTTCGGTTCGGTATGATTCGGTTTTACCATATTGAACAGCCCTAAGAGGGAGTATTAGTTAGTGAATTTTTTAAAGATTTATTTCCTAACTTGTAATCAATGGAAGATTTTGATAGTAAAAGTGTTTTATTTAGTTGTCATCAAGACAAGAAGATAAACAGAGAAGTACAAATTTCACAAGCAGAGAGAAGTCCATCGACATTGCACTCTGCAAAAACCTAAGTTTCCATTATCAACTCAACAAGTTTTATCGTTTATATATATAAAAAAATACAGAGAGAAGTCCATGCTATGGCATCATAAAGGGTCTTCTCTGAGAACACAAATAGCACTTTTCTATAACTTTATTGGAATTGAGTTTCCATGGAAGAAGAAGAAGAGGATACACATACACACACACAAGCGAGAGGTTTCAGTACTTTGACATGATTTGCCAGTAGAGTTCCTTTGGAGCTGCACAACAATGCAACATAAACTTCAGCTTCTTTTGTTTAGTTTTATGGAACCAGAGACATGGGGGTTGTGTTTGGTAATGAGTCACACTTACCAGGCAAACCGGTGAAAATCTCAAACTGCGCGTAAGCCTGCCTCACAAACATCTCTGACCCCGACACAGTTATTGCTCTACATTCTTCTGCTTCCCGTAACAGTCGTGTGATTCTTGGAGTATAAACCGCATCAAAGACTAGTGCGTAGTGCTTCAATGCATCCTGAGGAAACAAAAAGAAGCTATATATATTAAAGATTTTTCAAGAGAGTCCTTCCTTGATAATAGAAAGTGTTGTTACAAGGAGAGCTAACCTTGGAGATGGGAGTCTCATCAACATTTGGTTGCATACCCATAGACGTGGTATTAGCCAGTACCATGCCATCTTCTGGGTGAAAGTTATCTAAATCCGTGAGAGATAACGCTCTGCCTCCAATTGCTTCTGCGAGTTCTACTGCTCTTTCTTCAAAACACACACAACACCAAGAACAAAGGAATCATATCATCAGTTACTACCGCCAACAAGACGATAAAAAGGAGATAAAGATGATGAAGAGTGGTGTCAAGGCCAAGCTTGACTGGTAATAGAATGTTTAAAAGTGTTCATAAAGGGAAAAAGAAACATATGTATTGTACCGTAAGTTCGATTAGCAATGACAACTTTGGCCCCCTTCTCTTTTCCACCAGCACCAATAACCACCACTGTTTTACCAGCCAACGGCGAAGAAGAAGAAGAAGGTACACTGCTTGGATCACTTGACCCTTACCAAAATTAAAAAGATTGCATGAGTAAAACCGAAAGGAGCAACAACAGGTTAATGCTGTGAACATAGAACTTACTTCTAAGCCCATCCTCAATAGCAGAAATGGAACCAATACAATCCGTGTTGTAACCCAGCAACTTTCCGTCGCTTTGCCTCCTTAGTATAGTGTTCACAGCTCCTATAGACTGTTAAAAAATATTATAAACCAAAACATTCAGAGTGAGGCAGGATGACTATTAACCACTGTTAAAAAAATCACTAGGCGGTGGTTAGACATTTAAAGGTTTAGGCAAGCACTTAGACCAATATTTTTAAACGCCTAAACCGATTTTTCAATTTGCAAAAAAAGGAATTGTATTTCTGATTTTTAGAACATTGTTATTTACTCTATCTGGTGGTTATTAGCAAAACGGACCTTTGCCAATGGATCAACCTCATCACAACACTTCAATGCATCTTCTTTGTGAGGAATTGTACAGCTGCAGGTAACAAAAGATTTAACATTATTCATCCAAAAATGATTATGTTCATTACTTCAGAAATTCTATAGCTAAACCTGAATCCAGCGAAATCAGAGGATGAGTATGTTTTGAGGAAGCTAGCAAGATCATCAACTAAGAGGTGAACATATACACCGTTAAAATCAACTGACTTGAAAGCTTGGTTGTGAACAATAGGTGATTTGCTGTGACTGACAGGCTTCCCAATGATTCCATACACTTTAGTGTCAGGACCAATTCTTCTGAAGTTGTAAAGATCCAACAGCTCCTTGATCGTTGGTTGACCAGGCGCTGAAACTTTTCCAGATTCTAAGGTGCCAAAGGTCAAATATCCACCAAATTTGGAGCAGAGGATACGAGACATTAGACCTCTTTCACCCATTACAAGTCCTATTGTTGGAACCTGAAAGAGAATCACATTCAGAGATCAGAAGCAAAAGCTTGATTCTACTTTAATGCAACTTACTTGAGCATTTGAAGTTATGTGGAACATGCGAGCAACATCTGTGATGTCCACAGCTGTAGTAGCGATTTTCACAATGTCAGCTCCGGACTGTTGTATTCTTAGAGCGAGGTCACTGAGATCTTCAACGGAAGGTGTACACTGATAGTTGTGTGACGAAACAATTACTCTGAAGTTTTCAGGCTTCTTCTCTTTAATAGACTTGATGAACTCACTTGCAACCTTAAACATACAAATACGAAGTTAGGAGAGAAACCAATTAGCATCAAAACATTCTTTAGTTTTTAACTATGGTAACCTGAAGTTCAACATCAATGTAATCAGCTCCAAGTTCCATGGCTAAACGGAGCGCATCAAGCCGCTCCTTTTCATCACCTTCGTACTGACCACCTTCCCATTTTGGCCTACAGAGAAGTCATCATACAAACACAATAACATTACTAATACTACAAGCATAAGAACTAGCCCATAACTTTAGAGGATAAGAAGGCAGCATCAGTCATCAAAAGCTCAACAGTAGCGGACACAAGAAGTTCCATATCAGACACAATAAAAGTCTCAAGCTTGAGCACACACACACATAGACACGCACATACATATACAAACCTGTAGGTGAATAGAGTGGGAAGAGGAGATTTTTGTATTATAATTTTCAAATCCTCAAGAGGGTTGAACTCTTTAAGACTATCCAATCGAATCTCCACCAAATCTGCACCCAGTTCCTGAGCTTTGCACGTTTCAATCACCATCTCTTCTACTGAATCCCCCATCACCGGAGCACAGATCAAGCTCGGATTTTTCGCAAGTTTTTGACTTCCTATCTCCGTCTCCATGGAGCCTGAAGCCACCTAAGGTCAACAAAAAAACAGGATAGCGTTACACAATCGTTCTCTATAGCACTGTCCGAAACAGAACAGAATCACTAAACTAAACGGAACATAACCAAATGAGAATTAAACTAAGAGGAGAATCACTGACATAGACATTGCTTGGTTTCATGGTTCGACGTCGTCGTTGATCGGATAATTCTACCGGAACCGGCACACTTCTGATTTGTAGGGAAGAGAGTTTGGTGGAGAAGAGGTTCGATTTGAAGCGGGCGGATAGAAGACGGAGGTTAGCGACGGGGGTTGGTGACGGTCGTGGGGAGGTGAGTGCGTGAGGAGGAGGGTTGGTGAGACGAACACTAGCTGAAGAAGAAGCCATTGAGACGTCGTAAAAAAGAAAACTGAACCTTCCCAAAAAAAAATGGTGTTTTTTTCATTTTTATACATTAGACCAAAATGGTAGGTGAGGGTGACAACATTAGGTGGAAAACAAAAGGTATGTACTTTTATTTCATTTTATTTTATTTATTTCGCAATAACAAGTTTTTCTGACAGACGATTATGAAATCAGAAGTTTTGGAGTAACGACAGAAAAAACTGTTGGAAATGTTACAAAACGGAGTGATATTACTACATTACTACTCTCATGGTAGTGGCTCTTCAAATGAAACACCTGTTAGTTTAACTTGTTTTTGTTTGGTTTCAGCAACACACAACAGAAAAGTCAGTTGAAAGACACAATTGATGTAGAAGAACCAGAAGGTCAAGCTAACTTTCTCTGTCTATACACTCGCTCTGCTGACTTTTTTTTTCCAGAGAACCTATTACTCATTGAGAAGATTGTGTTACAAGGTGGAGATCCTTTTAACTACTAAAGAAGTAGAAGAAAAGGAGTGTTTTTGTTTGATGTTAAAGGTGTCTTAGACATTTTGATTCGTTGAGCGTTATTCAGTTGTTTTGTTTAATCTTCAGGGTTTCTCAACATGGAGCAGAAGAGAGACTTCAACAGATTACTCAGGGCTTGTGGGAAGTGTGGCCGCAACGACATCAAAAGCATTGCCTCTTAGATGGAAGGTAAAACAGAGGAAGAAGTAGAAAGATACGCCCAAGTATTCAAAGAGCGGTACAAGGAGCTCAACGGTATGTACCACAAAAAGGAGCTTATGCCCACATTTCCCCTCTGAATTTCCAGACAATGGATAGAATGCTTAAGAACATTGAGTCAAGAATCTCTAGGAAAGATGAAACCACGAAAAAGCCTTAGGAAAGAAACTGGATTGCTACAGAAACCCTTGGCTTGGAACAGAAGATTCATGCTGAATCATTCTCCTCCAGATTCAACAAACCTAAAGGACGACTAAAATAAACAGGGGGATGTAATGGGATCGTGTGAATAAAGGCCATTTATTAGTAATAATCGTTGTTCAAGAAAGCAAAAGAACAAGAGAGACATATGGCCGTATGAGAGAGTATATTTTTGATGTATGGACAAATGGTAAAATGACAGAAGCTTTTGGTATTGGTCTCTCTCTCCTTCTGCTTCCATCAAATCTTCAGACCCCATTAATAATCTTCCTTTTCTCTTTTCTTAATGTTGAAGAATCTGAGGACATTTTCCTCTTTTTTTTTTAACTTGAAGAAGTCTTAGCTTCTATGCTGCCACTAACACTAGCCGAGTCACCACCCGTCTCAGCTGGCTCTTGACTGCTCAAGCCACTAACCATAGGAGAAGACACTACAGCAGTCACAGCCTCTGTGGTGGGTTCATTGCTTGAGCTAACAGGAGCTGATGCGCCGCTTAGTGTTGATGAACCAATTGGGTATGGAGCTACAGGCATATCCGTTAACGAAGAAGCAGACGGGCTGTAGCTGAGTGAAGAAGCCATCGAGTGATCAAACTTACACGCCGGTCCAAACTTGCAGATCCCATGTTGCGCAAAGTGAGTGCATTGCGCTGTGCCCTGTGTGTCACAAAACATATTATTCAAGAACTTGTCCCATCCCAAAAACATTATCATATTGTGTCCATAACAAGACTTACTGGACGAAGCGGAAGGCCAATGGGGCTGAGGAGAACGCCAGTATTAGTCTGAACTGCATCTAGAGGATGATGGTATCTACACGAAGCTCCAAACTTACAGTCTCCGGTTCTCATGAAGTACTGACACTCTGGCTGATCAGGTCTCTGAGGGAAAGGTTCTTCTCTCGAAGTAGTCAAGGAAGGTCCACCGGATTGGTATGTTCCTGTATAAGCAGTCCCTGAAGGAGATAACGGCGCCATTCCATAAACAGAGCTTGTTCCAATAGACGGTTGTGTTTTAGTTCCGGGAGAAGGCATTGCAGTTAAAGAGGCCTAAAAGAATCAACTGATTCGTTAAACAAAAAAAGTAGCAAATGAAGAATGTTCTTTACAGGCCTGGTCATTTTACATGGACCCCAAACCTGAACCGGAACCAAAAATACAGATTCGGGCTGGGTCCGGATCTAGGCTAATGTACCTATTGGGTATATTTTTTTTGAACCAGCGGGTCTCGGTTCGGGTCCGGGTCCTACACGAGACCCGTTCGGGAACCTGAAACTTCTAATATATCTTAGGTATATTTGGGTGCTTGGGTATATTTTTGGTTTTACGGATATTTTTTAACGTTACAGATTCGGGTTTTTAGGTATAGTTTCCAGTTTCAGGTAAAATTTTAGATTTTCAGACGGGGAGGTAGTCCGGGCCTTAGGCCCAACTAATCCCAGAGCCATGTACAAGTGCCGGTTGCTAAATCCCTTCCCTAGGTTATCAAGCGTACTCGAACTGGAGACCTCTAGCACAAGTGCCTTAGGTCAGCCAGCTCGTCATGGGTACAAATGAAGAATGTTAAAAAAGGCTGAGTTGAAGGAGTTACCGGGTAAGGATTCCAATTAGGGTATGTAACCATTCCTGGAGGCAGAACCATTGGTGGGCCGTAAGGGCTTGGAAGATAAGAACCAGGTAATAGAGAAGGCCTTGTTAAAACTAAACCATATTGTTGAGAAGAAGGCATTGGTTGAGATTGAAGCGTTGGATAAATAGTCTGTGTCTGTGGCTGCTGCTGCTGTGGCTGAGGCACAGGATGGTTGAATCTACAGGTTAAACCAAATTTACACTGGCCGGTTCTCATGTAATAAGAACACTCTTTCTCTCCCTGTAATCAAAGTTTCAGAGAAGATTTTAAGAGATCATAACAATACAAATGTGTGTATGATCAGTAAACCAATAGAGAGATGACAGAACACTAACCGGACGTAATGGATATCCTAAATAGCTTAGAGAGACAGGCGCAACGGAACCACCTCCTTGTCTAGGATGATGATACTTGCAAGAACCACCGTACTTACACGTTCCCGTTCGCATAAAATGCTGATCAAACAAACAAACAAACAAAAACGATCTAGTCCGGTTTGGATTGTTTCATCATAAAGACAGAGATTGAGTTATTACAAAACCTGACAAACCGGTTGTCCCATTCTCTCCGGTAAAGCTCCATCTCCTCCTCCTCCTCTGACTCCTCCAATAACCTAAACACCAAATCAATGATTCAACTAACTGATCTGAAACTCAAGATAGTGAATCTAAATTGGGAAACTTTATTACCGCTCCACGATCTCGCGGGTGATTAAACCGGCATCTTGACCCGTACCCGCAAACGCCGGTTCGCAAGTAATAAATACAATCAGGCTCATTTGATCGCTCCGGGTACGCTTCTCCACCGCCGGTTAACCCTAACCGCCACATCGAACCTACAAAAATAAAACACGCATTTTTAGAAACAGAATCCTCCGATGAATCAAAGGCGCTGCATTTACGTTACCTTCGACTCTAGTTTCGCCTCCGTGAGAGGTCCATTCAATCGACGGATCCGATCGCGACCCTTCTTCACCGGCGCGACCGTACCGCTCCATTTTCCGACAAACCCCACAACACACAGACACGAAAGGAACGATCTTTTCTGGTTTTGTCGGAATGTCAGAAAGCTCCGATCGAAGAAGAAAGAGTGTTGTCGGAAAATCTGAGAGGAAAAACTCAGATCGTGGTTTTGCTTCCACACCACTCTCTCTCTCAGTCGCTTGATCTCTCTCTCTCTCTACCCTCAAAGCTACAAACTTATTTTGAACTGCAAAGAAAATATAATATCTTTTTTTATATAAGAAAGATTATTATTATTATTATTTGTTCTTTTTGGAAGGGGGTGATGGGAGGTTTTGATCTTTCTTTATGCGTGGTCGCCTTTTTCGTGGGTGTTTTGCCGGTGGTGGTTAATATACGCGCCAAACATATCAGCATTTTACTCACTTCCCTTTATTCTATTATTATTTTTTATATATTCTCTTTTTAACATTTACGAAAAAAATATCAAAAAAAAAATATTTTTGATGATTCGGAAAATATTTTGTGAGGTAAAAATTTTGAGTACATAAACTACAATTACAAAGTTTAAACTCAGGTTTAGTATTTATACAAAAGCTTATCTCCAACACTAGCTGCCATATTAGGTGGTACTTTAAATAATTTAGTCTACATAACTTGACCTATTTTATTTGTTGTTTATTTGTGCATTTACGTATAGGAAAGGGATGTTGATTAGATTTTAGTATAGATAAGTACATTACTAGATTTTAGAAAGTTTTGTATGGCCAAGTTCGTTTCCATTTTAATATCATTGGTGCAACTATTCTAAGAAAATGCAGCTTTCTTAAGTCACTCGTGATTGTCTCTACAGTTGCGTAACAATGCTTAGTTGTTTCAGTAATATCACAGTGGCAAGTTAGGATCAGAACTATTTAAGAGAAATCAAGAACATTTTGATATAATAATGTTTGGGAGATAAAAGTGTATTGTATTTTCTAAATGTTGTGTTCATATTGTTAATATTTGGTTTTTCATAACCATGGTCCAGAAAATGATCTAAATAACTATTAAGTTGCTTGTTTAAGTGTTCATAAAAAGTTTGGTCAGTTGTATTGGTTATAGTTATAATTTGTTTGTAGTTTGTATAATCTACCATTTTTAAAAAAAAATATCATCGAATAGTTTTTTTTGTGGGTTTAAGTTATTGGCCGTAATAAATCTCAATTATTTGTTTTAAAACACTAAGACGAACTATTTTTTTATAACGTCTGATTTATTACTTCAATTGGAGATTACATAGTCATTATGCAAAAGCATAATTTATAATAGTATTAAATAGTATCTTTGAAACATGTTAGTACTTAATTTATAATAGTATGTTAATGTTGTTTTGAAAATTTATATTCCAAAAATTAAATAGAAAATCAATATAGCCTATTTTTTTTTTAAATGTTATTTTTATACATGACCATCGATTAATTTTATCTAAAATATTCAAAAGAACGGTTTAAGAAGATTTAGACTTAAAAAGTTGCATATACTATTATATCAACAAAAGAAAACATATACTAATAATTGTATATTCATATATATTTCGTTTGAAAATACTTATATATATTATTTCTCCAAGGTTAAAAAAAAACTTTCATTTTCCTTATTTTTTCAAAAAAAATAATAATTTGGATTTATTATAGCGTCTGAAGTTCAGTTACTTAGACATGCGCGTGAGATAATCTAGAAGTCTATTTGCGAGCAATAAAATCACTTAAAAGAAGTCAAAATGGTTTGGTCATGAAATGACCAATCTAACGGCAACAAAAAGCAGTTAGCTGATAACCAACGGTCTAGATGTACTCCAAAATAACTGTCCATTAAACTGCTGACCAAACGAACCCGAAGGCTCCTCGAGTGTAGTAGGTAAAGCAGCCCATTCTCTTCATAAAGTTCAAATTAACTTTTTTTTCTGCTCGATGAGAATTTAATTTGAACAACAAAAACCAAACATAATCAATTCAGTCCATTAGTTACAATTTGATTGAGTCTAATTATTTTCTTACAACAAAAGTTCATATTTGTCTAGTATTTAAAATAGTAGATTCTTATATATTTGTATGGTGTTAAAGAAGCTACTAAAGGTTCTTGGTATATTTACCAATGTCACTGATGGAATCAATTTGGATATGTTACTTATTTGAAATTATTAATAAAAACCTCAAGATCTTGCACACCAAAAGACATTTCATATCAAATACGAATAATCAAATTTTGAACTTAGCTTTAGTAATCTATATATAAAAAAATGTTTAATGATTGAGACCAAACTTCAGATACTTCGTAAGCTATTGCGTATCAATCTGTCACTTCACTGCAAGAAAATTAAGCTTTTCCGATTTGTAAAGTTGAAAAGTGAAAATTAGTCAGCCCTAATGAGCATAAAAGCATTTTTGCGAAAGAAGTTTAGAGTAATAGTAATAATAATAATAAGCTGATAAACTTGTGTACTAAAATGAAGAATAAAAATGGTATATGGTTTGACTTGGACAGGAATGAGACACATGTGACCAGCTTTTGAAGATTATGTTATTCCCCAAAGGATCTTTGGGGCCATAACATCCCCTCCTTTCTTCATCTACCAAATGTCGGCGAGCAAATTTACTTTTCTTGTTCTCTTTAAATATTAAAAATTTCCAGTACACATAATTGTATAAGTTTAAAATTACTTTAAACTATAATATTGAATGGAGTAAGGCACCATAACATCCTTGTCTTGCTTGTTGCATGACGTGTGGAAAATATAATATTGTTGGGAGTATTTTGATTAGTATACAAGAAAACTATACAAGTACTTTCGTTCTTTTTTTCTTGCTGGCAGCAACTATACACAAGTACTTACGTACTTTAAATGTTACTATTTTAGTAATAACAATAATTCAACTAGAGCAATGCCAATGACGAAATCTATAAGCACATCACATCTGAAGCTTTTCAACCATTTGAGTTCAAAATTCATCTTAAGACAGGCATATATAAACTCCTCAAGATATTCGAAGTTGCATTTTCAATTTTCATCCACAGTTTATCTGCTTCTTCCAAAAACCTTTGAGGACATGAATACTGAATACACATAAACATTGACTCATAAAGATTGTAGAATCATTTTCTGTGGGTAAACAACAAAAAGAAAGAGATGCCACACGATTAACCTTTATTCTTTATGTTTTTTTATTTCATATTCTGAAGCTTGAGAGTTTTGTAGCACATCTTGATCAGAGGATACCTTATAAAATTTATAAAAGGTCCAAGGAACAAGTCAACAACACATATATTCTAATATATAATAAAACACACATATATTCTAAAATGTAATAAAACACACATATTCCAAAATGTTATTCCTTATCCAGACAGCAGCACAGAGATTATATACCTCAAAATCTTCAAATCGAGTCTTGGACGTGTTGAATTGATGTTTCTCCTTTCCAAAATCCCTGAACAAAAACCTTAAGATTATGCTTTGATTCCTTCTTATCAAGAAACATTTATAAATTTCATAAAATCAAATGCTCTAATAACACAACAGCCTTAAGCAACCATATTCCAAATTAATTATCTCCAAAGAAGCAAATGGATTAAACCCTTCTCTCGTCGAAGTTATAAATTACAACTCATGATCAGAAAAAAAATAGAATAGTACTCAGAACTTACTCTAGAGTATAGAGAGATGTGTCTAGAGCGCTTTAGGACGGCCAACTTGAGATGATTGTGATACCAAAAAGAACATTATGGTATGTAACTAAAGTGACCAATCTGATCCAAATAACAAAGAAATCTGGTCCAGATAACAAAGAAATGTACAGTTTTAAAACGGGTCTGTGTTCTATTTAAAAGGCCCAATCTGGTCCAAAAGAAACATATGATAAAAGTTACAAAACTATATTGACCAATCAAAACTCCCATTATATTCCACAATGTTAATGTTATGAAGTACTATCAAGTATTGGCTCCACTTATAGTTAAAAATGAAACACAATGATAAAAAATACTCATTCCGTTCCACAATATAAGATGTTTTTTTTTTGAATAAATGCAATATAAGATGTTTTAGAGAAATTTTAATGTTTCAAAATATAAGATGTTTTGATAATTCTAAAGTATTTTAATTTTATTGAAAATTGATCAACCAATTATATTTTACTGTATTATTTATGATTGGTTAATTTATATTTAATTTATACTGTTTAATAATATTATCTTTTTAAAAGGTAACTTTTTTTAATTCTTGTTCATTTAATCAAAACATCTTATATTAAAAAAACAGAAGAAGTACTGTAAAGAGAAATATAGCGGCATGTGGGAATGCATATTTTATATTGTAGCTTAAAATCAAGAGTTCCTATTGGCTACTTGAGAATATTTTTTTGAAATATATTGGTACATTTCGGCTTAAAATCTTAATTTATTTATGGCATCTTTAATTTTGACCAATGACATGCCATCCACGAGCCGATTAAGACAGGTGAACTATGATTAGAAATGACTGCATGATTACATAGATTAATAAAGAGGAACGAGGTGTCAAATGTCGAAAACGGTTGATGGTTGAAGGTCTAACAAAAAAAGGCTGCATTAAGAATTTAAGATTTAATTTTACTAAAACCAAAAAAGACCCATTATTCAGTCTTATTATATGTAAAAGGCCTTCTTTAGGGTTAGAAATTCATATTTTTGCCATATCATATACATCCTTAGGTTAAGCATTCACTTTAGGATAGAGTCAAACAAAATCATCCTTTAGGTTTGGCTTTAGGTTAGCTGACGTTTTGAATTTGGTTTAAGTTGGTTGGATTGGATACATGCATCTCTAATTTTCAACTCCTGCTGAGGCTTCAACTCTTTTATTTAAGAGGTTGGAACACCATGAATCTCGACCGGACATATTCTCAGAACACGTGATTTGTTATCCTTTCTTAAACTAAGCCCCTGCAGTTTGACAAAATGACCCTTATAGCAATTATTTAACTACAACACTTCTCAAAAAAAAATTATTTAACTACAACAGAGAGCACAATTATTTTTCGTTTGGATCAAGTAATTTATTATATAGTATTGTGTCGGTATTAGTGAGGAATATCCGAATCTATATCACTAGAAAAGAGCACCAAAGTTCCAAAAACTACAATGATGCTTTTATGCCGACCCAAGAAAAGATGCTTTATCCAATCGTATAGACCATGTATCGTGCCGTAACATCCCGAACTCAAACGTGTGTTTTGTACCATGGTTTCAATTGTTGTGAAAAAAAAATTACTAATGAAAATTTTGACTAGAGGATATACACGTACAAACTATATTCTAAAGTTTGCGGTTCAACTCTTAACATTATATATCTCATAACACACAATCCAAGTCGTATGGTACACGTCTAACGCACCGACATTGAATTTTCTTAGGCCTCAGTTTACCATATCCCCCCAACCTTACGTGCTTGCACGAAACTATAAGTGTTCCTTTATCTAAGGGAAGAACATAAACAAAGAAAAGGGTTTCGTGTGAATCATATCATCACATTGTTTTATTATTGAATACAATTTACAAAGTCAATTTTTTTTTAGCTTTTCTGTACAAAGGTCAGCTAACAAGAGCTGACATTCATTATTCACAAATAATATGTCAAACAAACGGATTATTCAGAAAACGAGCTTTTCAAATATTAAAGCAACGAATCTTTTTTTTTGGGTTAGCCGAATGTCTTCTCAGTGCTGTACGTCATGTAGAGGAAACCATCTTCTTCCTTGAAAGTATTGTACAAAGAGTCCATGCGAGCAGCTGCAAGAATCAAGAGAATAGTCAACGGTCTATTAATGGATGTTTTATTATTGAGAAAGTCTTAAACATGGATGGTGCTTGATTAGGTACCTGTTTGAGGAAGTGTGTTCTGTACAAAAACAAACAGAGCTTTAGATGGATCTAACTGTAGTCTATTGCTTAGCATGTGAATGAAATGTCCAACAGTCATGTCTCGTGGGACCAAGAACCTGCATACATCAAAATGTGATTCATTCAATATATATAATGTATTTGATCGTATCTCATATTTGATATATATTCACTTTAATCCAACAGGTTAGGTGATGACACACAACTTACTTGCTCTTCTCCATGTCAGGGAGGTCTGCATTTGAATATTTCTCAATGATCACCTATAATAATGAACCCATAGTAAAAAAAAAACATAATGCTGTAATTAACCATGGAATACCAAAAATAAAATAAAAATACTATAAAGACATAATTTCACATGTTCAGATCCAGGGAAGAGTCTACTCTCCAACAAAGAGTTTAAATATGTAAGGCCAATACCTCTTAATGATTCCAAAAAAAGATAAAATAAAAATGACTAAAAAAGAAAAAGGTTGACTCAATCATTAGATGACGTTGTAGAGTTATCATCAATCTTGTTTTAATTTCACTATTAACAAAAAAAAAATATTCAGATGATCTTTCTTTATCGTCACGTCAGATCCCTAAACCTAGAATTTGATTCGAACCCTAGGAGATCCATGATCACACGTCAACCTCAGAAACCAAACAATGATCTCAAGGCATTTAATTAAACTAACCGGAACTCTATCTGGATATTTGGCAATGATGTTGCTCGACTCCTTCAATCTCTCCTCTGCACCATCCAACAAACAAACAAAAAAAGCAAAGACCGATCAAGATCTGCGTACATTTCGTTTCCGCGGGAAAAAAAAATCAAAAACAGAGAGAACAGGAACAAACCAGAGGAGAATTGATCTTTGAATGACTTGACGACGATCCCCATTTTGTTTTTTTTCCGGAGGATGATGACGATCACGAAGCTGTTTGTTTTTTCTTTTTTTCTTTCTGTGGTGGTTCGCTTTGGTTGTTTGTGAAGAAACGGTAGGAGAGAAAGACAGATAGGAAGGTGAGAGAGATGATTTTATAGAATAAAGACAAGTAGTTACCGCAAGGCTGGTTAAAGTTGACATTTCGTCCTCCTCTGAATTCTTGGGCAAGTCAGGGACTTTCTTAATGGGCTGATTATATAATATGTTAGCCCATAAGATATTGCACAGAGAGAAAGGATTCGGTCTTATTTACCCACTTTATTCTCTGACGAACCAAAACAGTCTACATAACAACGTAACTTTTTTTTTTTTGTCACCAACTAACATTCATTCATAGCTCTAGTTTGGTGGGGGCATTAAAGCTACAACCACCTCTTGTTCATACAATCTTAAGGCATTTTTGGCCAGTAAACAGGGCCGGGTCTGAATAGAAACCCATCAAACATGTGCTTGGGGCCCGACGAAAATATAGATATTTTGGGGCCAATTATTTTTCATAAAGAACATGTAACTCTATTGGTTTGGGGCCTAAAAAAGTTTTAGATGGACCCGTGTTCGATTCTCTGCAACTGCATCTTATAATATTATCACTATTTTTTAGAAACAAAGGGCCAAAAATATTTTTTGCTTGTAGGTCAATATTTCTCAGGCCCGGCCCTGCCAGTAAATCAGCCTCCTCATTCCTCTCTCTCGAGATCCAACCAAATACAACATCATCAAAAGCACTAGCAATAATGTGGATATCTTCCACAATTCCATACAGCTCCAAGGAGGAGTTATCACCATTGACAGCCGAAATTAGCTGGCTCGAATCCGATTCAAACAATGCTTCCTTCACTCCATGGAAGCTGCAAGTAGCTACCGCTTCCTTCCGCGCTAAGCCTTCTGCAACTAGGACTGCAACTAGCGCTAAGCCTTCTGCAACTAGGACTGGAAGCTGCAAGTAACTAATAAGTACTAACAACGTAACTTATTAGTTAAAGTTTAAAAGATTTTACATCCAGGTTTGGGATTCAAATTCCAAACTATGTAATTTCTTACAGATTACAGAAAATCCAAGTTTTAAGTCTCAGAATCCTCATAAAGTTCTACATCCAAGTTTGGGATTCGAATTAGTATTATCGGTTGTCGAATCGTCTATATAATCTTTCTCGTATCATAATTGTAATATCATAATAAATCAGTGTTAAAAAAAAAAACAAAAACAGTCTTGGATTCCAAAAAGATAATCTAGATACAAAAAGTGTTTCATTTGCTGAAACAAATGTGAGTAAAAAATGAATTATACATTTATACACCATAACATAACCCACATAGAAATCATCTATTGGAAAAAGCAATTGCACTAAAGCCACCATACCATAAAGGATGTATAAGATGAGAACAGAGACTTCTAGGGTTCGGTTATAGTAGATTGTAAAGAAGATGATGAAGAAAAACACTAACTAAATGATCGTAGACACGATCCAGACCTATAAAATATGGTTGGAGTATCAGAGACCACGGATTTGATTAGTAGAATCACTTTGAGAGCCACCAAACTCATCCCAACGTACTTGTAGATAAGGTTTTTTTTTTTTTTTGGTAAAATATTCGTAAATAAGTTGGTTCTCGTCTTTGAAGATTTTAGTCAGTAGTGTGGATCCACATAGCTACTAACTAGTTGGAGTGTGATTTTTGTTGATTTCCAATAATTTAACTACATATTCATTCATATAGATTGTAACTTCAGTTAATGAAAAAAGTAAGTAATTTTTTTTGTTTTAGATTTGATTATCATTAAACCAGAGTATTTTTAAAACATATTTACATAATCTTATGGAGAGTCAAACAATTGTAATGTTTTCATATATAAATCAAATAATACTTTCCGTAAACTCGTTTGTCCCATTCTCTCCACATTTCTAGATTGACCTTTTCATTGGTGTGCTAAGCAAAAAGGAAAGCCAAGCTACTACTAAGAAATCCCTTATATATTAATTGAGGAACATTTGAAAAGATATAACCTCAATTTTGTATTAATTAAAAGAGGCCCCAATGCATAGGTGGCACTCAATTAGGTAGTCAATTACATTCAATTGAAAAATAAGTAGGTTCACATTCGATTTTTATATGTTGTTAGATACATAAGTTGGTCAAACTATATGATATAATGATATGATATGCTATTTGCTTTCCATAAATAAAACCAACGGATTACCATAAATGACTAATATATATATATATGATAATTAATGATTTTAATAATAAAGATTTGATAACAATTTATATCTCCTCTATCATTTTTTGTTTAATTTTATATTATTAAAATAAATTAAACAATCAAATTAGCTATAAAAGTAAAATTTAGATTTTTTCGTATATGTTATATTTTGAATTTTTAAAAATGACAATAAATGACTAAAACTATTAAAATTATTATGTTAAAAAATAATGATCAATGGTTTAACATTTTTATTATAAGAAGATACACATGATTTTAAAACCATATGAGTAAAAAATATCATTTAATAATAAAATAAATAAATAAATATATATATATATAGATTAAACACTATATACCATAAGATTACATAAATATTTTAATATTAAAACTTTCAATGAATTTGCAAGAACATTGGTAAATTATAAACTTATTAAAGATTTCAGATTGAAAATTTTGTTATCGATGATTTAAATATTTTGTTATTAAACGATAAGAATGATCATAGAACCGTATGATTATAAATTCTTATTTAATAAATAACTATATAAAATATACTATTCTTAGAAAAATAGGTTGGTCTATCTTAATTTATATTACACTTTTTATTAAATTAACTATCTAATTGATAAATAACTTACCAAAAATGTTTTGCACTTTCCTTAAATAAAAGTTACGAAATTACCTAATATGATTAACGTATATGTGAAAATTAATTATTATGAATAATAAATAATTGATAACAATTTTTGTAACTTAGTTCTTTTTTAATTTTATATTACTAAAAGATATTAAAAAATCACATTAAATATATAATAAAAACATTTATATTTTTTCTTATATGTTAAATTTGATTTTTTCAAAACGTCTATAAATTATTAAAAATTTGAAGATCCCCACTCTGAAAATTTTGTGATCAATAGATTATTTTTTTTGTCATAATAAGTTACAAATGATCATAAAATTGTATTAATATGAACTTTTATTTAATATTATAAAAAGATACACATGATTTTAAAACCATATGAGTAAAAAATATCATTTAATAATAAAACATATATATATATAGATTAAACTATATACCATAAGATTACATAAATATTTTAATATTAAAACTTTCAATGAATTTTTAAAAACATTTATAAATTATAAACTTATTAAAGATTTCACATTGAAAATTTTGTTATCGATGATTTAAATATTCAGTTATAAAACGATATGAATGATCATAGAACTGTATGATTATAAATTCTCATTTAATAATTGACTATATAAAATATACTATTCTTAGAAAAATAGGTTGATTCATCTTAACTTACATTATATTTTTTATTAAACTAACTATCGAATTGATAAATAATCTACCAAATTTTTTTTTGCACTTTCCTTAATTAGAAGCTATGAAATTACCTAATATGATTAACGTATATATAAAAATTAATTATTATGAATAATAAATATTTGATAACAATTTTGGTATCTTAGTTTTTTTTTAATTTTATATAATTGAAAGATATTAAAAATCACATTAAATATATAATAAAAACATTTATATTTTTTCTTATATGTTATATTTTGAATTTTTCAAAACGTCTATATATTATTAGAAATTTGAAGATTCCCATTCTGAAAATTTTGTGATCAATAGATTATTTTGTTTGTTATAATAAGTTACAAATGATCATAAAAATATAACACATATGAATTTTTATTTAATAAATATTCAAACTAAATAATATATATATATATATAAATAAATACTAATGATTTAAAGTAATAAGATTGGCTGATCAATTTAGTCGTCTAGTTGAAATCTTTCAAAAGTATGTGAAAGACTAAAGTCAAAGTAAATATAGATTTAGAATAGTAGTTATATTTTACTAACCGAAATACCGAAAAAACCGAACCGAACTGAAACCAACCCGATATCCGGATTGAACACCCCTAATCTAAATGAAGCCAAACTATTGTTTCATTCTCCAAAATATAATAAAAATAATAGCTTAATCCCGCGCAAGGCGCGGGTCTTATCCTAGTGTAAAAGAAAAGGAGAAATGTTTTACTGAAATAATTAAATTCTCAGCAATAATCTTCCTTTTTCCTTTTTCATTTCAGTAATTTCATTATAACAGACAGATAGGCTTCGTAGAGTCATCGGTTACGAATATGAATTTAAGACACTAAATGTTTGACTAAACAGACTTTCCTAAATTAGAAAGTCTCTGTTCTCCACCTCCCGCAGCCGCAAATCGTGGACTGAGAGGAGCTCTTCCAGCTGGCGACCTCGGACTACTCTCTCCTCCTCCTCTGTAATCACTTAAGCTCCGTATATACACTTTCTCCGAAACTCTAGGATTCTGAAAACTCACCACTCTTCTCATCAACTCCACTCCACCCGCAGGCGAGCCTCCCGTTGATCCACCTCCTACGCTGCCAGCGAGCTTAATGCTGTTCACTCTCCTTATCTCTCCTCTGCTCCTCGTGAACATCCCGTCCATCACTTCTCCACTGTCCGCAAACGACGTCGCACGGCTCACTTCCCCTTCCTGGTGCACACAAAATAATAAATTTTATCAAATGTTAATAAACTCTAGACCGTAACTAAACGTTTTAAAAGGATTAGTGCATAGTCGGGTGTTTATTTGATTTTCAAGAAAGCTCTAAAGTTTTATATAGACCAAAAAGAATTAAGAAGAGAGTTTGTTACTGGTTTGAGGTTGAATGATAAGAGAGCAGGAGCTTCTTCATACTCTGCAGCGTCCAAGTCCTGAAGATGAGCTCCTTTAAAGAAGTTAGGCAACACGTATTGCCTAACCGGAACAAGAAACATTATCATCAACGGGAACAAAACACCAGCCACCGGAACCCACGTGATCCCAAAGCAGACCAGCAAGTACCCCGTTTGAAACAAAGTAAACATCGCCATCGTCTTAAACGGCACCGTTTCAACAAACACCGCATGGTTATCCTCGAGAACTCTGCCAAAAAAAAAAACAAGAACCAAAATCCATTATTACAAAACATACTCTTGATTGTATAAGAAAGGTTGATGATGATGATTACTTGAATCTCCTGCTTGGAGCAGTGAAGAGAAGCACAATCCTCTCCCAGAACTGATTCCCTGGGAGGCTTTCAATAGCCATGTAAGCAAAGTAACCCCAAAGAACCGAACTAGGGATCCTTTTGATCAACGGCATCGCTGCAACGCATCCAGCAACCAACATAGCTTGAAGAAAGTTGCTTAGTCTTTGCTCTTTTACTTCCACTGGCAACACATTCTCCACTTCTGTCTCCACATCGAAAACTGCTTCATCAACCAGCGTATCTGCGTTTACTGATCCTAAACCCTTCTGCATTTGTGACTGTTTGAGTCCCTGAATCTGATACCGAGCAAACGGTTCAGTAGACGAGTTTAAAAAAAGTTTGATTATATAATAAACTGATGTAGATGATACACACATACATACCCGAGAAGCTCCTTGGTGTATCAGAGGGCTTTGCATTTGCTGGTAAGCTTCTTCCATGCTTCCGTAGACTTCTCCTAACGTTGCTTTGTTTCTGATGCATTTTCGCGCAGCTGCCACGAGTTTGTTTCGTAGTAACTGCACACATCATCTGGTTTTAAACGACAAGAAGGCCTAACACAGTGAGGTAATAATAACAAACCTGGTGTTTCAGTGTTGCTAAGCTTTTGGTGTGCATTGGTGATTGTGGGATGACACCATTAGATGGAGGGATCCCAAGGAGACCACATAAGATTGTCTACAGAAGAAAGGTTATATTGTAAATTAAACGGCTTAGTCAAGAAAGATAAGAGACTACATGTTTTACCAAGAAGCCTAGAAGAAGCAGATCATAATGAAAAGAAGGTGGCTTCCTCAGGTTAAAATCTTCCTGTTGTGCTAGCTGTGAAGCTACACTATGGTCAAAGTAGTAAAGAACAGCGATCATTGACGCTGGAACCAACGCTAAGATAATGTAAACCACAGGCACATCCAGCATCTCCTGCAAACAGTTTGGTAAAATATGAGCATAAAAGCAATAATAGTAAAAGAGAGTAATGAAACTGATTGAGTACCTTAATGACAGTCCAATTCTGATAAGCACCAGGAGACCATGGATTAGGACTAACGAGACGTCTTGGTATCCCTTGAGGAACACTCTTCCAAGGTATGTATGATACACAAGTCCACACTACCACCATCACTGGCACACCATAGTCTGCTATAAACCCTCTCAACCATTCTGAAAATCACAAGGGGACAAAACTAATATTACATGTTGTGGCTTCGCCCCGAACCTCCTAGTATGAGCACTAAAGGTTCCTTACCAGCACCAAATCTCCAAGACCTTGCTTTACGGCTTTTCAGAGCGGTATAAAGAAGTCCAAAAGACAAAACCAAACCGAACATTCCATTTGCAAACACCCAAGCAGGTTGGAACTGAGCTGAAGTAGGATTTGTTCTTCCAGGGACACCAAACTCATCCACAACGCCCTGTAAAAAAAAAGGGTAAAGAGTTTCAAACATAATGGCAGTGTATAAAGTTTGTGAATGTAAGCTATTGTTACTTACTCTAATGGCTTCTTGCATGAAAAGCATTGCTATCAAGATACCAAAAAGCTCTCCAGCAAGACGTGTAAACCGATTGATAAAGGAGCAAGCGCCTAGTATAGCTAACAAGAACAATAAGAGCCCCGTCCACAAGCAAACCCTTCAAAAGAAAGAAGAGAGATTGAATACTTATTTTGTTGTTATGTAAAAGAGAAAGATTTTGAGTTTTTACCATCCGGTCCACGCAAGAAAGAGATTAGACCCCAAGTCTTGTCTGTTTTTGGCGAAGTTGAACATGAAGGTGTACATTATAACAGTAGGCTCTGCAACACCGAGAATCAACAATGGCTGGCCTCCTATAATGGAATGTGTCACTCCACATAATGCAGTTGAAACTAAGGTTTGAACAGCTGTTATCTTCCCATCTAACCAAGTAGCAAAAAGAAACAAAAACACACAAGTTTACATCTCTCACTAAGATCAAAGATAGTAAGTGTAGGAGCAAGAGTGTGGTTGTTGTACCAGTATCTCTCTCCAGCTGCTCTCCAAATGTAATCACAGGAATGGCGGATGCAAAGAATATGTAAGTTGTTGGTGCCAGAATCCTATTTTTTTTTTTCATAAACTGAGATCAAACTCATCTCTCTCAAGCATTAACAAAAGAAAATGAGAAGATAAATGAATGTTACCTGAATCCAGCTCTGAAACCACTGGTCCAGTCATGTTTGTAGCATCTGACTCTTCCTTTGACGTCATTCTTTATGCCTTGAAAAGGCACAAAGCTCTCTGCCTCTGCCATTTAGATTTGGTGTCCTGCAAAGTTAAAAAAAAAAAATTAGAGTAAGTGAATGGTCAAGACAAAGTACACTATTAACCAAGATTAGAATTCTAAATCCAACTGGTTGAGATTTAATACTTTTGAAGTAGCTAAAACTGTTTTTTTTTTACTTCTGAATGTCACTAGAAGTCTAGAACCAAACTAAACAAAGAAAAGTTAGATACTTTGAATGACTTTATGAAAGTGTACCAAGAAACTCAGATCCAAATATGAATATCTTTGCGGGAAAGCTAAAAGAGAATCCGAAGAGATTTACTAAAAGCGTTGATTGCGGTTGTACAGTAGATTTGATTTGGCAAAAAGGAAAAAACTTTACAATATATTTTTGCTGGAAATCTCAAAAAGAAAAAGCAAAAAGCTGGTGAGAAAAAAAAAGAAACAAAAAGCTAAACAGAGAAGTAAAAGACATGGGATCTAAGCTTGGATTCAAGAATGACTTATAACGAAAAGAAAAAAAAACACTTACCAAAGACAAAACAGGTTAGAACTGCCCAGAAGAAGAAGAAGAAGAAGGAAATGTGCAGCTTGCGTTCTCTGCTCTTGGCCTCTTAAGGAGGGTTGTGTGAGATTTTTTTTAACTGTTGCAGATAAAAAATGTTGAAAGAAGAAAAAGAGTGAGAGTGATGTTGAGATCTTTATGGGAAGAGAGAGAGGAAGAGATGTTTGTCTCTGTGTTTCTGCCTCGGGTTTCAGACAGACACAGCTCGTGATTGGTTGGTACTTTGTACACATTTGTCTAATAACGCGGCATTAACATGTTTCTGTTTCACTCTTTAATTAATGTTTTAATTTAAAATGAATCTCTACCTTTTGTTTAGTCAAGTTGATTCATTATCTCTTCTCTCGACCCAAACAATAACATGTACTTATTTCAAAGAGAATTTGGATTTTGGGACTGACATTTCCTCGGATAGATGATTTGGCATCTTTTTCCACAAAAAGTCCCATTCTTCCTGATAATGACGATTCACAAGATTTATTGGGTTTTGTAATTTTCTTCTAAAAAAATTGGCGATTTTTTTTTCCAATAAATATATCCTTTCTACTAGTGGCAACCTATTTATATGGTAAGAAACAGAGAGAACGTCCATTAATAGAGTGGCTTCATCCATAGATTCCAATGGAATTTTCGAAATATTATTAATTATAAATGATATAAAGATATTTCAAACTTGAGATCTTTTTTTTTGTATGCTTATCTCAACTTTTAAAATATTACATATATTATTTTATTTTATTATTTTTGATTTATAAATTATATAATGTTATTATTTGTTTAATTATACTTTAAATTTTTTTATTGAAAACCCATAGACGAGGGTCGAGGGATGATCTTTAATACGTGTAAAAAGTAATTTGTATTTCTTTAAAGAATATAGGTTAGTCATACGATGAAAGTAGAAGCATTTTCGTTGACAAGAAACACTTAACGTATGCTACACTATCACTATAGCTGACTGAATATACTCTTCTTATAAGACCTGTTTTAGAAACTATATATACTTATCTGATAATCTGTATATATGAGGAGGGATTGTCTTATTATAACTTTTGAAACGTATACGCCACGATGCAAACCTTGATTGTCTTGTCTTCGTGATCATTTGCTCGGGTTTTCCGGGATTAGGGGATGGTGTTTCAATGTTGAGTTCGATGCTTCTCTTCTTCAACTTCAACTTCGATTAGATTGGTTTGTCTTAAGTTGTTCACTGTTTTAGAGTTTTAAACTGTTGATGTGTTTTGTTTCTACTGGGAAAATGTTAAGATTAGTTTCTCTATGAAGAAGATTACTATTCTTGAAAGAGCTGAGATTAGTGTATAACTGCACCAAGTTTGTGACTAATCAAATATAATATATTCGAGGTCTAATGCTTCTACCAACATTCATATCATCAGCATCAATCACCACCAGGAAAACCACGTCCAATACCAAATGAATCATCTGTCATTCCAAATCCGCCACTACGACCACTAAATCTGTCGTAACATTTCATAGAGGGCCAACATGCGAAGACCTCATTTTACAAATGTTCTGATTGTTTTGGTTTAAGTCAGACCAAAATGAGTTCCAAGCCTCAAATACAGTCAGTAAAGAATTTTCTAGTTGAAAAATAAACTTAATTTCATTATAATTTAACCCAAAATCTTGTATTATGAGTAGCTAAAACAATAAACTTCCTCTTGTTGAGGTCCAGGTCACATGATCGGCTTCAACCAAATGCAGGGACCATTTGATTAAAATTTGGAATTGTAAGTATAGCGAAAATGTTTCAGTTTAGGTTAATGTTTAAGTTAATATTTATTACGATCTTCAAAATTGTAGGTGAAAAAGTTTGGATAGAGTGAATGTTCGGTCTTCAAAAGTACATAGAAGAACTAGGGGTTGGCATATGTACCTAAATCAAACCAAACCAAAATTCACCAATGGAAATTCGAAATGTGTTATGTAATAGCTCGAATTGGTAAATTTTTTTAATATAACTCAAAACAGATTAGCAGGACTAACCCATTAATATTACGTTCTCATATCATGCATAATACGACTACGTCACGTTCCCACGTAATGCATAGAAAAATAAAACTAAATACGATGATACAGTCTTTTATTAAATGATGATACACTCTTTACGACATCCCATGTTATGCATATTGCATTCTCTACGTTATTACGTTCTCACGTTATGCACATGACCGTCTAACAGCACGCGTAAGTGGAGCGGTCGAACATGACCCCGAAATATAAAAATAAAAAATTTAAGAATTTTTAAAAATATATAAATAAATTATGGTAAAAACTTTAAAATTTTAGATATAATGCTAAATTTAGAATTTATAATATAAACAATCAGACAAACTTGATAAAATGTACAATTAATAATTATTTTGAACATGGTCTAAAATTAATTTGAAGCGGCCCTGGTTATGCATAATATTAACAATGCATTAATCCATCTATCACTCTCATTCCATGAATCAAATAGTATAATACCATTCCACTTGAATATACAAAAGCTATTTGAGTAAGCCTCTGGCCAGACCAGCGCAGGGGAAGCAAAGACACGTGAATCCAGGCGACGCAATATTACCGGTTCACTCCATGACGTAAAGGCATCAGTTTACGCAAATCAGTCCAACTACTTTCATTAATGAAAGATGTTCAAAATACATTATATAGACTCTCTCTAACCATTTACCATTTACTCAAACTTGGCTGGAGAATGGCATTGGCTTACTCCACCCTAACCTACTGGCTCGTGAACCACCCCTACATCGCCAACTTCACGTGGACCGAAGGTGAAACCTTCGGCTCCACCGTGTTCTTTGTAGCCGTTGTAGTCTCCCTTTACCTCTCCGCAACATTCCTCCTCCGACATGCCGTCGTTTCACTCCCCTCACTCGGTTCCAAAATTCTCAAACCAATCACAGCCGTTCACAGCCTCGTCCTCTGCCTCCTCTCTCTTATCATGGCCGTTGGTTGCACTCTCTCCGTAACCTCAGACCCCACAATGCGCCTTTTCCACACGATTTGTTTTCCCCTTGACGTGAAACCTAAAGGACCGCTCTTCTTCTGGGGTCAAGTCTTCTACCTATCCAAGATCCTCGAGTTCGGAGACACGCTCCTCATCATACTCGGCAAGTCATTCCAACGGCTCTCGTTCCTCCACGTGTACCACCATGCAACGGTTGTGATCTTGTGCTTCACCTGGCTCCGAACCCGCCAGTCAATGTTTCCTGTCGCGCTTGTGACGAACTCGTTGGTTCATGTCGTCATGTACGGTTACTACTTCCTTTGTGCCGTTGGACGGAGACCGAGGTGGAAGAGGTTTGTGACGGAGTTTCAGATTGTGCAGTTTGTTTTCGGGTTCGTGTTATCAGGTTGGATGTTTCCGGAGCATTATTTCGGGTCGGGTTGCTCCGGGGTTTGGACAATATATTTCATGGGTGCGTTTAATGGGTCTCTCTTGGTTCTCTTCTTCAACTTCCGCTCCAAGAACTATGCTAGCAAGAAACAATTAGATAATTATTTTCCAAAAGAAACGATTAAACTGGCTTAGATTGTTGAATATTATGTATTGTCGATCTCTTGTTGTGTTGTTGTTACTTGAAATGATGTTTGTAGTGTTTGAAATTTTTTTTATTATGAATAAGATGACGAAATATATTAATAATGTATTTAGTCAAAAAAAAATATTGAAAATGTAACATTAATCATGAAGTGGCTGATTTCTAGATTCGAAAATTGTTTAATTATGAATAAGATGACATAATATATTGACAATGTAACACTAATAATAAAATAGCTGATTCCTAGATTCAGAAACGTGACATTAAGGTGACTTTTAAGAGTTGCACAATGAGATTTGTCTACTCGTACACCACTAAGTTTGTACCTAATCGAATATTAAATTTAATATATGTAGCTACTAGTTTGTAGTCCAGATTATTTTGAAGGTAATTGTTGGTGTTTACATAAACGATAAAATCATAAAATTCTCAAATACATTACAAACTAACTCTCCATAATACAACAAGAAAACGAGGAAAATAAAATAAGAATAAAGAAACTCCAGCATTTAGCAAGACCTCCAATTCAATAACCAAACATATTGGGATGAAATAGTGTTTTCTTCATTCTGAGGCTTTAAAAATTTAAAATTATTCTCTGTTTCGAGTCTTGGCTTTTAGGGCTTATCAACTAAAGCTGCTTCTACCTCAGACTCGACAACACCATTCCCTTGTCTTTCAGACAATGGAGCAGGGACCACGGTTTCAGAAGCAGCAGTTCCTACAGTGTCTGGATTCACGACAGACTCAGCTGGTGGTTTAATATCAAACCCAGAAACACGCGGTCGCCTATCCCTTCTTTCATACACTGGACTAGGACTACGGCTATAGCTTCTGCTCCGTTTATGACCACTACGCCTAGGGCTACGACTCCTTGAGCGTGACCAGCTCCTGCTACGACTACGGCTATAGCTCCGGCTGCGGCTCCTGCTATAGCTCGGGCTACGACGTGGCCTAACCAAATCAGGACTTCTGCTACGGCTTCTACCTCTTCTGTTATCAAACCGTCCACCACCACGACTAAAGCCTCTACCACCACCACCACCACCACGACCAAAGCCTCGACCATCCATATTATTATTACCAAACCGACCAAATCCACCTCTACCCACATTCATACGACCACCATCAGGACCAGGAAAACCCCGACCACGTCCAAATGAATCATCTCTCATTCCAAATCCGCCACTTCGGCCTCCAAACCCACCGCCACGCCCACCAAACTCACCTGCAGAATCCCAACGGCTACCACCACGGCCAGAGTCAAAACGGTTTACCATGCCTCTTCGGTCCTGATTAAAACCCGGACCACCACCACCACCACCACGCATTGCAATGTCCCTCACTTGAGGCGGTACTTGCTGGTTTGCTCCTTCCAGGACTTTGATCAAATCAGGTGCGTATTTCCAATCTTGCTCTGTAAAGAAAGTGAATGCAACTCCAGTTGCACCAGCTCGACCAGTTCTCCCGATACGATGGACATAGTCTTCAACACCAGTTGGAAAATCGTAGTTGATCACAACTCTGTAGTGGTATAACGCAATCAAAGGTAAGGAAGGTATCTTGATAATAAGCAAGCAAAGAGATATATATAACAAGAACTATTACAACAAACCTTATGTCTTTTATATCGAGCCCCCGGGCAGCAACGTCAGTAGCTATCAACACACACGACTTCCCGCTGCGGAACTGGTTAAGAACCCAATCTCTCTCGCCTTGAGATTTGTCTCCATGGATTACAACAGCACCAAAATTACGTCCAACGCTGCGTGAAAGATGGTCACAAAGCCTCTTTGTGGCACAGAATATTATAACTTTTGAACCTCGTTCTTGCGACCTAAGGATTTGCTCCAAACGCCTCTCCTTCTCCATTTGTGGGACAACTTCAACATACTGCAATAGTAAGCATGGAATTAGTAACCTCATCACCAACTTCTGTAGAAGGAAGTGATAAATAATGGTTTAGATGATCATCACCTGCGTTATCGCCTTGTTTGCAGCCAACTCATCTACGCTGCCTATGTTAACTTGGACAGGGTTCACGAGAAGATCGTTTGCAATTTTCCTAACTTCATTTGGCCAAGTCGCAGTGTACATAAGAGTCTGTCTCCGCGGAGGTATTTCATTCACAATCTTACGGATTTGGGGTTCAAAACCCATGTCAAGCATTCGATCTGCTTCGTCAAGCACAAGGAGGGAAACTTGTTGGAAATCAATCTTCCTCATCTCCAGTATGTCATTTAGGCGCCCAGGAGTTGCCACCACAATATCAGCTCCTCGTTCCAATTCTTGCAATTGAGGACCCTTTGGAGCTCCACCATACAAGCACTGATAACCAAAATATAGATAAGTATCCAAAAAAACAAGGAAGGCTCTATCAGCCATGACGACAAAAGTCAAAAGAGACTCGAATAAAACTCACAGTGCATGATATTCTGGAAGACCGGCCAAACCTAAGGGCTTCATTTTGTATCTGTGTAGCTAGCTCCCGAGTAGGAGCTAAGATCAAAACCGTGGGGCCATTGCGGGGGTCATTACGACAGTGCCTAAGAAGAGTGAAGGCAGGGATCAAGTATCCCAATGTTTTACCAGAACCAGTTTTTGCAATTGCAACTATATCCCTGTTCTGCAGAGCAATTGGCCATGTTTGAGCCTGGATCGGTGTTGGTGATGGAAATCCAGCAGAAAGCAACTGATAAACAAAAAACCATTAACACACAATAATGCTTACAGAACCAAGGCCATTAATAAAGTTCATAATAAAACTGACCTCTCTAAGTAATTCAGGTGGGAGACCACTAGATTCAAACGTGATGAATGGTGCTGGAATGTTCTCACCCTGCACAAGAGCGATAGATTTTTAAAAGTGGCACACAAATTAGAATATATGAGAAAAGCGCAAGGTTTAATACTATTCTAAAATGCTATTACTTATTCCAGTTGAAGTTCGTCCAATCCCACATTCTCAGTAGTTTTATGGACAAACATTCACTGAAACAACAATTGCAAAAAATTACAGCACATTACAGCTTAAAGAACTTAACAGCCAAAGGCAAGCAATCAAAGAATATGAACTTACAGTTACTGTGATTTCATGCTGTTTTCGGTAACTATCAACAGGCGAAAGATGGGGACCATCAGGAGTTGTTACAAAATGAGGCCTTCCTACGGTTGGAAAAGCTGGACCAGCGTGTCCGTATGGTCCATGCCCTGTCTGCCCCATGGCCGGATCAGCATGTGCAGGTGGACCGCCACCTATCCTTATATCCTGCATATTATTTTAAAATGGTTCTTTACCTGAGAAATGACTCCGAGGCAAAGATATTTCACAAGATAAAAAAGATAGGAGAAAGTGATCATCTGCAGCTAACCTCAGGCATTGCTGCAGGATGGCGTGGCTGTGCACCTCTCATCGGCCCTTCCATTCTTGTGTTACCGTAGGAGTCATTTCCAGGTCTAGCTTGTAGATTATTCTCATAGGTATTATTAGATCGGAAAGGGGAAGCATGAGACTTCTGGTGCAACATTTGGTCCATGTGATGTGGAGGCCTAGGTCCAAGCTGCTGGTGAGCCAGATTAGCCCCTGGCTGTTGAAACTGTGTGACTGCAGCAGGGTGTTGAAAGTTTCCTTGAGGTCCACTGTATTGCTGAGTTGCATTTGGTCTTTGTGATGATGCCTTAGCCTCAAAGGCGGTATTTTGAGATGGGGAAGCTTCAGAATTTTGTAAATGGGGTTGTGAAAACCCAGTTTTCTCACCCCTATGGAACTCCTCCCCCTCCCTCTTTGGAGGCATTGAGTTGTACTCTTGCTGGCTCGGAAACTGCTGACCCTGGGGACCCATCTGAGGTGGCGTCTGATGTGAACTTTGAGTCCCTTGTTGTTGCATGTAAGGACGATAACCCATGTACTGTTGTTGTGAATGTGGATACTGATGGCTCAGCTGCTGAGGCATCTGTGAATGCTGGTTCTGCATTGCTTGCTGCTGCTGCTGCTGCTGTGGTGTTGGCTGATACGTCTGTTGAGAAGGATGCCCATGTGGCTGCGGCGCCATAGATTGGCCCTGTGGTTGTGAAAACTGTTGACCTGATTGTTGAGGCATCTGCTGTCCCGGATGCTGCTGCTGCTGCATCATTTGGGGCCTTCCATGTTGAGATGGGAACTGCTGAGGCTGTTGTTGTAAACCATGTTGCTGAGGCACATGACCAACGGGCTTTCCTAGCTCAAGCTGAGCTTGATGTCCTTGTTGTCCTGCGGAAGGTACAGGAATCTGAGCTAGCTTCGGAGGAGCACCAGCTGGCAAAGGTGGAGAAGGTCTTTCGTATTGAGTAACGTTCGTTTCAGGATTCCAGTAATACAAAACGCCGCTGCTTCCATCGATAAGTCCCTTCCATGGTTTGGGAAGAGTGGGATCCTCTGGAGCGTATCGTGGACCAGCAGAAGCTGGAGCTGCTTCTGCCGTAGCCATATGCAAAGGCTCTGCAATCAGAGAAATTCTCATGTTATCATCTTCAAGAGACCTAATTAACCTAAGCTTTGACACTATGATTCATCAACGAGATAGTTAATCTAGGCTAACGTGCACAAAATCAAATCATTCAACAATCGATTAACATCATCTGCTTTCCACGAGACTATAACACAAGACATGCCGATAAATCCAACAATCGCCGATTAGATTTAGAGTTTGAGAGATACACTTACATCGACGGCGACGCCTGTGCGATGCAAAGAAGACGAATTTCTCCGGTGTCAACCAGAGAGATGACGTCGCTGCAAGCGAGAGACTATAGTAGAGACAAGGAGCTGGGTTTCGGCGTCTTGATTGAAGTAGTGAGGCTGGGGTTCACGAAAGAGAGAGAATAAGAAAAGCGTACGACGTCGTACTCGAGAGTTTTAATACGACAGTGTTTAATAGAACTTTGGGTAAATCTTTACTTGGGCCCAGCCCAAACGAAAATAAAAGTCAGCAATTTTCAAAGATCTTTATATTTCTTTTTAACAATACTCCAATTAAAAAATATTAATATAGTTGAAAACAAGAAAAAAGAGAGAAAATTAAAAATGTTGTAAAAAAAGAGAGAAAATTAAACATATAAACTAATCATTAAGAATCGATAAAAATAATTAATTTACCATCTAAAATCAAATATACAAATTATGAAAGAAAATTAATAACAAGATTTAAACTTACCAATAAAATTAACTTTTTTTTTTACTTGCGGATACAAGAGAAATGTTGCAACAAACAAAGGATAAACTGCTCTGAATCAGCTCAAATCAAACCAGATGAGATCAACTCACTTGGTAAATCTCCATGTCTGAGTGTTTATAATCAAAGAAATCATAAATGCGAGAAATAATGTATGTACAAGCTTAAAAATAGCATATTAAACTGAGTAAAGTAGATCCCTCATCTACCATCAATATGCCAAACCTTTCTTCACTAGCCTGACTTGCGAGATACTCTCATGGCAAAGGCTCCTGCGAGTCTCCAAGACGAGACAAGTGCAAGTAAGCATCAGTCCCTGCACGTGTCAACAACAAACATACATCAAAGTTGATCTCAAATATGAAAGGATATGATCTCAAATATGAAATGGAATAAGCATTAGACTCGCCGTATCCTTCCATGGATATGATCTGCAAATCTCCACCAAAATAGCGAGCATACAAGCGACTAATAGGCAGACCATAACCATAACCAGCCATAGTCAGGGGAACATCAGCGGTTCCCAAGTCCACATCTTCTTCAAGTGGGTTTCTTGCAGTGCTGTAGAGGTAAGTGAATATTTTGGGGAGACCGCTTCTCGGTATACCTCCACCTTCATCTGAGACCTATTATAGATTAACCCACAACAATGATCAGCTCAAACTGCTGCAACAAAAAAGATTGAAAAGCGTAGCAGAGAGGGAAACAACAAACCTTTATCGTAACATCTTCGATTCCATCAGCAACAATGATACGGATTGGTGGTGCAACCCTATCAGAGTCAACAAACCGCTCTTGGACAGCACGGAGAGAGTTTTTGACTAGCTCATACACCATAAGATGCAAATGGGTCGGAACATACCTATGAAAAGGAGTATCAAAACACCATTGTTGGCTATGTGAAAACAAAAGCTAGAGAATGAATCCAAGAAGAGAACAAGAACTCACGGAAAGGTGAAACTTGGATCGCCATATATGTTTATCTCCGGAGCAGAACCATACTCTCTGAAACAAATTGACCTTGCATCTTCACTAGCATTCCTTGCCACCTCCATAGGAGACATCTTGGTGTGTATGTAACCCACAGTATGAAGTGGTGGGTTTGGATTATGCAACTCAACATGCTGCCCTGAGAATTTTCATTACAACATCAAACAGTATTAACACAAACGAAGATTTTTCAGTTAAGTAATTAAAAAAAAAACAAGTCTTACCGATAAGCATACGGATCCCTATACGTGACAAGTAGAAGCGATCAAGAAACTGATGAATCTCATCAAGTTTTTCGTAGAGTTTCATTCCTTTCTTCAGCTGGTTAACACCCAGAGCCATCATGGGAACCACGTTGTTGTGCCTTACTTTAACAGCCTTAATCATCTGAGTGAACTCTTTCTCATCAGCAGTATCCTTGATCTCAGGAAACGCTCTCATGTCCCTGAATGACTCCACATACCAATCCCTCACCTACAAAACAAAACAAAACAGCACAGTTAGAATGAAAATGAGAGAATAATTCAACACAATACATCACTCCACAAAAAGATATTTTAAGATTATTTAGGTGTCAAAGTTGCCAAATCTTATGTCATTCCAGAGACCGTTGAGATCGCACATCGGAAGTTTAAATAGATAACAATAATATATTTAAAAAAATTGGACTAATCCACTCATGGCCAATTCATGGCCAATTAGTTTTAAGTTGGAAGCCGTAGAACCTGTCAAAAAATGGTTTATCACAGTCTAAAAAATGAACCTATAAGAGCCATCAACTCGAGAGATCGTGTCGAAAAACAACACTAAACACTTAAATCAATTAGTAATTGTCGATTGGTTTTGAGTTGGAAGTCCGTAAAACTTAACAGAAATTACATACAAAGCTGAACGGAATCACTCGCAAACAAAACGGTTCTAAGGATCTCCAGAATCAATTGACCCACTCACTAATAACTAAACCGTAAACCGGAATAAACCGGAACCTCCGAAGCATACCTTCAAGACGGCAGGTTTCTCAGAGAGGCCATAAGGCAGCGTCTCGAGTTCGATCGCACGCCTCGCGATCCGAATCGGAAGCTCCTTGTGAAGAAACTGCGCGGAGATCAGGAGGTTTCTCTCAGTGGGAGTGGAACCGAACTCCATCATGTACCTGAGGCTCACGCCCGTCTGCTTCATGCATCCCCATCTGTGAACGTCCTCGATCAAGCTCTTCGAAAACATCTCGCTAGCCTTCTTCACCGCCATCCTTCGTCGTCGCCGTCGCACTCCACTGTTATCATCAACCCGCGAAGATGATTGGATAACGAGAGAACAGAGAGGATTGGGTTTAAGATGGGCACATGATAGATGATAATAAATACTCTTTTAATTTGTAATTTTTGATTAATGATATTTACTGAAAGGTTGTGTTGTGTTTCCCGCTAATTCAATGGATTAGGATTTACTGTAGCGAGTGGATTGAGTGATCGTGTGGTTCTGGTTATTCTGGAATATTATTTTAGATTATTATTTACCTTTTTTGAGGTTAAAGTCTTTGTTATATTATTATTCTTTTGGGTCAAGAACTCAAGATTAAAGTCTTTTTTATATGACAAATTTGCCGTCAAAAAATATGTCAACATTATGTTGTTAAGTAAAAAGGGAATTGCACACACAAATTTCAAAAAGAAAAAAAAAACTATTTTGGTTAAATTGTCATGATTATTTTGTGAGATAAATTTCCCAAAAACATTTTAAAACATGATACACACCTTTTGATTGTATTATCTTATGTGGAAATTAGAGAAGAAGCACACTACAAAAGGCTTCTGGCCCGTTCTTCTCTTATAAGCCCAACACTTTATTGGTGTGTGTGTGTTTTTAATAGCATATACCACTATTTAATGTATTATAGATTAAATACAAATATTTTTTTAAAAAATTATTAGTTATTAAAATAAAAATCCAATGTAAAATAATATTTTTTTAATTATTTTTTTAAATCACATTCATTAAGGAAACATATGAGTAGATTATTAATTTCATGTAGCCAAGTTTTGTAGGCAATTAGTGTTCGGCTAAACTCATAAGCATTCCACGTAGAGAAGTTGGAATTTGTAAGTGTTGTTTATTTTGGAACAACAAACGAGTTGGTGTTTGACTTCAATATCTATCTCACCAACTTCGTGAATCTTTCAATGGCTAATTTGTTTTTTTACACTAACTACTGTTAATATCACGTTGACCTCATTTAACATATTCAGACTTTGTTCATTCTCCATGTGCATGAGTTCATCTTTGACTTGTTCGGACTAGAGGATTTGTTTCTGAATTCCATTTCACTTGTGGAATATATCATATGGTCATTGAAGACCAATGTTTCACATATCAATAAATAAACTACACTACTTTGTTTTTTGTTATCTTTACCGACGATTGATGCACAAATACACACATGTTAATCGTTGCAAAGTTAGTTTCGACATCAACTATTGTTGTATAATTCCTATTTGAATAAAAAAGACAAAGAGATTCCAAAAGGCATGAATGGTTTGTGTGACTAATTTGAAGAGATATTTCACTAGTTTGACCAGAGCATAATTAACTAATTGTTATTGTATATTAATTCCAGTAGAGAAAACAAATCACTCATCTTATTTATTGATGCTTTCACACTTCCATTGTCATTGTTTCAAAAGTCATTTTAAATAGTATTTTTGTTGATAGTCATCTTACATAAGAAATCATTTTTAGAAGAAACTTATATATAACGCAAAACCCAAAGAAATTAAAGCAATTTTAAGTGACATAAAATGAGGTTAGTGAAAAATGTATGTCTTTAAACAAACTTTTAGAGAAAAGATGAAAAGAATAATAATACTTTACGGAACACTTGTGTTCTCCACTTTGGAGGAAATTAAATTGTTTAGAATATAAGTTTGAAGCTTTTTATAATCCTAAATAATACTTTATGTTCTCCATTAGCTTAATTCTCTCTCATATTATATATAACTTCACATATTTGCGTTCACATTTAACATTCCATGGTGTGGGTCAATAAATTTATATGTAATATAAAGTACATTGAGATTAATTAGTATTAGAAGCTTCCAACCAGAAATTTCACTAATGCAATACATGTTTAGTACTTACCAACTCTTTAATATAAGTCATCCCATATATTCAACAAATAAAAGGAGTATATTATTATGATCATATTTTTGGATGCTTATCGTGTATGTCAAACAGATTTAATAATTTATTTTGGTTGGTTCATAAAATAATGTAATGATATACTATGCATATTAGTAGATATTTATACATGCAATTTTCCACCCTCATATATACATGTACATAATAATAACACTGTCATAGATACATATATGTTTTAGGAATTTGTCTTGGATGATTTATTACATTCTCAGATATTTCAAAAAAAAAAATTTAACATGGTTTCAACATTGTGAGTTTTATCATCACCTGGTCATTCTTAATTGTATGTTTACGATTGTTTCCATACTGGTTTTGGCATGAATATTGTTTGGTTTTGTGAATTTGCTAAGCTCCTAATTATGTATTAATTGTGTCTCTATACCAAAATGTTGCCGCAAATAAAACATGATAAAATGTAATGTAGAGAGACCGGATTTGAAAGATATTGGATTTTTTAAATCCGCATACGGTCGTGTATTTCAAATAGCAATAATAAAGTGTAAAAAAAAAAGAGAAAAGTACATATTTTTTCAAAGTAAGTAATATAATTGTCAAAGGAGTCGTTTATTTAGTCCACTTCAAATCAATTGATAATGGAATTCTACTTCCCTGCATTTTCTTCAACACAAATTTTATTCCAAATTAAGGGATTTCTTATTTTGTGGCCTTTTGTCCAACTGAGTCATATCCCGATTGTTATAAGCGTGGCTAGCGCATAATTTTCATTTTGGTTCATCTAGAATTCTAGATTCATGGTTAATGTCTATCTTTTTCTTAGGAGTCACTCTGGAAACTGTAGGATCAAACGTGTTTTCATTTTAAACTATTTCTTCTAGTGTTGTTTTGTTAAATTTATCTTCTCATTTTTTCTTCCAAAATATGCAGTTTTATATGTTCACATTAGTTTCGGTTTTGTTGAAGTACTTACGTCTTAGTTTGTATAGATAAAGCATTTTACTTACTCTATGATTAAACTTCTTGGACTTGTTTAGTACATTCTTGACCATATAACATGTTAAATTGCGGCGAAATTACAAAGAAAAAGTGTAACGTTTTAATGAATTATTATACAAGATATATACATGGATGTATGAGAGCGTCCTTGTGTTGTTCTAACTGATTCATTTGGATTTGTGCCTCTACTAATGATGCCCACAGGAATTTGTTGCCACATTGTTTATTGATTCACAAATTTTGGCCTAATAACATAACTTATGAAAACCAAGTATACATTATTACCTCTTTATTTTAATTATTTTAATCATTTTCATTAGTTAGATTATGATATCGACCAACCAATCATGATTAGACATCAAGGCTTACAAGTCTTGCAAGAAAAGGATATATTTCAGTCTTTCGGGTGTACGTGGCCTCGTGCTGATATGCCCAATCCATTGGCTGCGATAATTCTCTTATAAAAATATATTATCTGGTATTTAAAAGGTTCTTTACAGTTTCCCGTTTCTACTTACCCCGAATTGGAGACCGATGTAAAGGATGTTAAGAATCAAAATATTATGGATGCAGATCATCACAATCAGTTGTGTCAGAGGTAGCTTTTTTATAGGCAGAGATATAGCTGGTAATAAAATTTTATTCGTCCATAAGTAACAATTTGGCTGTTTTGTACCCAAAAAAAAAACAATTTGACTGTCTAAGTTTTAGATATCATAGTTTTTCCTAACTTTTGAAACTTGCAAAAATGATTCTATATTGAAACTAAAGTAATTAAGGATTTTTGACTAACTAAAATATTTTCATATTCTTAGATACCACAAATAGAAAGGAAAGAGTAATATTATGTTCATAAGGTAGCAAGGACTATTATTTTAAAGAAGGATGTGGTTCCCTTAAAGAAAGACATGTGTGGAGCTAAAACAAATTAATTATTTCTACATACATGTCTCAATTATATTCTGTGTGTTTTATAGTTGCGACTTGTGAGTGTGTATCAAGTCATTTACACTTCACTCACTTTGTAGTGACAACACGTGATGTACGTGCCACCTAAGTTCTTTATTTATAATAATGTTTAGATGTCTTCTAAACAATATGAAAGCCATCAAATTCAGAATGTGCATTTTTTTGCTGAAATTTTAAATTGATTATCAACAAAGAAAAAAATGTTACAGACAACAACTGAGGTTTATGCTTTCAATATGAAAGAAAAAAAACATATGAAAAGAAACAATGAGGTTGGAGCTTAAGAATTACTGGTCCTGCCAAGCCAATGTTGCATCATGGTACTATAAAACGCTGGCTTACGGTTCCTTAGTGAAGAAATCCTGTTCCTGATAGCCATCAAATTCAGAATGTGCATATTAGTAGATATTCCTATTTGGTTTTTGTGGCAATGCAGAATATCAGAATTTTCATATACCATCATCTAAGCGATCGTTATGTTCAGTTTCGTATTATATGGTTTTGGTTGAAGTTTAATGTAATGCAATTATTTGAGAAAAAAAGTTAACTAGGCGATCGTGATTCGTGTATATGAATAAACCGCTTGTTATACCTATATCTTAAAGATTAAACCATTGGGTTTGATAAGCAAAACGAGTTGACATATTGCCAAGTTGACAAGCTGATGCATTAGTAATTAGTTAGGCGTCGTATGCTTGTAGCTTTGAATTTTGTACTTAAATGTACAAGAAACTGTAGTGAATGATATTTAACTAATTACAACAATTAATATAGTTGCTTCGAGCGTGGCTGCGGAGGCCGGAAGGTATTTTTAGAGAGTGGTTCTGTTTTTAATAATTATCGATTAATATCGTGTATTACGTTATATACGTTTGTCGGAATAAGCCAGGCTAAGGTAAAATGTTTTTTAAAAGAATCATCAGCTCTGCAAAGAGCCTAGCAAGCCAACAATCCGCCACTACGTATATAAATTCCTATTAACTTAACATGAATCACAATCATTTTAAATACAAAATTAGAGGAATCAAAAATTATAAAATAAAGTTTTTTTCAAAAAAAAATTAATTATATAATAAAGTTTTTTCATGCAATTTTTTCCAACTACTATAAAGACTCTTTGTCTTATTTCGTAATAGTTTATGTTTTTAATTTGAAAGATGTTAGTCCCAAAAAGAATTATATAATAAATTATAGGTATTCAATTTTATAATTTTCTTAAAATGTGAAATATCCCTCGTTAATAAACTAATTCAATATATTGATTTTGCAAAATATTTAGGATCGAACTTGAAATCTCACCGGTAGTTTCCCTTTTATGCATCGTCAATATTAAAACATAAAAAGAGTGAGTTTGAGTTTTTAAAAAGTTTACAAACAGAATTCGAACGTATTTAATAATAAATAAATAAAACACAGTTCCTATATTACGGCTGTATAGTCCCTTCTTCGCACTTGTTCCAAATAATTTTAAAAATAAAAACAAAAATTGAAAACTATCATCTTTTCTCTTCTATAAAACCCACAACTTCTTACTTTCTTGTGCATCCATAACTCATCCTTTCTCTATCTACAAATAACTCCAAAAATATCAATCTCTCTCTCTTCACAAAACCACATAAAAAGGGTAGAAAGTCTCAATCTCTTAGCTCAAGAATCTCCTTTTTGTGGGTCTCTTCTGTTCATCAATGGATGAGAAAGGAAGAAGCTTCAAGAACAACAACATGGAAGACGAAATGGACCTGAAGAGAGGTCCATGGACAGCTGAAGAAGACTTTAAGCTCACCAATTACATTGCTACTCATGGAGAAGGTCGATGGAACTCTCTTTCTCGTTGTGCAGGTATGATTCATTTCATGTATACCTACAATATATATATATATATGTGTGTGTGTATGTATGTTCTACTTCTATGCGCATCCTTTTGGCTAAAAGAGCCCAAGGACAAGTTGCATGACATAATTGATTTGTTCACTTTATGTTCAATCATTTTCATGATTCAATCACGATGTGTGATTGTTTTTTTTTAGGTTGCCCATTTTCCATTTTTAAAGAGTTTTTTTCATAGATGAAAAGACCCTTCATAGTTCATAGGTATGAATCAAAAAGTGCATACCTCTCATGTTTCTTTGTTTTTCTCTTTCTTATTTCAAAAAATAATTTCATTCGAATAAATCAAATATTGATGAATTTAGTGAGATGTTTTTAGCAATGGGTTTCAATTATCAACTATCTCAGTTTTGAACAAAATATCCAAATTTGGTTATTGAAAAAGGTGAAAAAGAAAGAGGAACTAATGGGAATTAATGATCATCATCTATATGGGGAGAGCACTAACTCAATGGAAGAAAGCTTGAAGAAAAAGACCCTTTAGGACAATTTGCATTTTGCATCATAGTATAGTATACGGTCCATCTTTTTGTTGTTGGGAGTTTCTATATAACTTTACCAAATATGAGACGTTATTCTAAAGAGTTTATTCCGTATGAAAATCATCATAATACGTATACATGACCGGCCGGTAATTAATCATATATACTTTTGCCATTGAAACAGGACTCCAACGAACTGGTAAAAGCTGTAGACTACGGTGGTTAAACTATCTCCGCCCTGACGTCCGCCGTGGAAACATTACCCTCGAAGAACAACTCTTGATCCTCGAACTTCATTCCCGTTGGGGAAATCGGTATGTTCTAAATGATTGAACAATAGTATTGTTTTGTATCGTTTAATTTCATGAGCTATAAAGATCTCTTAAATCACATAGGTATTTCATTCAAAATATAAATTACATATGTATCGTTTTAAGTTCGTTTTCCACACAAATAAAGTTGAAAGCAGTTAATTTAATTTGTATATGTGTGTGTTTTACAATGAATAGATGGTCAAAAATCGCCCAGTATCTACCGGGAAGAACAGACAATGAGATCAAGAACTATTGGAGAACGCGAGTGCAAAAACATGCAAAACAGCTTAAATGCGATGTCAACAGCCAACAATTCAAAGACACGATGAAGTATATGTGGATGCCTCGGCTTGTCGAGAGGATCCAATCTGCCGCCGCATCATTAACCTCGACCACAGGATCAGCCACTACGTCATCATGCATCACAACTTCCAACAATGAATTCATGACGTATGATTACAACAATAACAACTTCATCGGAGAACGACTTGGTGTAATGAACAACAACGATTATATCACGCCGGAAAACTCCAGCGTGGCAGTGTCTCCGGTGTCAGACTTGACGGATTACTACAACGCTCCAAAACCGAACCCGGATCAGAATTTGGTGGGTCCACAAATGTTACCGGATAATTATTTCGATTATTCTGGATTACTAGACGAAGATTTAACAGCTACGCATGAGCAGAGTAACCTCGACTGGTTTGAAAATATTGATGAAGTTGTTTCTTCTTCTTCAGAGAGTTTATGGAACATTGGAGAAAGTGATGAAGACTTCTGGTTTTGTCAGCAGCAACAACAGTTCAACAATAATAACGACTTCTGAATACAAATTAAAACACACTAGAGTCTTTTAAGTATGTAAAAGGTATTTGTTCAAGGGAGTAATTAAGGATAAGGACTGTGTTTACGATAATTAATTATGATATATGATCAGCTTTTTTATTCCAAGCTTGATCATATACCATGGGCGTTTAACAAATCGCTTAATTTGATTAGTTTTTTTTTGGGGTGGGGATTGTAATGATATTTTCTGGATAACTCATAAGTATGGATGAAGATTATTTTATGATTTATTTTAAGATAACAAAGAAGTCATCAGTGCTATACATACTTTAAACTTAAATAATCGAAATTGTTTTCACACTATAGATTGAGTGATTTCCTCAATGGAAGCATATAATTCATTATTCATTTAATTACTAATATCTCAACGACGTAAGCTCATTATTGGTTCCATCTTATTATGTACTTAACCCCAAGATATGACACAAACAAATAAAACAACACACCAGAAAATATTCTTAAAAGATATATAATCCAAAAACTATTATTGCTTTTTGGTAAGTAAGTCTATGGGGCATGTACATGGAAAGAAAAAGAGTTAGTGTGTGGGAAAGCCTTTCTTTGGGTTCAAAAGAACATTTAAAATTTGAATGTTAACACCACTTGGCGAATGATCGTTGGCTCTGATCTAGGCTTTGCGTTTAAGGTGGATACTATGAGTTTTATTCATTGAAAAGTTAATTGTTTGTTGAAATATATGCTAAATTAGTGATGATAACCCACCACTAAATATGTCCAAAAGCCTTAATTAATTATTGGAAACCGCATTATTGTACGGACCGTTGCACCATTATCCAGACAAAACCGTGTTCTGCAACACATATTATTGCTTAAAGGATCAATCGTCTTGACCCACATGAACTAATTAATTCTATCCACTCAAACAAACCACTACACTATGCATTTCTTGCTTTGATCACACCATTAACAGTGGTAAATAGTAACACTACGCCCCTTGTGAGTGTAGTTATATACATTATTGTGTTGGAATATGAATCTAGTTAAACAAAATTGATGAGAATCAAGATAACAGGATAATATACTTTGACAAGAAATCCAATTAACATAAATGTTTAATTGGATACGGTATCTACGTAAGCTTGCAATCAAACATGAAGTGTGAGCCGTTAAAAAAACTTTAGTCCAAGTCGTTTTAGTTCTATACACCAACTTGGTCCTTTAAGCATTAAAGCTGTCCTCATTTTTTCCTATCGAGTGGAATATCTTCTAAACTCAAATATTGATTTCACACACGTATTACATAAGATTTACATGTTGCACATCTTATGGATATGACACGTGATGGAATTGAGAAAAGGCATGTGATTAAAGTAGCTAGTGAAGGAGAGGGAAGACTTAGAAGGTTGTGGCGGCTAAGAGAATGAAATTTCGTAGGAGGTATGGTATAGTGAGCAAGCAAGCCGACGCCTAAAAGGCAGGTCAAGATCCATAGTGGTCCCAAAATATGAAGATCTATATTCACCAGCAAAATCTTTATCAAACTTTATCCAAAATGACTCATAGATTGAAATCTTGATGCTACCAAGACTTAGTTGAACTAAGTTAGTTCTGATAGCTACACATATATCGATGAAAATTGGACTAGTTGTTTGCACAACGTGCTTGGCTTCTCATAGCATAAGATTTTGGAATGCAATATTTTCCATTTCTTTGTGTGGAGCATAATACATAGTGGTTTCAGACAAAAAAAGGAAATTATTATTAACTTTTCAGAAGGCAAACTTTTCAACTTTCGTATGTGGCTACGTACTTTGTTCTTACACCACACAATAAATATTCAATATTTTAAAATAATTTTTCTGCAACAAAAACGTTAAAGTTTCGCTGAGACTTGAGAGGCCACGAAAAAACTAGCTATATAACCTAAACTACCCAAGGCAAGACCACTAACATGTAACATATAAATTTGACATTATATAATGTTAGTATATTACCCATCGAAATTATTATTACTATAATAATCACGGTTTTTAAAAATATTTCGTAAAATCCTTGGCTTCTATATTTACAGCTACCTTCACTCTAATTCTTTTAGCTCATATGGTAGTAATGTATTTTAAATACTTGTCATCAACTAACGGTGTGAGATGGATATTCTTCATAACCCTATTCAGTACATGACAGAAAGAAAAAAAACACTCGATGATTCGTTAGGGTTGATAATATTCCACTGCTGGGGAAGGCTAGCACAATGAAGGACCGACTCAATAATCTTTTTGAATGGTCATGGTCAACCCGTCCAAAGACTTACATGTCGGCGTCAACGTGCTGGGTCTCACTTTTGCTTTACATACATTATTATCAATACCATATCTAATCTGAAACCAGCGAAATACATTGTATTTGAAGAATTCATTTTTTTCCACATTTTCAGCATAGAGAATATGCTTATGTAATATACGATTTACATGCTGATGACGTCGAATAATCTAAATATTGTGGGAAAGTTTAAAGATTAGATGTATTTGTTGTACAAAGAGAGTTTTATAATACAGTCATGCTTGAGAAAGCGGTTTTAGTTTACTTCATGTAAATATCAGTTTAATTTATCAGTTCAGTTAGTATTCAGCAAGAATGCTTAATTTAGATTAGAAAACGCATCAATATCCAACTGGAATTCTGACACAAATTTATTAGTAAAAGTTAGTTCTTTCGTATTATTTTTCTCTTATAAATTAAACTTTTGTTATTTTGTATGTATATATATTGTCTCACACATTGGTTACAGATTTTATCAATCACCAAGTGAAAATATCATCCAAAACGTCTGCTAAAACGTATACATATTTGGTTGATAACTACAGACGCATGTGGATTGAAGATAAGACCGTACTAGCTATATATTAAGAAAACAAACTGACAAAAAAAAAAACAAAACAAACTGATGCACGTTGCGGCCGGCGCGTGAGCGCGCGTGCCGTCGCCGGAACCCGTTGTCTTTCAGTTTTCTTGTTCCCGCTGCGGTCCTCTCTTCGTCATCTTCAGTGACCGCCTTGTTTGAACTCTGGATCTTCACCTTCCGTGGTGGCTCGGTTCATGGAGCGAAGACGCGGTTGTTTGGAGTTGTTGGTGTGGGGAGGACGTTCGTAAGATGGTTTTGTTTCCGGGAGATGGAGGCTCTCACAGCTTCGTCGTCGCCGGCTATAGTTACCGCGGGGTGGAAGTTTCCATTGCTTCACCGTCGTCGGCTCAAGTCCCCGGGAAGTAAAGGCTACCTCAGCTTCTCGTCGCCGGTTTCAGGTTTTTAGTTGTCGTTATTTTGGTTTGGGGATTCGTTGTTGGATAGGGTTGGTCTTGGTTGGGGTGCTAGTTCTGATGTGGTGAAGCGCTCGCCTGGTCGGAGGAGCTCTCGATGAGTGATGATGCTCTCCGACGGGTTGATTGTCTTTGGAAGAACTGAGATGGTTTCGGAGGAGGCTCTACGGTTTCGGAGCTCCGACGAAAGTAAGTTGTGGTGAGGTTATTCCGGTGGTGTTTCGAGACGGCGGCGGTTGAGTCGAGGCGGATGCGACGCGTGTCGGGCTGATGGTTGAGATGCATCCACGTGTTCCGCAGTCGGCCTCCTTGACGTGTGGGTCGAGTCGTCGGTTCACCGGTCGAGTTTTTTGGGCCTCTGGCCCGTTTAATGTCTTAGGTTGTAGCGGCTGTTTGCGGGCCTTGGGTATCTGATTATGTATTTGGGCTGTTAGCTGTGTAATCTGGGTTTGGTCCACTATATTTATTTAAAATCAACCAGTTGGAAAAAAAAAAAAAAACTGATGCACGTTATATCCTATCTCATTCTCGGTTATACATAAATAAATGTCCATCCATTACACCCACATGCTTGAATTATCGTTGTTAGGCATCTAAATATGAACAATAATATGATTGAATAGCTCTTATAATTTTGAAAAAAAATCAACTTCTCCATTTTCTTTTCTTCACATAAATAAGTTCAAACAATCCATAAAGTGAACAATCCTCGTCAAACCCACATTGATATTTGATTACCAAAAAAACAAACATCTGTAAAGTGAACGCATGGGTTGTTCAAATTGAAATCTACTTACGTAAAAGTAACACTCACCGTTTGGGCTTAATAATTAAATTATGGGCTTTAACAATGACTGCTCCATAGGTCAGTTGTTAATAAAACCCATAAAATTAACTTTTGGGCTTCAGTTAGATACCTTTTTAATACGTTTTAAAGCTTAGGGTTGATTTTAAAACTTTAAAATAGATAATGCTTTAAAACGCAATTTCATTAAAACTCAGGGGGTTCTCTATTTATTTCACCAACAAATTTAAAAAAAAATTAGAAGTAACAGTTAAACCCTAAACTAAACCCAGCCGCACTCTTCTTCTTCTTCAACCTTCCTCCGAAGAACACAGTCTTCACTCTAACAGCGAGAATGAGTTCCTCGTTAGCTTCACAGCTACAAGCCATCAAGTCAATTGTACAAGCCGATACAGAGCCTTCAAAGAGACCCTACACTCGCCCTTCGATCCTCTTCAGCCCCAAAGAAGCAGCTGATTTCGACATCGAGTCAATCCACGAACTCGGACTCAAAGGTTTCGATCATCTTTCTCTAATTGTTGATTACATCGTCATCCTTATGCTTGCTATCTTCGTTAATGCTCAGGTCTCGAGGTGCTTGGAAACAAAGACGAGAGGTTTAAGAACTTCGCGAACGATTTGTTTAGTCATAAGAGTAGAGAAATCGATAGAGAGCTGCTTAGTAAAGAAGAGAATGCTAAGATTGATGCGTCGATCAGCTCGTATCTACGGTTACTCTCTGGCTATCTTCAGTTTCGTGCTTCCTTGGAGACGCTTGAGTATCTCATACGAAGATACAAGTATGTGTTTTTTTTATTAGTATCTCTCTCTTTTGACTTGGCTTTGTATGTTTTTGTCTAACTAAGGGATTGTACAGGGTGCATGTATATAATGTAGAAGATGTGGTGTTATGTGCTTTGCCGTATCACGATACGCATGCGTTTGTCCGTATTGTTCAGCTGATTACCACTGGGTTAGTGAGCGATGATTCTTTTCATTCATTCGTTTTTTTTGAGTGTTAGCTTCTTGATTTATCAACAACTCATTTGTATTATAGAAACACCAAGTGGAAGTTTCTGGATGGTGTGAAGAACTCAGGTGCTCCACCTCCTAGAGCTGTTATCGTTCACCAGTGTATACGTGATATGAATGTATTGGAGGCCTTGTGTGACTATGTAAGTAGCTGTTGTTTATATATCCCCAAATTGTCTGTGTGAATTACATATATGAACATGTTATTTTGTTGGTTGTTGTAGGGATCTCGGACCAAGAAGTATCAGCCTTCAAAACCCGTGGTCAGCTTCTCCACAGCTGTTGTCGTCGAGGTTCTAGGTTCTGTGGCCAAGGTTGATGGAGATATTGTAAAGCAGATTTTACCATTTGTGGACTCTGGTCTTCAGTCCGCTGTAAAAGGATGTTTAGATCAGCAGGTTTGTAAAGCGGAATCTATCAATATTGTTGATTAAATTAAATTTGTTTCAGTCTGTGTGATTATTGTGACATGTTTTTTTTTCTAGGCTGGTGCGTTGATGGTTGTTGGCATGTTGGCTACCAGAGCCACGCTAAATGATAACCTTATCAAACGCTTTATGAGGTCAATCATCGACATTTCTCGTGAACATGCCAAAGAGTCCTCTGATCGTCATTGGCTTCGATTGTCATTTATGGCATTGATTAATCTGGTTCAGGTGCGTGAACATTCGATTAATGCTCAGTGCTCACAACTGGCCCGTGTTTGTCTTTTTGAACTAATTGATTTTACTTGATCAACTACAGTTGCAGTCTGTGGACTTGATCCCAAAGAAAGCTTTGGACCTTTTAAAGGAAATAAGGTAGTCACATATAGACTGTATTCCCTCTTGGCTATTTTAATTGTTACTTCTCGTATTATTATTTTTCCAACGAGGGCTTCAATTTTGTATAGGGATATTTCTGGTGTTCTTCTAGGCTTGTCCAAAGAGTTCAACATTAAGAGGTTCCTTGCAGTGTTACTAGATTCTCTTCTTCTTTACAGGTGCGTATGTGACACTGTTTTGCAATTTTCCAGTGCATCTGTATTGTTAGTGTTCAGTTTTAACTTACTGTATTCTGTTTGCAGTTCGTCTGATGATCAATGTCTGGAAACTCTAGTTTCGATAATTGATAATGTTCCAGTAGACAAGTTGGTTGATCATTTGATCTCCAAGGTTTTCTCTACTTGTATGACACAATACCAGAAGAACAAAAGTGATCTTACATCTTCTACATCTGGTTAGTGAAATGTCAACTACCATGTCTTCAAGTTTACTCTCGTTCGCAGCTCTCTTCTTATAACGGCCTTCGTTGCAACTTGCAATTTAATTGTAGGGAGCTGGGCCAAGAAAATTCTGGCTGTTGTTAGCAAGAAGTATTCTGTTGAATTACGTGCAGCAGTACCAAAATTTATGGAGGTCTGTGTTCCAACTCTCAGTGACTTATTTTCTGCCTTTGTTAGTTATGTCCCTTCTGAATCATAAAATTATTGCTTCAGGATACTAAAGGTCAGTCGAAGAAAGAAGATTTGAAGCTGGAGATCTTGTCTCGTATGATGGATGGAAATTCAGACATTTCCACGCCGTTCATGGATTCAAAATTATGGTTCCGGCTCCACCATCCTAAGGTACTATAAACTGTGATCTTAGTTTTTGTGAATTTATTTTCTATTTCCCTTTTGTTCATGACTTACGGCTTGGTATGAACCATATAGGCTGCTGTACGTTGTGCTGCGCTTTCAAGTCTAAACAGTGATCTCAAGAGTGATAGATCTAAGGCAGAGGTATGTATGTTGGGGTACTCATCCAAATATTACTGGTCACGCACTTTTTGGCATTTGAATAACCTTTAAATTCTATGTAACTCTCTGTCCAGAACCTCATCACAATTCAGGATGCTATAGTGCGCCAGCTTTGGGATGATGACCTGGCTGTTGTTCAAGCCGCCCTGTCTATTGATCAGTTGCCCAATATTGTAACCAGTTCTAGTCTTCTGGATGCTTTGCTTCATTTGGTGAAACGGTGTGTTGGGATTCTCCTATCAGGTGATTGAAGTTGCTCTCTTCTTTTCTTAACTTAGCTCAGTGTTGTGGTCTAGAGCTTTATTACCATATCTGTGAAGTTGATCATCAGTCTGTTATCTGATATAACATTTTCGCTAGCAGTAATACCTTGATCGAGTTTGTGTGCTAACATCAATCAGAATGTTTCTAGGCTGCACTGTCTTTCTGATTTTAACTTGCTTTCTTGTCCCCTGCTGGTCCACCGTTTCATTTATAGGAACGTATTATGCTCAGGCCATGTTCTTATTAGAGCCACATTTCTTTGTCTTGTCTATGTTTTTAACTTCTGAATGGGTTTTGGGAATGGCTGAAAGAAAAATATGTGGTGTTGTCAAATATGTAATCCAATTTTTTTTAATATATTGCCTAGTGAAATATATATATAACCACTTCAAGAGTGCAAATTTCTACGATGTGCAGTCAATTTATCTGGAATCAACCGTTTTGTTGTAGGATCACAAAATGTTCAACTTGCAGCAGATGTCGTTGCTCTGTCCCTTAAAATTGCTGTCTCAAGTTTCTGTAATCAAGCAGACTCTACCGAGAAAGTCGCCTCTGCAGTGTTCCCATTTCTCTTAATTCAGCCTAAGGTTCTTTCTCGTTCTCTTTATTTTCTACATCTATGGAAAAAAGACTATTTTGATTTACGCTAATGTTTGTACAATGTCTGTCTGTAGAGTTGGAATTTAAATCTACATGTGCTGACATTGGTGAAGGATGTTAGCTGGCCACTTATCAAGAATCTTGTTGCTGATGACGGAATGGTAAATATGAGTATTTGATTTGCGTATTCTTCATACACCAATATCAAAAATCCTTTTTGTGGTTGTTGTATTATTTATCATATCTTCTAAGAATCTCCTTTTTTCTTGGGCAGAAAAATCTCCCAGATATCATGTCTGGAAATATATCCTCGATAAGCATGGATATCATCAATATTTTGGGGGAAGCACTTTCCTTGGAACCTGATGAGCGTAGGATTGAGCTAATTGAGAGTGCTTGCAACTTTAAGCTTTCTGAAGTTTTGGAAGCATGCAGCAATATCAAATTGACAGAACAGGAACTCAACAAGTTGCAGGTCTGTCATTACTTGTCTGATTTTCATTGGTATTTTAACTATTTCTCTTGTCTATCGTTTGCGTATGTGAGGGGCAAATGATTCTGTGGTTCTTTGTTTCTAACATTTTATGGATGCTCTTAGTAACTTGTGAATTTTTTTTCTCATATCAGAAGGGACTGTTGATCCGTGAAAGTGTGTCCGCATTGAACATGAATATCGTTGACCAGCTGGCGGAAGCATTTCTGATGCACCCTGGTGACATTATTCAGTGGCTTAATAACAGTTGCCAAGATGCACCGTTGTCAAAGACGCTGTTTTACCTTTTGTTGATGCAGTCGTTGCACAAGATGAATTCTTCATCTGGTAAGGTTCTATCCATGGTTTATGCGTTAGCTATATATCTTGATGATAGCTGGGTTTCTATTTCTAAGGACTGTTAAAGTTTTGTCTCCTTTGATAAGTTATCAAGAGTTTATACTGATGGCTGTGCATTCCTTTGATTCAGATCCGAGTCACTTTTTGGATCTTGTCGACCTTTGCTTTCCTGTTCTGAAGACCGAGTGGCAAGATCTTGATGTTGCAGTTGATGTGTCTTTTAAAGAGGTATAGTGTTCTACTGGCTGATGCATTCTTATGTTTCTATAATTTACAATTGTTGCTTACTTTTTGATGTACTGTGTTTTACTTGCAGCTGTCCAAAAGCAACTGCCGCGAACTCTTATATCAACTTTGTGACACCTATGATGTCACTGCACTGAATTCAAAGCTTCTACTCTGCTTGTTTTGGAAATTGGTCGACTCATTCGTTAAACTTGAACCGGCCCATGTCTCTTCGGTGGGTGATTTTCAACTCTATATTTTTATTATTTTGTTATATTGAATCTCTTGCCGCCTAACAACTATATGTGTCCGACGTCTCCTTGGTTCAGGTTTTTAGCAAAAGGTTGTGTAGCGGACTTGAAGATTTGTTTTTCTTTTTTGCAACAACCCGATCACAGCATGTTTTCAAGGAACACCTCCACTACCGTGTGAGAGAAGCCAAAGTCTGTCCCGTTTTGTTTCTCACTCGACTCCTATCACGAGAAGGTTCGCAAGGAGTCTATATTTGCTCTAGATAAACCACTTTAGCATCATTTACAAAACAATGAAATTGTTTTGAACTCTTTTCTAGTATTATCAAAGTTCTAGTTTATATTTTTGATATTTGATCTGCGCTTGGGTATTATGGAATCTATTGAGGCTAACTCTTTTTTTTTTGACTCCATCTCTCGTTTTCTTATGCTTGTTTCTTCTTCTTGCAGATGTTCCTCCTATGGTCCAAATTGAAAGTCTAAAATGCTTCTCGTATCTTTGCTCCACTGGAAATAGTGAATGGTCGATTCAGATTTTCTCTAGTTTTCCAGTACTTTTGGTTGCCATGTCGAGTGATAATCAGGTGACACCTCAAGTTTTGTGTTTTCCATATTGCGTTACTCTTTGCACTATCGTCCTTTTCTTAAACCCGTTTTGGTGCTTTAACTCTGTAGGACGTTAAAGTAGCTGCCATGAATTGCTTAGAGGCGTTCTTCAACCTATGGTGCCGTGTTGACTCTAGCAAGAAAAATGGTAAATCTTGGTTTCGCATTAGGTGTTTACATCTTATCCTAACATTTGCTTAATCCTTCTTCTGTAATTTAAAACCAGGGAGTGCTGCAATCTATAGTAGTTCCTTTGATGAACTTTTGGGAATGATCATTCAACAAAGGAGGCTTATATTGTCGGACAATAAGTTTCTCTCATCGTACTTGACATCGTTGCTCAGTTCAACCCCTAATGACTTGCTAGTGCCAGTTGACCTGCAAAAGAGGTACGTAGCTGATTTGAACAGCTGTCTAATGACATATGGGTATATTAATTAGATTACTCCATTGGCAAACTCCCTCAATGCAGTCTTCTCTTGATTTTCAACTTCAGGTTTGATCAATCCACAAAAGAAAGCGTTCTTTCATTCATCTTATTGTATGCGCAAGAACTTCCTGCTTATGGGAAGGTGTGTTTCATCTATTTGTTTTCTGTTTCACTTCTTTCCTTCTGAAGTTCAAGTATCCCTATGATTGGTGACACTATTTTTAACAAGTATTAAATCTTACTTTTTCCCTCTTGCAGCTAAAACTTCTATCACTGCTAAAAGGTCTGGGCATCTTGCTTATGCATGATGAAAATGTTAAGTCATTAGCACAACTTCTAGATAAACGTAGTCAGTACTATGTTAAACTGGACAAAACTTCCCCGCCAATATCAGAAACTGAGGTCGACTTATTGTGCCTTCTCCTGGAGGTAAATTTACTTTATCTCCACTCCCATCTTAGGATAACTTATCTGTTGCGTTGCACCATAGGCTAATATTGATTTTGCTTTTCTCTCCTGTGTCAGTGCTCCATGATGCGTTCATCATTGTTTAAAGGGCAGTCTCTTGACGATCACATAATGAAGGCATTGAAAGTAAGATTGGTTAATTGTTCCATATCTCCCTGGTACTTCTTTTTGTTCTTGTCACTGATGTTTGCTTTTGCAGATGGATTATGGGGATTCAGAAAATCCTGCGGTTATCTCTCCATGTATTACTATTTTGGAGAAGTTAACCAATCAATATTTTACTGAACTGAAGACTGAGGTTCAGGTCAGTTTAATGGCATAGTAACTATCCTTCTATTTCATATGTATATGTAATTAATCAATAATTTTTCAAACCCTCTTGATTGTTCTTTCTTGATCAGATTCGTTTCTTCAACAAGCTAGTGTCTATGTTTCGAAGTACAAATGGCAGGATACAAAATGCTGCTAAAGAAGCTGTCTTACGCCTGAAGGTATGCTCACTTTCTACTTATTTCTCGTATTCTTCATTTCTGTCCTTTTTTCACTGTCTTTTCTTATACAGTATGTAAACTATCTTTTTCAGTTTTACAAAAACCTTGATAAAAAGATTTTTTTTTCTTGCCAAACAGTTTCTATTGGCTGCATTTTACTTTAATTACATGGTATCTTCAATGCTGTTGCAGATTTCTTGTTCAACGGTGGTCCATACACTCGATCATATCACTCAGCAGAATAATCTTGTTATTGATTCTTTGAGCAAGAAGAAGAAACCGAAGAAAAATTCAGAGTCCTGCCTAGACGAGGACGTAAATGGTGGGGAACTTCTAAGAGGAGAAAAGGCTCTCTCTTTCATTGCCTCGTTAGTTGACATGCTGCTTCTAAAGAAAGATCTAGTTCACAGGTCTCTTGAATTTTTATATGCTTATATTTGCCTGTCTTTGTAAATTTTGGCAATTGGAGACGATTTATTGCCATCTAATTTTCTTATATCTTATTCTTGCTTAGGGAGTCCCTTGTAGGGCCTTTGTTTAAGCTCCTAGGACGATCTATGTCTAATGAATGGGTGAATATTGCTTCGTCGGCTGAAGAAACCTCCGTCCAACCTCCTCAGGACGTCCGTGAAATAACTCAGGCATCTATTTCTTCCATCCAACAGACAGTGCTCTTACTCCTCAAAGATATTTTTGATTCTCCGAATATGAATCCTTTGAAGGTATGCTTTAGAGTTATTTATGGGGTTGATTAACGGTTTTTTTTCTTGTTTCTTCTCTTAATTTACTTTTGATAACAGGCTGACATAACAAGTGAAATCAATGTCAAAATGCTGGTTGAGTTTGCCCATTCCTCAAATGATGGAGTCACACGGAACTATATCTTCTCCCTCTTCACATCAATAATTAAAATTGTTCCAGATAGAGTTTTGGACCATATTATCAGCATACTTACACTTGTTGGAGAATCAACGGTGACACAGGTGTGTTAGTCCATAACCTTCTTACTCTTGTATCAAATTCATTTTCCCCTTAGACCCTTCAGATCACTTGATTTTTCTTGGTACTCCCCTTAGACTCTTCAGACACCTGATTCTTTATTTTATTTGTAGATTGATAGCCACTCCAAGTCGATCTTTGAGGAGTTTATATCATCAGTTATTCCATTTTGGCTGTCTAAGACTAAGAGTGAGGAGAAGTTGCTGGAGGTAATCTTTTCGTGATGTTTCTTTTTTTTCCTTATAAAGTACATCAGTTGTGGATTAATATATTTTACTAATTTGATTTTTCAGATTTTTGTTAAAGTGTTGCCTGATATTGTTAAGCATAGAAGGCGCTCCATTGTAGCTTACCTGCTGAGGTAATGTGTAGATAAATAAAATTGATTGAAACTTTTGTGGGTTTTCTCTGAAAATATTAGTGACGATCCTTTATTTCTGCAGAGTTATTGGTGAACAAAATGGCTTGCCTTCTTTACTTGTCCTCTTGTTCCAGTCCCTGATTTCAAGGAAAGACTCAGCTTGGCTTGGTAAAGTCCAGACTTCAGAAAGTTTCTTATCCGATGTTAAGAGGGAATGGGAGTATGCTTTTGCCGTGGAAATATGCGAACAATATACTTCTTCAACATGGCTCTCTTCCCTGGTCATGCTTCTTCAGACTATCAGCAAAGACAGTTCTAGTAAAGAATGTTTTTTTCAGATGCGACTTGTCCTAGAATTTATATTCCAGAAATTGCAAGACCCAGAATTTGCATTTGCAGTGTCACTTGAACCAAGAAATAATGTTTCAGTTGGCATTCAGGTAACCCTCTTCAAATTTTTATTTCTAAACTTCTGTTTATTACTTTGTATAGCTGTTTGTTTGCTTTCTTAAATGTCCATTTTTAGTTAACGCATTTTGTTAAATTTTCAGCAAAAACTACAGGAACTTATGAAGGGTTGTATACTTCTCCTGCAAGCTGTTGATTCCACGAAGGAGAAAGATGTGACTTCTCTGGTTAGAAAGGAAATCAGAATGCGTGTACATGATATCTTGATGACTGTTACGGGAGTTATGGATCTGTCTATATATTTCAGAGTTGTTACTAGCTTGCTTCAACAGCAGTCGGATCGTAATGGGACGAGAAAGGTATACATTATAACCTCTTATAAAAAAAATTTCTCCTTTGAGACTTGATGGCTTTCTTTGATATGCTATTTTTTTGTGTGAATGCAGGTACTTGGCCTTATAAGTGCAAGAGCTAAGGACTCTTCTTCTTCTAAACTGAAACAAAAGAGGAGGCTTTCCAATCAGAAAAGAGGAAATCCTTGGTTGAACCTGGATGAGGCTGCTGTTGAAGCTTTCGGGAAGATGTGTGAGGAAATCGTCAATGTGATTGTTGAGACAGATGATGAGTCAGGTGTCCCAGCTAAACGAGCTGCCATTTCTACGCTAGAAGTTTTGGCTAGCAGGCTTCCCTCTGATCATCAGATCTTCAGCAGGTGTCTTGCATCTGTTGCAGAAGGCATCAGCTCAAAGAATCTGGGAGTTTCTTCAAGCTGTCTTCGTACAACTGGTGCCTTGATCAATGTTCTTGGACCAAAGGCGCTCGTTGAACTTCCACGCATAATGAAAAATTTGGTACAACAATCTCGCGAAGTGTCATCTGCATCAACAACAACTGGAAGCGCAACAGCTGACGAACAGTTGGTTATGCTGTCTGTTCTAGTCACTTTGGAAGCAGTGATTGATAAACTTGGAGGCTTCCTGAATCCTCATCTTGGGGATATCATCAGACTCATGGTTCTGCATCCTGAATATGTCTCTGACTTCGACAAGAACCTCAAGTCCAAAGCCAATGCCATAAGGAGACTCCTCACTGAAAAAATACCAGTAAGCTCTTCACATAGTTATATGAATCTGAGTTTTTTTGCTTGTAGTAGTGATCTTAATAATAACAACCCTTCTTCCAGGTTCGCCTCACTCTGCAACCTCTTCTGCGAATATACGATGAAGCTGTTACTTCTGGAGATGCAAGTTTGGTGATTGCTTTTGACATGCTAGAAAACCTGGTTGCAAAAATGGATAGAGCATCTGTTGTTTGCAACCATGCAAAGATTTTCGACCAATGCTTAGTTGCCCTAGATATCCGACGCCAAAATCCAGCAACGATTCAGAACGTTGATGATGCGGAGAGAAGTGTAATCAGTGCGACGGTTACACTCACAAAGAAGCTGACTGAGTCTGAGTTCAAACCCCTCTTTATCAGAAGTATTGATTGGGCAGAGTCAGATATTGTAGATGGATCTGGGAATGAGAACAAGAGCGTGGACAGATCCATCTCTTTCTATAGTCTAGTGAATAGGCTCTGTGAGAGTCACATGTGAGTAAACAAGAAGCTGTGATCCTCTTTACCTAAGCTTCTTGAATATTGGGAAACTAACTTTAATTATTCTTGTTGTGGAATGCAGGTCGATCTTTGTACCATACTTCAAGTTCATGCTTGATAGTATTGTATCGCATCTCACTAGTGCCGGAGCATCAGTTTCAACAAGGAAGAAAAAGAAAGCCAAGATTCAGGAAACGGTTGACACTATACCACCAAAGAGCTGGCATCTTAGGGCGTTGGTGCTTTCTTCTCTAAATAACTGCTTTTTGCATGATACTGGAAGCTTGAAGTTCCTCGACGCAAATAACTTCCAGGTCACTTATCTCATTACCTTTCATGTCTTCTTGGATCGAATGTCTATATCCCTTTTTCTTGGAGTGTTAGATTTTTTTTGATACAAACTGTATTGTTCTCCACAGGTGCTACTGAAGCCTATAGTATCTCAGCTTGTTGTTGAACCGCCATCTGATTTAAAGGAGCATCCACGTCTACCATCTGTAGAAGAGATTGATGAGTTGGTGGTTTTATGTATTGGTCAGATGGGTGTGGCATCTGGCTCTGATCTTCTCTGGAAACCGTTGAACCACGAGGTAAATCAATCTTAACTTTACTTTAGACATTCTACACAATGGTCAGAACACAGTTTTGATTTCAAACGTATTAAAAATCATATATTTTTGGTTCAGGTGCTAATGCAAACAAGGAGTGAGAAGTTGCGTGCGAGGATGTTGAGTTTGAGGAGTGTGAAACAGTTGATGGATAATCTGAAAGAAGAGTATCTTGTATTGCTAGCTGAGACTATTCCTTTCTTAGGTGAACTACTAGAAGACGTTGATCTTTCTGTCAAGTCTTTGTCTCAAGATATCATCGCAAAGCTGGAAGAGATGAGTGGTGAAGATCTGGCGCAACACCTATGAGAAACCTCTGTTTGCTACAAAACGTTAGAATTTCAGTTTTGATGTCTTCTGTTTGTGACTGAATGTGAAATACGGTTTGATTATGAACAACAGTTTTGAGTTCTTTTGTTATGACTTGATAAAATATTTGTTTCTGTTACATAACTTGATAACTAACTTGCCTTCTGAAATGTAGTTTATATTTTATGATAAACGCTAATCACATAATGAAATAAATTAATGGGTAATAAAACCAATGGTTTCATTTATCAATCTTCTATTTCAGCACCACATCTTTTTCCGTCTCTGGGAGGTATTTCTTTAAATGATTCTTCATGTCTCATGAGTTGTTCATTTACATAGCTAGTGATAAGTTTGTCTAAACCTTCCATGTATGAAAATTTTGTTTTATTGTTACTATAAAACTCTAAAAGGAAAAGTTCTGAAACTTCAATATAAGATGAAAACTGCAAACAATTCAGATTCAATAAATGAAAAGAAAAAGAGGGAAATACATGTTTAGAAGATGAAGATGGCAGCACCACTTGAAGTCTTGAAGGCTTGGAGGCAAAGAGGTAAAGCTCCATATCTTCTTCCTTTACAACTCCTTTCTCTATCCTCTTCTTGTAGTACTTCTCCTGAAATACAACAATTGCATTAGTTCCCTCTCAAAATTACAACACTATTGTCCTAATAAACTTTATTACCTTAACCACAGAGATGAACTGAGAGACACCAGATTCTTTAACCAAGGCCACAGCACAACCGCCCCATCCAGCTCCGGTCAGTCTTGCTCCAAGTGCTCCATTCTCCCTGCTTACTTGAACCAGTTCTTCTAGCTCCGGGCAACTGCAAGATTTCATCAAGTTCATATAATCATTTTCACTCCCATTGGTTTCAAAGTTAACACTTATTCCTAAAATGTTATGCACCTGCACTCGTATAGCACACTGCAGCTGTAATGGCTCCCGTTCATGAGATCACCAAGTTTCTTTAACTTTTCTTCGTCGCTGCAACAGTTGATGTCTCAAGGTCTTTAGGTAGGCTCAAACAAAAAGATTTATTCAGAAGTTTGATAGTGACCTTAAGTTTGAATAGACAGTGTCCTTGAAACCATGAACTCTCCGGGCTTCGGAGTAAACATGTGCAGCTCGCTATTGATGATTGTAAGGAGAGATTACTGTTAAGACTTCGGGAAAGAAACATCATCAATAGGTTTTTATACATTAATATACCTGATGCAGCTTAAAATGCGTAGCAGCGTTAAGTACAGCTAAAGATGTAGGATCATTGTTCAAGATTGATGGTAACTTCTCCTCGACGATTTTCTCAATCTCCTCGGGGGTATATGGTTCTTCTTTCAGATACTCCTGCATCATATACATAAAGATCATAGCTAACTAAAAATAACAAAGTCTGTTTTAGCAAGAGAATCATGGTTAGAGTGTACCTTAACAGCTAGAAGAGGATCAGAGGAGCCATGATCACCAGCAAATGACACACATAAAACCCTCCACATCAGAAAGAGTCTTAACTTTTAATATGGCTTCTTTTGGTTCCATTCCAAGCTTAATGCCAAGTATGATCTACAAACTCCACATGCTTGAGAGAATCATGTATAGTCCATAGCAAACAAAGTTAATTGTAAGTTATGCTATGACTTACGGAAGCAAGTCGACATTCAACGACCCTTTTATTGAAGTTCTTAGCAGCTGTGACCGCCTTTTGAGACTCTGCAAGAGAATGTGCAACTACAAAACTTCCACAATCAGGGAGTTTCACATCAGTTGCACGTACTGGGTTGAAGTCAATAAGCTTGGCAAAACCAGGTTTAGCCATAATAGAGATTGCCTGTTGCAATAATTGGAATTTAATAAAGCAGAAACAGAGATAATTCTAGGTGCAGTGATGGTAGTGAGTCACCTGATCCATCCCACCAGATTGTGTCCCAATGTGCTGTTCACATTCACTTGTAAACTGTGCAAGTTCTTTCTGAAAACAAAGGATACAGAGAGGAGAACTTGGCCAAGTGAACAATCAACAAGAGAGGCTTCTTTCATCAGAGCATGACTGAGTAATACCTTTTCAAAGTTCTGACCAAAGACAGCCATAATAGCAATTGTTGATGAGCAGACAAAGGCAGCAGAACTTGACAAACCAGAACCTGAATTAAAAGAAAAAAGAACTCAAGTTCAAATACTTGAGGCTAACATGATAAGCATATATGTTGGGAACTAGATAGACCTGTGGGAACAACCCCATCAACAATCACATCAAGTCCAACAGGTGAACCAATGTTCACCCCTTTTGACTTTGCATACTCATGGAACCCTTTATACCTGTAAGAATAGAACATCATAGATCTCTTAGTTAATACTAATGGAAAATTGTTAAATTTAGATTTATCATGGACTTCCAACTTAAAGACAATTGACGATAAGTATATTAGCCTCTATTCATTATCTATTAATATTTTTCCAACTACCGATGTGACATTTTTATTCATTCAATAACAAAACAGATGAGATCCCCCTTACGCGCAAATGAAGTAATGACCCCATTTGTGATTCTTCAAGTCAATCTCCTGCAAAGGTTGACGTAAATGACAAGGCACTATCGTTCCCAAACAGAGAAATAGAGAGCAACAAAACAAAGAGAAACCTGGTGAGGATCAGCAGGATAAGTACACATGGAGTACTTTCCATTAACATTTGCAATCCGGAGCTGACTTTGACCCTCACGTTTCCGGATAGCAACAATGGTGTCCTGACGAATAGCCATTGGTAGCACTGAGTATCCCTCATAGTCAACATGCTCTCCTATCAGATTCACTCTTCCTGAACACACAAAAAAAAACATCTCTTTCAGAAAAATGTCAACGCTATCTAAGAGATCACTTGACGACAAAGCTACAGAATCAAACACATGTTCTGTACCGGGAGAGCGAGCGAAGAGTTGGGGAGTAGCACCGAAGAGTTGGTTGAATTTGGCAGTCAAAACATGGAATCTTGTCTTAGCTTCTTGGAGCTGAGATCCTTCCCCGTAGACAGACTCAAGGGACGAGAAGATAGGGACTGTAACTTCTTCCTGTTTCGCCATGTCCTGTAGTCTCTCTAACGAATGTGTCTTCCAAGCTCCCTTTCTCTCTCATTGTCTTTGTTCACAGTTGTCAGGAAATGTCTTCTTCTTCTTCCCTTGGGCCATCGTTAAATTTAATATACACTAGTGAAGATACACGTGGGTTTATATTTTAGATTTTTCAAACAAAAAAATCCTTTATTTTTGTATCAATATATTTGGATAATATAAATATTGGAAAACGATCGGAATTAAATCTTTTTTCCAACGATTATACATTCTTTTATTATGCAAAGTTCGATGCGTTTATAAAAATGTAGGAACTTTTACGAAGGCATTGTCAAAATAGTCAATACGAAAAAAAAATTGAGATGTAACAGCCAGAAAATTATGGGAGTTTACAGTGAAAACAAATATATAAAAGACAACAAAAGTATAGCCTAATCGCAGGAGAGGGAATAAGATGACAAATATGGAACTAATGATTTGATTACTTGGTTTACAAGACATCTACCAATGAGTTATCAGGACAGTGGCTACTTCATACTCTTCCTTTGTAGATCTCTTAGCCTTTAAGGAGAGAGTTGTCAATTAAAGCAGCACGAGTAGCTTGGAACTGTATTGTATACTTACTTTGATGATCTCTTAGCTTCTCCGTCAGTTCTTGGGATGTGGGTCTCAGCTTTGCATCGCTGCCGTGCGGAGCAAACAAATATAGAAGAAACTGAAATTAATGTCACACCATTAGCCGTCTAATACGTAGAACATTTAAATCAAAGATTACATGTGCCAACAGTTCTCCATTAATACCTGAATGATGAAACGAATGGTTTCATACATTCATCAATCTTCTATTTCAGCATAACGGATTTGGAAAATCCGGCGCCCACGAAAATAGAAGGATCAAGAATAGGGAGGGAGGTCGCTCTCCTGGTGGCTCGAACCAATGTGTATCAAACTCATACCACAGCTAATTTTCATTTTTTTTTCCTGTTATGAAATCGTTAGATTTGAGGGGACAGTTAAGATTCAAAAATTTTAAATTAAAGTGAGCACACTTTATTGCGTTGATAAAAAAAAGACATGGTATTGTATTTTCACTTTAATCATTGATACATGTCTAATATGATGATGAAAATAAATTGTTCACTTTAATCATTGATACATGTCTAATATGATGATGAGAATGTAGAAAACCTTTGATTAATTGTTCTTCTAGCCCTCAATGCTAACTAGCTATTCTTGAATCATTGATACATTGTTCACTTTATTTTCATCACAAAATATTAAAGGTTTTCTACATTCTCATCATTGATGTTAGGAGTTTTCAAGGCTCCTAAGACAAATGTTGTAGTATAAAAGATTGTCGAACCAGTTCTGAGGGATATCAAAGCACTGAGAATGCAAGTACTCACTTAATCTAAGTGCAACCAATGATTTAGAAGGGTTTTAAACTATGACTAAAACTAGAAAGCAATAACAGAATGATACTTTCTTGACTAAAGGAAAAGAGAACTCATGGGTATAGGGATTAGACCTTGGGTGATCAAGTATCGAACTAAGGATGGCAAATGATCAATCAAACTATCAACCTTAAGCCTAGACACAATTCTAAGCAAGCTCTATGTCTAGATGAATGCTCATTTGCTAACATATCTCAAACATCAAATGTCTTTGGTTGAATAATATGAAAGCAATCATTACTAACAAGTCTATTAGCTATCTTAGCCTTTAACAACAAATGTCTTTGGCAAAGTATACTAAAAGCCTAGGAGAGTTGTCTCGGGCATTTCATCGAACACCTTTCGGGTGAGAAATGCCTAAGGATCAACAACTGAGTGGCCAACTCAGAAGATGCATTATGATTACTCTACTAGCAAGGAAATATGAATGATCTACACTAAAACATCCTAGCTCTAACCTAATCACCCTTAATCTCCCTAACCCATGAATTCAAAAGGTGATTACTCACTAATCTCCATGATTCCTCTTAAACCCATATTGGATTTCAGATTAATCATGTAAAGAAATAGATAAGAAATCAACAAGAACACAAGAACATAACAATCAAAATCCAAGAGATGAACTTCTCAAGAGAGTTCTTGTGTATTTCTCAATAGATCAAAAGATAAAAGATAATCTGCCTCTGGTGGCTACAAAAGATGTTTAAAACATAGGTTTTTCCAAGTGCAAAACGTCCAAAATAAATTGCAAAAAGGTCCTTAAGAAATCATGATTTTCGGCAGCAAAATAACGCGGAGCGACTTGCAGGTGTCGCTCCGGGAAGTCGCTCCAGGGCCGATTTTTGGTGTCTCCGGGCGAGAGGTCGCGAGCGACTTTGGTGTGTCGCTCCAACGGGTCGCTCTGGATCGGGAGCGACCTTGGTAGGTCGCTCTGAGAGGTCGCTCCAGGCTTCGCTTCGTGTCGTCTCTCCATAAAGACGCGAGCGACCTCGGGGTGTCGCTTTGGGAGGTCGCTCTGAGAGGGGTGTGATAACGGAGCGACTTCGTGGTGTCGCTCCGGGAGGTCGCTCCGGGCTCGTTCTCGCGTCTCCGAGTGATGAAACCGCGAACGACTTCTCCCTGTCGCTCTGGTAAGGTCGCTCCAATAGGGAAGTCAGAGCGACTTGGTGGTGTCGCTCCGGACTGGTCGCCCCATGCCTTGCTCGCCCAATGACCACTCTAAACACTCCATTTTGAGCTCCAAATGCACCCAAATGTCTCCAGAAACTCCATGTGGTACTCAAATACCTGATAGAGACATATGTATGCAAAATGCAACCTAAACATGTCTAAATTCTAATCTATATGATGAAAATGTTTATGAATGAATGGATAAAACAATGTAAATATGCAAGATATCAACTCCCCCAAACTTGTTCTTTTACTTGTCCACAAGTGAACTTTCTAGAACTCATAGGGAGAGAGGTTGAAGGTGGGAGCACATAGCCAAAAGAAACACAACTAGCACACTCTCTTATTACACTCTAGCTTCTCTAGGCTCTTTTTGTTCTTACACTCATCATCAAGCATCCACACATTCAAATCAACCAACTCTCACATTCATTAAGCACAAAACATCAGGTGAATTCTTGCAAATGGTCAGTTGGTCCAAGTCATTTGGTTGGGTAAGGGAAGGCTTTTATTCAAGTGATTCAAGAGGTTCAAAACATATGATCTTTAAGGTGGTTTACTCTCAAAACAAGTAGCCTTGACATTGCACATAATATATCTAAGAAAGGGACCAACTCATGCATACAATGCTCAATCTCCATTGTTCTACCCTTTTCTCAAACATACAAATCACACAATCATTTTCCAATGTCAAACCCAACTCACATCTCTCACCAAAAGATCCTAAGAACTTTAACTCCTTCTCTTTGAAATCTACAAGGGATTTTTTTTCACAACCTCAAAACATTTCTTAGCTCCTAACAACTTTGCTAGCCCCCTTTTCTTTCTTTTTCTCTTTTTTTTTTTTTTTTCTTTTCTCTTTTTTTTCGTTTTTCTTTTTTTTTTTTTTTTTTAGGCTGGGGGCCAAGACTTTTCAAAACTTGAGCTAGAGGCTTCTATACTGGTCCCAATAAAACAATTCACTTAAGCACAAAGAGTCTATTCTTTTCTTTTTCATTTCTCCCAAATCATAATCACAACACTCACCCCCACCTATAGCTAGACAATAGAGTGTCCAATCTAGCAAGAATGAAGATCAAGCATTGTCGTTCCCGATACTCTCAACATTATGCACATGTAAGACTTTCCGAAAAAGGCCTCACTCATCAAACAATGAAAGCTTAAAAGGAGGAAAAGGTTTTGGGAGTGGTCTACCACTAGAGTTTGTCAAAAAAGATTGGTATAAAAGATGTGACAACTCAAGTGTGTATAGCCATGACTCAGTACACAAGGGACCATGAGCAAGAAGCATTAAGTTCGTTCAGTTCAAATAAGGTTGTAGTTGGCTTCAAAGACTGAGTTTCAGCAATCAACAAGTTTCAGGAAGAGTTTTCAAGGCTCGAAACATACAAGTCTTTTTGAGAGGTGCAAAAGCTACTCAGGTGCAACGTAGTGTTCTTTACAAGGCATTTAAAATCATTGCTCCCAATGCAAGTGAATGCAACCTATATGCTCTAGACTCTCCTAGAAATGCAAATGATGCAAACTAAATGATTGATTTTTTTTTTATATGCAAATAGGTATGCAATGCATGACTCAATGAAACAACATCAAAGCAAACATGATCAAATACTTGGTACCTCCCCCAAACTTGAGTTACACAGTCTCTGTGTCGTCAAGTAGAGAGAGATACCGAAAAGAAGACTAATATGCAAAAATGAAATGGTATATACAAGGGAGTGTGGTGGGTTACCTTCTATGGGGAATGAGTAGAGGGAGATGCTCCCTCCTCGTCGTCCTCAGGTGGTAACTCTTCAAGGTGCTCATCAGCAGGAGTGTCCATCTCTTCAATGCAGAAGGCTTGCCCGAACACAGTTGGTTTCCTCATTTTCCCCTTGATGTCAAAGTGGAGGATGTTCTCTTTACCCAAATGGAGATCAATCGTGCCCTCCTTCACATTAACAATAGCTCCTGCTGTAGCTAAGAATGGCCTTCCTAGAATCAATGGATCTTGAGCCTCCTCACCCATCTCAAACACCACAAAATCTGTAGGTATCTCATACCTTCCAATCTTCACAGGGAGGTCCTCTAAGATGCCCACAGGGTACTTCACTGAACGATCAGCTAACACCAGAGAGAGTCTACACTTCTTGTACTGAGTGAATCCAAGCTTCTTTGCAACAGACAAATGCATCAAGCTGACACTAGCTCCCAAATCGCAGAGACTTTTCTCAAATACCATAGGTCCAAGAGCACAAGGTAGTGTGAAACTTCCTGGATCCTCTAATTTCTCTGGAACATCAAGCCTCTGGATGATGGCATTGCACTCATGGGTAAGAATCATCATGCCTTCCATCTCCTTCTTCTTTGCAGCTACAACATCTTTCAGGAAATTGTTGTATTGAGGAATCAACATGAAAGCATCGATGATGGGCATTGCAACCTGAGCTTCACTCATTTGCTTCTCAAACAGAGCTTTGTATTTCTCTAGCAGCTGCTTCTTGAATCTACCAGGGAATGGAAGTTTGGGTTCATAGGGAGGAGGAACAAAAGAACTTTCACTTGCTGGAGTAACAACTTCACCATCCTTTACTGTCTTCTTCTCCTCTCCAACCTTTCCTTTACCTTTGGCTTCCACTATCTTCTCCAAGATCTCGTCATTGATCTTCTCATCAACAATCACCACTTCATCATCTATGTTGATGGCAACCCCCTCACCTAATTTCTCAGCATCCTTGGTGAGGGTTCTAGGAGGTAACTGCTTACCACTCCTAAGGGTGATAGCTTTGGCCTCCTTGGGATTTTGGTCAGACTTTCCAGGTAGAGATCCTTGCTGGCGATTCTGGTGAGTGTTCATGGAAGCAAATTGATTCTCTAAATTCCTGACTGTAGAAGCAAGGTGTGAGAATTTGTTGTTGAGCTCATTGTAGCCCCCATCAATCTTGGAATGAAGGTTCTTCAACTCATAACCAACTTGCTTCTCACTTCTAGTCTGAGACTCCAAGATTTGCTTCAGTAAGGTATCAGTGCTGCTCTCTTGAGGAGCAGAGGAACCAGACGAGGGGTTTTGCTGAGGCTGATAGCTGCCTTGCTGGTTGTTTTTTGGCGGATAGCCACTCTGTTGGTTGTTTGGATAGGATTTCTGTTGGTAGTTGTTGTACTGAAAGTTGAGCTCCTTTTTGTACCAGCTACCATTGTTGTTGATGAAACACAACTCCTCTTGACCTTCCAAACCCTCAACCTCATTGACAGCAAGTGGATCTTCCTGCTTGGAGTTACCAACAAACTTCAGCTGCTCTTGGGTTGCTTTTTCAGCAATGAGTAGGTCGATCTTGTCTTCCAAAGCTTTGATCTCTTTCCTCGTCTGCTTATCATCTGTTCTACTGTCTCTGTCGTGGTCTCCACTGTAGACTGCATCACTCTTTACCATGTTGTCAACCAGCTCTTCTGCATCCTCCTCAGTTCTCCCCAAGAAGAACCCATTGCTAGCTGTATCCAGTCTGGCTCTGTACTTAGGAAGAGCACCACGGTAGAATGTGCTCAGTAAGCTCTCCTTAGAAAAGCCATGGTGTGGGCATTGAGCTTGGTAGCCCTTGAATCTCTCCCAGGCTTCACTGAAGCCTTCCAAGTTCTTCTGTTGAAAGCTGGAAATCTCGTTTCTCAGCTTAGCAGTTCTTGAAGTAGAGAAGAACTTCTCCAAGAATGCTTTCTTGCAGTCATCCCAAGTAGTGATGGAGTCACTGGGTAGAGACTTCTCCCACTGACGTGCCTTATCCCCCAAAGAGAAAGGGAATAGCTTGAGCTTTAAGGCATCTTCGGACACACCATTGGTTTTTGACAACCCACAGTAGCTGTCGAACCTGTCCAAGTGATCAAATGGATCCTCTAGAGCCAAGCCATGATACTTGTTGTTCTCGATCACGTTGAGGAGTCCTGATTTGATCTCAAAGTTGTTGGCTGCCACAGCGGGTGCTCGGATTCCCAATCTATGACCATGAATGTTGGGGCGGTCGTAAGTGCCAATGGGTCGAGCTGCTCGCTGTTGGTTTTGAGGTATGTCTCCCATATCAGTACTCAATCTCTGCAAGTGAGCCTGTTGCTCTTCTTCTCTTCTATTTCTAGCACACTCTCTCTCTAAAGCTCTGATGTCTGCAGCTATTGGAACTAGGTTTGATGGACCCCTGCTCCTCAAGTTCATACACCTGTAGATTAAAGGGAGGTGAAGAAAGAGAATCAGTAACAAAAGAAAATAAAAATGACTTAGTCTCAAGCAAGTGACTAAATCTCAATGTTCAAATCTACTCAGAATTTGGCAACGGCGCCAATTTGATGTTAGGAGTTTTCAAGGCTCCTAAGACAAATGTTGTAGTATAAAAGATTGTCGAACCAGTTCTGAGGGATATCAAAGCACTGAGAATGCAAGTACTCACTTAATCTAAGTGCAACCAATGATTTAGATGGGTTTTAAACTATGACTAAAACTAGAAAGCAATAACAGAATGATACTTTCTTGACTAAGGAAAAGAGAACTCATGGGCATAGGGATTAGACCTTGGGTGATCAAGTATCGAACTAAGGATGGCAAATGATCAATCAAACTATCAACCTTAAGCCTAGACACAATTCTAAGCAAGCTCTATGTCTAGATGAATGCTCATTTGCTAACATATCTCAAACATCAAATGTCTTTGGTTGAATAATATGAAAGCAATCATTACTAACAAGTCTATTAGCTATCTTAGCACCTTTAACAACAAATGTCTTTGGCAAAGTATACTAAAAGCCTAGGAGAGTTGTCTCGGGCATTTCATCGAACACCTTTCGGGTGAGAAATGCCTAAGGATCAACAACTGAGTGGCCAACTCAGAAGATGCATTATGATTACTCTACTAGCAAGGAAATATGAATGATCTACACTAAAACATCCTAGCTCTAACCTAATCACCCTTAATCTCCCTAACCCATGAATTCAAAAGGTGATTACTCACTAATCTCCATGATTCCTCTTAAACCCATATTGGATTTCAGATTAATCATGTAAGAAATAGATAAGAAATCAACAAGAACACAAGAACATAACAATCAAAATCCAAGAGATGAACTTCTCAAGAGAGTTCTTGTGTATTTCTCAATAGATCAAAAGATAAAAGATAATCTGCCTCTGGTGGCTACAAAAGATGTTTAAAACATAGGTTTTTCCAAGTGCAAAACGTCCAAAATAAATTGCAAAAAGGTCCTTAAGAAATCATGATTTTCGGCAGCAAAATAACGCGGAGCGACTTGCAGGTGTCGCTCCGGGAAGTCGCTCCAGGGCCGATTTTTGGTGTCTCCGGGCGAGAGGTCGCGAGCGACTTTGGTGTGTCGCTCCAACGGGTCGCTCTGGATCGGGAGCGACCTTGGTAGGTCACTCTGAGAGGTCGCTCCAGGCTTCGCTTCGTGTCGTCTCTCCATAAAGACGCGAGCGACCTCGGGGTGTCGCTTTGGGAGGTCGCTCTGAGAGGGGTGTGAGAACGGAGCGACTTCGTGGTGTCGCTCCGGGAGGTCGCTCTGGGCTCGTTCTCGCGTCTCCGAGTGATGAAACCGCGAGCGACTTCTCCCTGTCGCTCTGGTAAGGTCGCTCCAATAGGGAAGTCAGAGCGACTTGGTGGTGTCGCTCCGGACTGGTCGCTCCATGCCTTGCTCGCCCAATGACCACTCTAAACACTCCTTTTTGAGCTCCAAATGCACCCAAATGTCTCCAGAAACTCCATGTGGTACTCAAATATCTGATAGAGACATATGTATGCAAAATGCAACCTAAACATGTCTAAATTCTAATCTATATGATGAAAATGTTTATGAATGAATGGATAAAACAATGTAAATATGCAAGATATCAATCATCATATTCCAACTAACTAGCTAGTTAGCATTGAGGGCTAGAAGAACAATTAATCAAAGGTTTTCTACATTCTCATCATCATATTCCAACGATCTTACATTCTTTTATTATGCAGGAACTTTTACTGAGGCATTGTTAAAACAGTCATAACGAAAACAGTTGAGATGTAACAACCAGAAAAGGAACGGGAGTTTACAATGAAAACAATTGAGAACAAATATATAAAAGACAAAAAATACGAATAATCTTGAGGAGGGGCAATAAGGTTTTAATAAGAGGACAATAAGTGTATTAATGATTTGATTACTTGGTTTACAAGATATCTTCCAGTGAGTTATCAGTACAGTGGCTACTTCATGCTCTTCTTGTTGAATGTGTGCCTGCAACAATTTATTCACAGCTTCATTTTGAGATTCAATTTGCTTCATGAACAATTGTATTCTTCCTTTGCATATCTATTAGCCTTTGAGGAGATAGTTCTCAGGTAAGGCAGCACGAGTAGATTGGAACTGTATTGTATACTTCCTTTGCAGCTCTCTTAGCCTCTCCGTCAGTTCTTGGAATGTAGGTCTCAGCTTTGCATCGCTGCCGTGAGGAACAAACAAATATAGAAGAAACACAAATTAATGTCACGCCATTAGCCGTCTAACACGTAGAACATTTAAACCAAATGATAATTGTAATAATTAAAGGTTATAGTATTCTTCTAGCAAGGATTATGTGGTAATCAATATGTTAAGCTTACTTGTGCCAACAACTCTCCATTAATGAGATCCAAAGAGGATCAATGTCCTTTGGAATTTCCAGCCTCTGGTTCATGAACCCCACAGCTCCAATCACCTGCATAGAGTTGAGAGTTTCCCATGGGATCTTTTCGGTGGCAAGCTCCCATAGTACTACCCCAAAGCTGTAAATATCAGACCTGTATTAATGAATTAAGAAGAGCTAGTTAGCATACAAGGCTTGTAAAAACAATTAATCAAACGGAACTTAACCAAAAATAACACGAGAATATACTTCTCATCAGCAGACTCATTTCTAAGAACTTCTGGTGCCATCCATTGAGGCTGCAGCACATGTAAACAGCCAAACAAAGAGCGTTATGAGAGGTCGACCATAAATCAAGAAGAGTCCAGAACATAGGTTTAAAATACCGTTCCCTTCCCGGACTTGGTGGTTAGGTATGTCTCATGCTTGACACGTGAAAGACCAAAGTCAGCTACCTGTTAGAAATGTCACTACTGTAAGTTGACGATGTCTCTAGTACCAGTTTGGAAATTTGGAGCCTCACTTTCATTTACATAAAAATGATTATTTGTATATAAAATCAAGATGAACATGTTACCTTAACAGTCAAGTTCCTGTCTACCAGTAGATTTGACGACTTAAGATCACGATGGACAATAGGTGGACTAAAGCAGTGAAGATAATTCATACCACGAGCCTGTGTGAACGTACAATTATGTAATATGTTGTATGAGATGTACTAGCTAGTGACTGATCACAATACTAATGCAAAGAAGTAAACAAATAGAGTAGCCCATGCATACAAAATGGTTTATGTGTATTTGTCAATGGCCAATGACCGTGTAAATCAGATGTCTAATGACCGTGTAACTATTACTCACAATGTCCAAGGCCATAAGGATACGCCGCCTCCAATCAAGTTTTGATGTCTTCCTCTGTAGTAGCTGGAAGAGGCTTCCACTGCAAATAGTAATCCAAATAAGTATGGTCATGAATTAGAGCTAAGGCTTGAGACTAAAGAGATGAGACTGGACCGTGGAAGGAGCTCTGACACCATACAGAGACGCTGAGGTGAAGTCACAGCTCCCATAAACAGCAAAACGTTAGGATGTCTAAGTCTTTTCATCAACGCTACCTTCAAAACATGACTAATATTAGTAACTTAGAACTCTTAAATGTTGGTTCTACTAAAACCCAATTAAATTTGTTAAAACTATAGTCAGAGCAAATCATTATGGACAAGGATTTTAAAACAAAACCTCTTGTCTAAAAGATTGTATGGCCTCTTCTGAATATTCTACTTTTGAGAACACTTTCACAGCTACAACCTGCAGTGATATTAACAATTCTTACAAGATCAGATAACTTGTGAATGAATCAACATATGCATTTTCTACAATATCCAAAAAAATACTTACAGATCCAAACCAGAGACCACGACAAACAGTTCCACATGAACCTGTAAAGAAAATTACTAGTGCATGTTAGCAGAACAGAGACAGAATAGTTAGTAAAAATGTATGATGTTATAAAGGATATATTTGCATTCAAATAAGTTACTATGTTTAAGAGAATAACTTACCTTGTCCTATTTCTTCTCCAACTGTCAAATCATCCCATAAAATTTCATATTCCAAGCAATCACTATTTGTATCAACCTTGTTCATATCACTGTTGCTTATACTTTTGCAGCTACTGGAACTGCTTCTGTTGTTTGAATTTGGTGAAGAACACAAACTGATTCCCTTATTACTGCTAGTCTTACTATCAGAGGAACCACTTTCAAAGTTAACACCAGAACAGGGATTAATCTGGTGAGATTTATGTTCCTCATCACATCTGAACACCCCAAAAGGAGAATATATAAAACCCCCTCTTTTTATGCTGGCACCACTTGACGATGCTGCTAAGGTCCCTCTTCAAAGCTTAAAGAGATTGTAATAACACAAGTACTCAAGATATTTGTTGGTAGATAAGTCTACCTTTTTCTGGGTTTTTCATTAGCTTAAATAAGAAAACAAATGGAGTCATGACTCCTTACAATACGTGAATGAGGGAAAGTGGAAGTACTCAACTTCCTATAAAACAGGAATGCAACAAAGTGGAGAACTATCTCCTCAAGACTAGGTCTTTTATTGAATAAGAAATAACAAAATGAAATACTCCTTCCTTAGTCCACGTATCTTCTTGTTGGTACCTTTGCTCTAGTTGACTTACGTAGGACCATCTTGTCAACTCTGTTCTCAACTCCACCGTGTGCTATCCTATCAACACTCCCGCTGTCCAAAAGAACCTTGTCCTCAAGGTTCGAGACAAAGAAGGGAAAGCTCGCCACCAGTTGATCATATTCCTCCCAAGTTGCTTCCTCAATTGGCATGTTCTTCCACTTAATCAATGCTTCCTGAACTTCCTTAGTACCATGTTGAACTCGGCGCACAGACAATACTTCCACTGGTTCCAAGTGAAAAAATCCATCAGCTCGCAGCGGAGGTAACTCTACCGTCGACGGCTCATCTTCGCCTAAACGCTTTTTCAACAATGAAACATGAAACACAGGATGTATCTTGGCTCCCTCTGGTAACTTAAGACGGTAGGCTACCTGACCTATACGTTTCTCAATCTGAAAAGGACCAAAGTACCTGTTGGATAACTTCTGCGAAGATCGCCTGAAAACTGTTTTCTGCCGGTACGGTTGCAGACGCAAGAACACCCACTCCCCTTCTGTGAACTCAACATCTCTTCTCTTACGGTCAGCTATCTGTTTCATGCGGTTATTGGCTGATGCAAGGTGCAACTTCAGGTCTGTGAGTAGCTCGTCACGAGCTTGCAGCTGTTCATCAATTTCTTCTACTAAGGAAGATCCGAGCTCATACCGCGGCATCAGCGGCGGTTTGCGACCATACAAAGCTTCAAAAGGGCTCATCCCCGTAGAGACATGGAAGGTGGTATTGTACCAGTACTCAGCCCAAGGTAAGAAGACACTCCACTGCTTTGGTCGGCTCTGCACAAAGCACCGCAAGTACTGTTCAATACAGCGATTGACCACCTCTGTCTGTCCGTCCGATTGGGGGTGATAGGCTGTTGATCGTCGCAGTTTGGTGCCAGACAATTTCCACAACTCCGACCAAAAATTGCTGAGAAATATGGCATCGCGATCACTGAGGATTGATCTTGGGATTCCGTGAAGGCGAACCACCATGTCCACGAAGTGCTTAGCAACCTGAGATGCCGTATATGGGTGAGTAAGAGGCAAAAGATGTGCAGACTTACTGAGGCGATCCACCACAACCAAGATCGATGAGTATCCATTGGAGCGAGGCAAGCCATCCACGAAATCAAGTGATATATCTTCCCAGACTTGATCAGGCACTGGCAGTGGCTGCAAGAGTCCAGCAGGAGACATGGTCTGCGTTTTAGCTCGCTGGCAAGTGTCACAGCTTGATACGTATTCCAAGACAACCCGATGCATCGATGGCCAGTAGAACTGCCGAGATAAGCGCTTGAAGGTTCTGAGAATCCCGGAATGACCTCCCATCGTTGTGTTGTGATGCTCATAGATAAGTTGTTTGACGAGATGAGATGTTGGTGGAATGACTATGCGATTGTTGTAGCACAACAATCCATCTTTCCAAGCGTATGGCTTTCCTGGATTTGCTGTTGCTGCCTTTCCAATACGAAGCAAGTAAGGATCTGTTTGTGCTAGTTGGCGTAGTTCCTCCCATATCGTGACTGAAGGAGCAGAAAGAGTGTTGAGGACAGGGCTATCTGGTCGTCGTGACAATGCATCTGCTGCAGCGTTAGCTTTTCCCGGCTTGTAAACAATCTCATAATCATAGCCCACCAGCTTCCCCATCCATTTTTGTTGTTCGGGGGTGAGGATACGTTGCTCCAGGAGATAACGCAGGCTGCGTTGATCGGTCTGAATGATGAATCTGCGGCCAAGGATGTATGGTCTCCAGGTACGAATGGCCACAATGATAGCTAGCATTTCCCGAGCATAGGTTGACCAACTCTTCTTTGCCACACCCAATGATCTGCTCATGAAGGCGATGGGTTGATCATTTTGAGAGAGAATAGCCCCAATACCGTCGCCTGACGCATCGGTCTGAATGACAAAGGATTGTGTAAAGTCCGGTAAGGCCAGAGTCGGTGTTGTTGTCATAGCTGCCTTAAGTGCACAAAAACCTTGCTCCGCTTCAGAATCCCATGTAAATTGGCCTCTTCGCAGTCTGTTTGTCAAGGGACGAGCAATAATCCCATAATCTTTGACGAACTTGCGGTAGTAACCGGTTAAGCCCAAGAATCCACGAAGCTCTGTGATGTTTGTCGGAGGCGACCAGTCGAGCATGGCTTGAACCTTCGATTGATCCACCTTGACTCCTTGGCGAGATATAATATGCCCCAAGTATTCCAATTCTTCTCTGCCAAAGTCACATTTTTTGAATTTCACAGCAAGCTTGTGTTCACGCAAGAGTCGAAATACCTCATGTACATGCCGTAAATGGGACTCCCAATCTGAGCTGTAGATTAGAATGTCGTCGAAGAAGACGAGAACTGATTTGCGCATCAATGGCCGAAAGATAGAGTTCATGAGCGCCTGGAAAGTAGATGGTGCGTTGCACAAGCCGAACGGCATGACCAGATACTCATAGTGTCCGTTGTGTGTCCGAAAGGCTGTCTTAGAGATGTCGTTGGGGTTCATGCGAACCTGATGATACCCAGCAGTAAGATCGAGCTTGGTGAAGTACGCAGCGCCGTGTAGCTCGTCCAACATATCGTCTACGGTCGGGATTGGAAAACGATCCTTGATGGTTGCAGCGTTAAGAGCACGGTAGTCAGTACAAAAGCGCCAAGTTCCGTCCTTTTTCTTGACCAGAAGAACCGGCGACGAGAATGGACTGGAGCTAGTGCGGACGATTCCCGATTTCAGCATGTCTTCCACTTGTCTCTCGATCTCTTCTTTCTGGAAGTATGCATATCGGTACGGCCGGACATTCACAGGATCGGTTCCTTCCTTAAGAGTGATTGTGTGCTCAATCTCACGGTGTGGTGGTAGACCAGTTGGGGCCTGAAACAAATCGTCGAAGTCATGAATCAATGCTTTCATGTCGTCGGCTACTTGAGAAATCTGTGTCTCGGTGTCGGAGAGACAGAGAGCATACAGAAGGTGGCCTTGACGGGCTTCCTTAATGATTTCTTGTGGCCCAATTGCGTGAATGGTTGCAGCTTGGATCCCTTGGAGAAGATGGGCTTGGCCTTCCCACGCTATCTGTATAGATTGGGCCTTCCAATCGCAAATAGTTGGGCCTAGGGTTTCCAACCACTTAACTCCCAAAACAATGTCGAGGCCTGCTAAGGGAAGGACATGTAGGGTTATCGTGAAAGACGCCGTCCCAATCCTCATAGCTACTGCTTCATATCGCTGGTGACACTTCAGCGGAGTTCCGTTGGCCACCCGGACCGTGAAAGGCGTCGTATGTGTCGCTGATAAGTGTAATCGCTGTGCTGCCTTGTCGCTGATGAAGTTATGTGTGGAGCCACTGTCCACAAGAGCTAGCAAATGTTGCTGTTCGATCTTAGTGTGGAGGCGAAGAGTTGATGGTGTATCCCATCCTGTCAAAGCGTGTAATGAGATCTCAGGTTGCTGCTCTTCCTCGTTTTGATCCTCATCGCTGCTATCACCATCTTGTGTACTCTCCATGATGAACAACTGGGGTTGCTTACACTTGTGACCCGGAGCGAATTTGTCATCGCAGCTAAAGCACAATCCCAAACTTCGCTTCCTCTTCATCTCCTCCCACGTCAATTTCCGCGGCTCTGTTGGTGATTTCTCACTTCTGCGCTCCTGATTAGTTGGAGCCGATGAACTTGATGGATATTGTCGGGGATTATTCCAACGTTTCTCCTTCTGTAGTTGATCGTCCCGTAATCGTGCGAGATTGATGATCTCTGTCAAGGTTTTGGGCTTGAATATGCGTATAGCATTGGAGATGTTGGTGTGGAGACCTCCCATGAATGCACCAACCAGAGCTTTCTCCGTCCAGCCTTCCACCTTGTTCTGGAGTCGTTCAAACTCTCTCTGGTACTCCAATAGTGATCCTTTTTGTCGTATATGCGAAAGCGCTTCGTCGAAGTTTTCGCCGTCCATTGGACCAAACCGGGTCCACAACTCTGTCTCAAACGTCGCCCATGGGACCTGGGATGGATCGGTTCCCCGTGCTTTGGAAATCGCCTGCCACCACTCATTGGCCTCGTCGGTGAGATGATATGAGGCAAAGCTCACGCGTTTCTCCAGCGACATCTCATGGTACGCAAAGTATTGTTTCGCCTTGCTTATCCATTCGGTGGGATCTCCTCCACTGAACTTAGGGAATTCCAGCTTCACACGGTGCGGATTATATCGAACCGGAGCGAAGGGATTCACCGTTTCCTCCTGAGGAGTGGTTTGTGGTCGTATGTCAGGCTCTCTGCTCTGACGTGTTGCACTGGAGTCACCTGCACGACTATTGGCGACCATCTCCCGCATTCGTCCTAGAGTTTCCTCTAGAGTTCGTTGGAATGAGCTCTCAATTCCTCGGAGTCTGTCATCGATCCCGACGGTAAGCTTCTGGAACTCATCCTGCATCATTCCCAGTCCTGCTTCCAGGTCACCGAGTCTCTCCTTGTTGGTCATGGTCGTATCTCTTAGATTTTTTTTTTTTGGTTTTTGTTTTGTTTTTTTGTTTTTGTTTTGTTTTTGGTGATTGTAGATGGAATGGTGGTGGAAAAAAAATGAAATGGTGATGAAAAGAAAATATGTTCTTGATGGACGTTGATTCACGTGAATGAATGTCGTCGCAAGAACAAACGGGCTTTGATACCAAATTGCTAAGGTCCCTCTTCAAAGCTTAAAGAGATTGTAATAACACAAGTACTCAAGATATTTGTTGGTAGATAAGTCTACCTTTTTCTGGGTTTTTCATTAGCTTAAATAAGAAAACAAATGGAGTCATGACTCCTTACAATACGTGAATGAGGGAAAGTGGAAGTACTCAACTTCCTATAAAACAGGAATGCAACAAAGTGGAGAACTATCTCCTCAAGACTAGGTCTTTTATTGAATAAGAAATAACAAAATGAAATACTCCTTCCTTAGTCCACGTATCTTCTTGTTGGTACCTTTGCTCTAGTTGACTTACGTAGGACCATCTTGTCAACTCTGTTCTCAACTCCACCGTGTGCTATCCTATCAGATGCATCGTCCCTTTGGTCAGAGAGAGCAGGACCAAAAACTCCCTCAGAGAGTGTGGCACCACTACTGTCACCTGCTCGCATTTTCGACATGACCTTGTTGCTCACCTTGCATGCCTGTGAGTTTAACACTAATCAAAATATACATCATCAAAATAAAAGGTGACATATATAATCCATACAAGCTAAGAAAATGGTACTAACCAAATCTGTTATCTTTGATGCTATAGCAACTTGTATAGGCTGATGAGAGTCAAGCCCAAGTTTCGATAAAACAGCTCCTTTGGAGTCCAAACCACGTTTTGATACGAAACTACTTACAGGGCTAGAGCTCTTTTCACCTTGTTTTGCCTTTAACTTTGCCAAAGAGATTGTTGGGTGCAAATACGGTGCTGACTTACTTGTGAGAGAAATTATGCCAACAAGAGAACCAGCATCATCGTAAAATGGGGAACATGTAGTGACAGCTGAAAATCTATGCCCTGATTTGCTCCTGACAGGAAACTCACCGGTCCAGCTCTCTCCATTGAAACAACGTTGAGCAATGTTCATTGCAAAGGCAGCATCCTGATCGTCTACCATAACATTAATTGGGTTCTGCCCAACTGCTTCTTCAGCAGTGTATCCAAATTGCTTTTCCGCCATGGCATTCCTGGAACCATGTCATGAATAAACAATATAGGAAGCCATAAGCCCCATTTGACAAGATCAAGCTTCTATTCTAGTAATAGTAATTGACTTAACTCACATCCAAAATCAAACTTGGAAGATCGCCACATCACATATATTATGAAACTTGAATAAACAATATGGGAAGTCATAAACCTCTTTTCACTAGATCAAACTACTACTCATTATTAGTAATGAGATTAACTCACACCTAAAAGCTATTTCAAGAACGGAATATTGCCGGATCAGTTATATATTGTTTCCTATAAGAGACATTTAATACTCACCTTTTAGCAAAAAAAAAAAGACATTTAACACTCACCAAAAGATAATTCTCATTTTGAGATCGAAGGCATGAACTGATTGGCCCATCGACTGCACAATGTTCAAATACTGTTGATGGGTGAACTTCCCTGCCTATGGCTTTGTTTCTCCTCCTATTCCATCTCTTAGACTGATCGTATCCTGGATACGCCTCTCCTTCCGCAACGACTCGGCGCAGCTTTTCCTCAATACTAGAGCTCCCTCGCCGATGTTTCTCTTCTCTGAATGACCAAGCTCTCTGTGGATACGGCCTTGAGCCTACACATCTCCTGCTTTAGGCGTTCGTGACTCTCCTCGAGCTCTAGCATCTTCATTAGCAGCTCCTTCGTTGGTGGAGTCTCCATTGCGAAGTTGAAGCCGACCTTAAGGGGGAGAGAGACAGAACACATCTCTGGTTGGATTTTTATTGGCTCTCAGACAATAAATACTAGTCAACAATTTAGTTGGTTAGACAGACAAAAACAAAAATTACAATCACTACACGTAAGTTAGTGATGCTGATCTAACCACCATGCATGCATGAACATTAACTTGCAGCTTACTAGTCTACTGTCATGCTATTATCTCTCTATCGTCATGCTATTATCTGTTTTTCACATGTACCCAATGGAATTTGAACTCTCGATATCTCAAATATGGCCAATGCATGTAGCCCAAAATATCAGCAACTAACTCCCACATTTTTAAAATTATAAAAATCATCATTCTTCTCTTGATGATATCATGTTCTTCATTAATAAATGCAAACTTGTTCGGGTAGCAGAATTTCCGTTTAGTTTTTTCATGACACCAAATAAAAGCCTTTGGTCTCCTTGGAATACTTCAATACTACAAATTCAAAAACTTACCATGAGAGGAAAACGAGTCATCCATTCAAAAGATCTTAAATCAGATTATATTGAGATTCCAAGAACTTGATCAAAGTATCACTGATTCTTGTAAATTTTAAAAATCTTGAAAAAAAAAAAATCTTCAAAAATTGTAAAATCTATAAAGAAAGGAAGAGTGGTTCTTGGAATTATGGATATAGGTTAATTGAAAAATTGTCCCTAATTGTAGTGGATAGTCATCACAATACTAAAAGGCCAATATAGTGAGCAATTAGGTTGTCCACGTCATCAAATATAATCGACCAATCAGCTCATTTTGTTTTTACACGTCACACAGGCTTTAGTCACGTCTGGGTTTCACGTATTTCTTTCATTTGCAGTGGGCTGGGCTTTATTGCATCGTGGTACGCTTTATTTTTTTTCTCATTTGTATCGACCCGAGTAAGACGGAAGTGACGAGGATCTTTACCTTTTCATCTTCTCCGCTTGAAACCCTACTGATAGAGTTCTAATGAATCCCCTTCTTCACAATCAAAACTCCACTTTACTTTGATCCATTTCATGAAGACATGTATGAAAATAGTATCTAATGACATGGAGGAGGATCCGGCCATGGTGGTGGATTTGGAGCGGGAGGAGGATTCGGTGGTGTTGGAGGAGTTGGTGGTGGAGGTGGTGGCGGCAGAGGAGGTGGTGCTGGTGGTGGATCTGGTCATGGTGGTGGTTTTAGAGTTGGAGGGGTAGTTGGTGGTAGAGCGGGAGGAGGTGTTGGGGGAGGCGGTGGACTAGGTGGTGGTGGAGGAGGTGGTGTGGGCGGTGGATATGGACATGGTGGTGGATTTGGTGCTGGTGGAGGTCATGGGATAGGACATGGCGGAGGAGGAGGCTTTGGGATTGGAATAGGAATCGGTGTTGGGGTTGGTGGAGGCTCAAGGTTCTGGCAACGGAAGCGGTAGTAGCGGTGGCGGAAACCGTTAATCAGAGCTCATTTAACACACTCGTGATTTAGTGCACTCGACAGTTCAACTACTAGGACGTACTTGTGATTCTACTTTACACAGTAGCTACCATTGAATACATTGAAGCATATCAATTACAAGTGAGAGGAAACAAGCTTTCTATGAAGAAACTAAAAGGTATGGACTGAGAAGCTGAGAGAGACTTTGACATTTCCAGTTCTACAAAGCAACAAATCTTGATTTCTTTGACTTGGTTAGATACCCAACGCATGTTCATCCTTGAAGACCTATTAAACTGAAGTGGAGATGTATAAAGAAGAGAATGAAAGGACATGGTTGGAAAAATTTCATAAATCATACATCATATTGGAGTATTGGATACAGCCTACTTAAATATCTTACTGTTGCAATTCAGAAGAGAATACCTTCGTTGTTAATAAATGTAATCACATTCTCATAAGTTACTCATCTGAACAATATTGACTTGCTGTTAGTGTTTTTATTTTCAGCCAATTACGATATAGTATTTCCCACGAGGAGAGCAGCTATAAGAATTGATATAAAAAATGTTAGTGTTAATTGCCCACAAGACTCTTTTGTCACTATGGATCAGAAAGGTCAAGATAATATTGCATGTTGTTATCTCAAAATCAGAATAGATAAATTATAGGATTATTAGGAAGGGAAGACACTATCAAAGTATACAAACTCATAAAATCCACAACATCACCAGTTATAAGTTATAGCCATAATTATACACACAACTACTGCAGAGTTTAAACAAATGCTCCATCAACTACACCAAATCATTTGCAACATACGGTAACGAAAAATAATTAAATTCAATGACCCCCGCGCTTGCGCGGGGCTAAGCCCCTAGTACTATATAAAAGGAGCTAAATCCTAGCTTCCTAAGCCTTGCCACATGAACAAAATAATCAGAACCAACCATTATGCCATGTCATTCCGGACTGGACTTTAAAAAAAAAAAACCAACCATTAAAATATGCGAAGAGTCACGGTTTAACCTGGTTCAACTCCAGTTACATCATAATAAAACAATGCATGCATTGATTGTTGATTATTAGTCTTCTAGCTACCACATCTTTGCCATCCTAAATCAAAATCGATTTTTACAACTTTAACTTGCCCCATACTTAATATTCTTATAGCTGGTGAACAATTTAATTTAGGAAATCGTTATATTTCATGTCAAAAATGCATACTGTATTCATTGAAAATTAAATAACATATATTCTACCATTAGGATCAAGAACTCTAATCTGAAGACTATATATTCATCCCCTCTCACTCTGAAAAAACCACCACCGTCAACCGTTCAAGATTTTGTGTAAGTCAATATTTGAAAGTCACAATTTTGTCAATTTTTTGGCATAAGTGATATGTTTAAGAGTTGGATAGTTAAGTCCGTATGCGGTTGGGGACGTGGGGTTTGGCTCACCTTCCACTGTTTATTTTCAATTGTTTTAATAATAGATTCATATTGATAATCTGTGCGAACAAACGTATAAGATTTTAGTTGGTTAAGATTAAACATAGACCGACAATCTTCCGTCTTTAGCTATTGGTCTCCGCCAAAAAAATTTGATTTAATATAATAGTTCCTGCCTGCTAAGCTACTACAATTGTAGTTCACGTCTATCGGTCATATAAAATATTTAGTTTTTTTTGGCTTTATAAGATTTTAGTTTGTAATTAATCTCATGGTTCGATTTTATCCATTGAGACCTTTTTCACTATGTTTTATTATCAAACCATTTCACTTTGCCTAACATTTAAATATTCTTTCCTTTGTTTAAGGATTGATTGTTCCTCAATACCATAGTCAAACCAACCGCCAAAGGTCTTCCGCTTATGGGAGGTATTTTGAATTTACAAGTGCATTTTTGAATCAAAAACATTATTAGTATTGATATATTAATTTAATACTTTAATCCAAATCTTTAATAAAACAAATATAAAATACAAATTATGTTATATATATATATATATATTTATATTTTTGACTATTTACATCTTATTAAATTTGAAGTGCACAAAAAAAAAGAAAAGTTACATCTTATCTGATAAGATTCCAAATATATAAATACAATGCTATGTTTTGATTTTTGTTTATTGCTACGAAACGTTTTAAAAACTTGGGAAAAGGTAAAAATACAGACGACATGACCGACCACTCCTTTTCTCCTGGTTTGCAAGAATCTAATTGAGTTGCTTAATATTTGTTCCAAATTAATATATAGTCCCATCAGAATCATAAATTAATAATCTATCTCTATATAGTTTTATATAAGTACTAAATAAAGATATTTTTGTTCATTTTATAGTTACAAAACTCTAATAAAACAAATATAAACATTATTAGTAAAATATGTTTTTTATTTAAAAATACAAATTATGAAAAAAACCACAATTAGTTCTTAATAAAAAAATCATGCTCCCAACTGTATCAACAGATTCGTCATTCACCCCTAGAAGACACATATAGGAATAATTAAATACTTTGGCAAAAAAAAAACATTTTTGTGATGAAGATTCTTAGATGATGATCGTTTTCTATACAAACATGCGGCACCTCTACACCATTGTTTTAATCCCAGGAAAACACGTAGAAATCTATTAACACAAATATTAACATACTTTAATTAAATATGTAATCCGCGCGGAGCGCGGACACCGGCTTAACTGTAACAACAACAAAAAGAAGATGTAAACTAAAAAGGAAAAATTCCACAAAAATAATCCAACTAAATTTTTAAGCTTTTAATACTCATTTTTTTTCTAGCCATTTTAATACCCAAAATAGTTATTTTGATCAATAAATTTAGTTTTAAAATTATACCCGTTTTAATACCAAGCTCATTTTAATCAAAAATGTTAATTGGTTTCAAACCAAATTAAAAAAAAAAACTCTAAAATTTATAAACAAATCTTTTTTAAAAAAATTAATATAATTTTAAGTTTTAGGAGTAAAAATGACTAAAATTTTGGATAAAAGATAGAGATTATACTCATTACTTCCTACTATTTAAGATAAAAATAGTTAGTTTACAATATTTTTGTTACTAATTTACAAGTTAGAAGATTAGTATAAATGGGCCGAGATAGGGTTTAAGGTGGGTTTCATCTATTGGGGTTTAATGCAACTAACTGCTCTCTCTCTCGCTTGAATGATGAAATCGATTCTTCACTGAGAGTTCTCTCTACCCCTGCGAATGGATTCCACTGATGACGATTTCGGTGAGCTGTACGTTGACGACAAGGCTCACGCGACTGCTTCCCTCGCCGGCGATGACGTATGCGAAGAATCGGAGCACACTCCGATTCTTCCCGGCAAGAACAAGGGTTTTGAAGTGACAGAAGAACCCGAATCGCGACTCGAAGCGAAGAAACTCGATGATGTGGATAAGGATTCGAGTCCGTGCGTCGACAACAACGCTTGTGCTGCGAATCGAACCGAGGCGAAAGAAGAGTGGGAGTACAGTGACAGTGACGATGATGATGATTTGAATATAGTGCTGAAAGAAGACGATTCGGTTGCTTGTGGATCGAACGCCAGCAATCAGAGACGGAGTGTTGGAAGCTGGGTGAGTGTTTATGTTTTAGGGTTTTGATTTGGTGGTGATCAGGGTTTTATCTAATTGAATCTTTGTGTGTGTTTGATGCGTTCTTGTCCAGTGCACAATGCCAAACAGTGGGATGGTGGTTAATGGACGCATGACGATGGAAGCTATGAATCCGTCTCTAGGAATGCCTCAGTGTGGGTATAATAATTTCTCACATACTTGGTCAAGGTTAGTGTCAATGGTCAAGGCTGCCACTTTTGATTCTAGCTTTTGTTGGAAGTGATTGGTGAACAATGCTTTCTCTTTTGTTCTCAGGGCAAATTTCCATGGGTTTGAGAAGAAGCCGTGGAGGAATCCTGGTGTGGATGTTAATGACTACTTTAATTTTGGGTTTAATGAGCAAAGCTGGAAGGATTATTGTAACCCTGGGGTAAGTAAAACATGTTTCGATTTCTTGATGTAATATCATTTGTGGAAAGGGCGTATTTGGTTTGATTTTGATGAGTTTTTTTTTCTGTTTTAGGTAAAAGGAAGAGCAATTGAGGTTGAAGGTGGAACTCTTGGACGCACACCTTCTGTGGATTTGCGTTATCCACGTGATTTAGACCCTGATGTGGTGATACAGGTCAGTCAGAGACTGAATGAATGATTCTTGGTTTGTTATGTTTTTTGTTGCCATTATTTGTTAATGATGATGTAATGTGTTAAAACCAGGTCCCGGTGACTGCTGATGTTGAGGAGCTATCAAGCATGACACCTGTGGAAGCAAGGTCTCTCATCAAACCATCAAATGGAGCATCTAGAAGCGAGGAGTTTCATTCAGATATCGGAGCAGATTTGCATTCGTCTGGTGATTCGATGAAAGAAGAGGTTTCTGTTGGGTGTGAAGACGAATATACTGGAAGTTTCAGAGGAGAGCAATCTCCTTCGAAAGAGAATTGCCGCAGCAGGGAAGTAACACCTTGCGATAAGGAAGTTATTGAGGAGGAGAAAGAAGAGACTTGTTGGAGTTCAGATAAGGCGGATTCATCCTCAGTGGAAAGCGAATCATCTCATAGATATCGCTTTCGTTTTAGCCCTACCTCTTCATATTCTGTTGGTAAAACTGAGGAATCCGAAGATCCTGGAACAGAATCATCAAAAGACGGTGCTATTGATGACCAACGTGAAGCCAGTACCCCACCACGACGAACTAGATTTGCGGAACATGAAGCAAACAGTACTAAATGCGTGGAAAGGAGTGATACAGGGCATTCTAGACACAGAAGATCTCACCAAGACTCAAGCAAAAGGCATTATGGGAGAGTTGACTATGAGGCAGATAGGAGAACAAAGCATGCAGATGCATCGCGTACACCAGATCGAGATCTTGGCAAGAAAGTGTGTTATGGACGTGGAAGATCATATCGTGATTCGAGCAGAAACTGGCAGAACAGACCATATTTTACTTTGGGAAAGGTCGGTACTGAAGTTAGAGGCCTTCCGCACTCAGATAGAGGAAAACGTCATGGTCGTTCATATTCACCTGTGGATCTTGATCGAGATAGAGGGCAAAGGTTAGGTTGGCGCAACAACAAAGAACCATCACATGGCCGAGGCTTTGATCCTTCTAATGGTTACAAGTATGAAGCGGGTCTTCAAGAGTATAACTCACGTTCATCCTTCAATCTTAACCACAGAAATTCTCGAGTGAGTTTAAACAAAGAGGAGGATAGATATGGTAGGCAACATAATGAAAGAAGATATGGCCGTGAAAGAAGTCCTGCCATAGCCTATGAAAGCAACAAAGAGGATAGATACGGTAGGCAACACTGTGAAAGAAAATATAGCCGTGAAAGAAGCCCTGGCCTAGCCTATGAACGCAACAAAGAAAGAAGGCCTTATTATCAGGACCGTATTCCAATATCTGATATGGAATATAGGTACCAGATTGAGTACTGTTCTATAAATGGAAGACATAACCCCAATCAGAGTCGCGAGGATGAACCTTATTATGGAAGAAGGTGTGACTACGATTATGATTTCCCTCGTGGCAGACATGAAGATGAAGTTCAGAGGACAGAAAATGGAATTCCATTTGAGCTTGCTTACAGGGAGATGCATTCTTTTGCTGAAATGGGAAGGAGAGACTTCGAAAGATATGAAGAGAATTTCTCTGAAATAGATAGAAGACACTATTACACACTTGGTTGGCATCATGATAGGTTTGGCTCAGATAACGATGGTCATAATAAGTACAGAGACCAAGGTGCTTGGCCTACGCCGTCTTTACCATTCAGAGATTCTTGGCAGACAAAAGGATCGAGAGGTGATTCTTGGAAAGATGAGACCAGAGACTTCACAAAAAGGGAAGCAAATGACAGGCAGAATAATCTGTTGTATAAGGATGCACCAAGAGATGGTTGGACACGGAATCTTGTTCGTGGCGATAATGTGAGCATACAAGACAGACTAAGGTATGATGATGATGATGATAATTGGGTTCGTCGTGATAAAAGGAGGTATCAGTTGGGAGATTCAGTGAGAGAAATTGCTCATTCTGAGCATCCTTCATATACTGATGAGATTTTAGTCACCAACATAGGAGTGTCAGCACATGATCGAATCTCCATCAAACAAAGACCTGGATATTTTATGAGCCATGTTCATGAAACTGTTGAAAGACATCAAAGATCCAAAAAGCTGAGAAGAGATGGGAATGCTTTCATCAAGTGTCAGGATCCGATTGACTCAACTGGTAGACAAGGGAAGGTAAAAAAACAATGAAACCGAAGTCATACACATTTTTATCAAATATAAGTCATGCTCCAATGTTTTAATTTATAAGAGATTAAATATCAGTTTGTGTGGAATGAATAACATGACCTTTTCTCATGTGATCTTTTTTGTGTGTTTCAGCTCGCTAACCAATCAAGAATAAGATTCTCCAACGGCAGAGATACAACAGAACAGCAAGGCCGTCAGAAACCAAGAAATGTAATGGGCAAAGGAAACGAGAAAGCTGTTGTGAAGATTCAAAGTTTGATTGAGAAAGAGGAAGGTGAGATCATTCAAGAAGAAGAGAGGAACGTGACAGGGACTGGAATAGACGAGGAACGTATACAAGAGAGCATTAAGAAGATGGAGAGACGAAGAGAGAGGTTCAAGGAACCCGAATTGGTAGCAGCCAAATTTCATTTTCAAACCGAGCAGGAAGCCAAAACCGATGTTACCAATCAAGTGAGACCGGTTAGGAAGAGGCGATGGTGTGCATAGCTAGCAAGCAAAATATCAAATTGGTTTTGGCTATTCGAAGTTAAATACAATTACGGTTATCAATGGTTGGACTTAGATTTCAAGGTTATTTTGCATTTTGACCATAAAAATTAGAGTTTTTGACCACGTACTTTAATGTTTAGTATGTGAAATCAAAATGATCTAGCAAAGATTGAACCGGTGATATTGTGAATTAGAGCATACGTTTATACTTATCGTGATAACCACAGTAATTTCAAGTTACAGTCAGATATTTGTAATAAATAGTAAGTATTTTCTAAATATCAATTTTGATAACCGGTTCGCTTGATAACCGGTTTACCAGACCAGTTATTGACCAAGTTTTGTGGTTAGAAGTAAATAATAAAATTGGAAGCGTCTCCGCAAATAATATTCGTCGAGTTTTGGTGAGGTGGAATCTCAGCCGTCCGATTAACACGCGGTTGATCTGAAGAATCTCTTCTACAGAGAGGAGAATTCAAACCAAGTTTCCATCGACGATAAAAAACGACCAATCTCATCACGGTTCCTGTCCTAAAAGAGGCTCTTTCTTCTTTCTAGCTTCCAAGGTGCGTTTTTTCTCTCTTAAATCTGCAATTTCGAAATTTTGGAATTTATATGAATTCACTTTAAGAGTCTTGGAATGTTTCTCTAGAAGGATCCGTATTGTTTTAATATGATTTTGATTTAATTGAGAAGTAGTGGATCTGCTATATCAGAAGTTGTGGACTATTCAATCTTATGCAGTTTTGATTTTGCCAACTTAAAAAATCGAACTTGCACTTGAAAGGCTTTGAATTCGGATTTTTTTTTTGTGTGTGTATTATTAAGTGAAAATTTAAAGTTGATTTTGTGGGTTTTGAATAGAAAAGTTGTGTCAGTTGTTTGCTGTTGGCAATGGCGAGGATAAAGCCTCAGGCTCTTCTTAATCAAAGCAAGAAGAAGAAAGGTCCAAGTCGTATAAGTATCTCCACGATTGTCGTGTGTAATCTTGTAGTTGCTGTAGTCGTACTTTCCTTGGTCACTACTTATCGCCATTGGTCCCAGAGGTTTGTTTCTTTGATACACTTATGTTGTCATAAAGATTCTATTTTCTACTTCATTTTGCTTATAGCTAGAAACTTGCTATCTATAAAGGTTTAATATGATCTCGCAGGTCAAGAAACGCTATTGAAACCCAGAGTCAAAGATTTGAGGTACTGTCTTGAGAAGTTTTTTTCAATGCTTGTGCTTTTTTGTTTGGATTGCAATGATCTGACTTTGTGTTTGTGTGTTCAGGACACAAATGCTGCTTCAGAACAAAAGAGTTACGATCTTCCTGGTTATGCCGTATGTTAATCTTATCTCCCTGTCTACTTTCTTATCTCTCTTGTTTAATAACTGTCTCTTTGTTTAAGTTTCTTGTATGCATTTTCATTGATGTCTTGCTTCTATCTCATGTAGGATATAAGCACATCAAAAGGTCTCATAACTGTGGAACTCTTTAAAGATGCTTCCCCTGAAGCTGTGGACCGGTTTCTAGATCTATGGTTAGTATCCAAATTCGTCTCTTCTCTTTCAAGCTAGGAAGAAAAGAATATTATATGTATTTGATTAAGCTAGCTCATGACTCGTTATTAAGTAGGACTCTTACATCTACCTTGATAGGTTTCGAGTAGCTTCAGTTTCTTCGTTGAATGACTTTGAACCTCAAGTCCTTATCATTCTTTACTCTGTGTTAGAAGTAATACATTTGAGTATTTGTTGCAGTCAAAAAGATCACTTCAAGGGAATGCCATTTCATCGAGTTATAAAAAACTACTTGGTACAAGCTGGTCACTCTCAGAGCTCCATACCTGTTGAAGAGTGGACATCTAAAGGAAAGCTCCGTGGTCGCCTTAACACTAGGTAATTTGCTTTAAAAGTAAACTCTTCATCATCTCTCTTTGGTTTAAGATTCAAACTAAAACCGTTGTGCTGTTATTCAGCCCAAAACATGAGGCATTCATGTTGGGGACACCAAAAACCAAAGGGAACAACAACAACAAGGACTTCGAGCTTCTCATCACAACGGCACCAATCCCGGATCTGAATGATCAACTTATAGTCTTTGGAAGAGTTCTTAAGGGAGAGGATGTAGTACAGGTTTGATCATTCAACAAAACACACACACTCTCATCTTCTGAACTTTTATGGTTTTGTCTCATTGTTTAATGTGTTTTAACGGTTACAGGAGATTGAGGAAGTGGATACAGATGAGCATTACCAGCCAAAATCGCAAATAGGGATCATTAGCGTTATACTGAAACGAGAACTATGAAATGCTCTGTAAATGAGGTCCATCTTCATGCTCACTGTTTGTCTAAATCCTCTTCTGAGGTTTTGTTTTTTTACTGATTATTTCCTTCTGTTTTGTAATTTTATTTGATCTTTTCGAGGAAATATAATCTTTGTTTTAAGTTCATATACTTCTTTCGCTGAAAGGCTTTTTAGACAGTTGTGTTCATAAATATAGTCTTTCATAATAAGATTGTCTTCAAGAAACCAAAAGTTACAACCAATAATAGATCATAACCAATTTATTACATGTCTTAACATAAAAGTAAAAGGAAACAAAGACTTTAAAAGATCAGCAGCACAACGATATCTCTGTCTACTTATTTTGAGTATCCTTAGACATGATCACAAGAGTAGACGAAACTTCCATACCACTAATGTTACCTTGAATATTATCAAGCATGTCCATCATCTTACCTTCATACTCCTCAAGCTCCTCAAGGGAAAGCTCTTCAATGGGCTTGTCGAACCTCTCTTCTCCACCAGCAGTTTCAAGCTGATGCTCAAAATCTTCCCCTCGCTTCTTCTCAGCTTCAACTTGCTCCATGATCGAGTTGAGACGTTTGCATATCCTTTTCTCTTGCCTAGCCCGGTTGCCTCTACCGTTGCCTGATGTCTCGCAGCTGTCCGAGTCTTCTGACTCGTTGTTGTAGCGCTCTGCAACCAGTTCAAAGCTCGGACTCCCGTAGGGGTAAGGTTTGTTTCCGGGAGAGAAGACCATGATACCAACCTCGGCGTTGCACAGAGTCGCAAGCTCACCAGCTTTCTTGAACAAACCAAGTCTACGTTTTGAAAACGTGACTTGCTTTGTGTTTGTGTCTTGCACTTTCTCCATCTTAATCTTTCTCCTACCCATTTTTTTTTCTTTTGTTTATGTTTTTAAGTTATTGATTTGATTTGTTTTGCAGTCATTTCTTTATGTATTTATAGTAGTGAATGTGTGAAGGGTTTTCATTGAGCCTCATCATCATATTCAAGAGTAGTTTAAGAAAGTCAATTTTGCATAGATACATACTTAAAATGGTCATTGGTAAAATCTTTAACTGCCTTATTAGAGCATTGAATTGTTTCTATGTCTTCAATCAATATCCTTGGATATTTGACTATTGTTAGTTTTAGTGGACCTTATTATTAAATTGTAGTTTGGACTACTAAAGAGAAAGTTACCATGCTGACAAAAAAAATACATTATTACCAAACTAATTTCTTTACAACCAAAAACAATAAAGATGGTCTCAGCAAAAAACCAAAACTTCTGTATATGATTCCTTTTTCAGTACTAAATATATTCTGGAAAAGCAAATTTAGGTATAATATAATCTAATCACTTATTCATTTTGTAAAAATACAACTGGAGATACTTTTAGTTTAAAACTTCTATTTTTTTCATTCATTTCTGTCTATATTTGTCTAGTTCCAATTATACAGTTGGAACTTTCTAATCACGAGGCTGACCGAATCAGCGGATAGGGTATATAAAAAAAATCTAGTCGTAAAATCTTTAAATATTTAATTTATAATTTTTGTTTTAATTTATTTTATTTACACAAATTAAAATGAGGTAATTTTTCGGCAGATTTTTGGACCTTTCAAGAAAGAGTAAATTTGCCCCGTCGTCATGGAAAAAATAAAGATATTTTTTTGTCTGAGTCGATGTTTTTCCTAGTGTTGGCGCCGTGACTTCTTTTCTAATAGTGTCTTTTTTTTTGTTTTCTAGTAATATAGTTTTTTTTTTAATTTCTAAAGATATTCTGTTTTCTTCCGGTTTTTATTATTGGAACTATATTCTTTTTGATCCAATCTTCGTTGTAATGATTATTATAGGTTGTTCGACAAATTTAGCCCAAATTTTTTATCTTTATCTGAACATCTTTTATTGTGTAGATAACGAACGCGATTGCAACATCTTTAGGATGCGGAAAAGTACTTCGGTTAATAAAATACACGGAACAAGATTATTTTGCAATCAATATATTGTCAAAATCCAATATAATTTCAGTGTAGATTTCATCATTGATTACTCCTGAAATTATATCGTCACATCATATTTGTTAATGGTTTAGATGTGTTTTTCAAGATTTTTTTTGTTCTTGATGCAATGTCTATTATCAATTTCTTTATTATTGTACGGTATAACTCTATAAATTAACACTCGATAAATTAATAAACAACATAAATTAATAAATTTCTCTTGTCCCGAGTTGGTATGGTTTAAAATATGATAAAACTTAATAAAATAATAAATTTTCAAAAAATCTTATGTAAATATATGGTCTCATTAAAATTATAAAATGTATGTAAATATATGGTCTCATTAAAATTATAAATTATACATTTTATAAGAGTGCAAACCAACCATTATATTTTTTTATATATTCACAATAGAATTATCTTTATATTTTTTTAAGATTAAATTTATTTTGATGAGATCTAGCAAAATTATATCTAAAATCACATTTAAATTCTATGAAAAATATTTCATATATACCAAATAATATAATAAATCTAATATAGGTGTTGAATTTCAAAATGTTAATTAATGTATATACACAAATCAAATACTTTTCTTATTTTAGGAAATATATTTTTTAAATAGAAAAATCTAAAAAGAAACTTTCTGTAATTAATAACTATATAAAATAATAAAATATTAAAGTCTCAACATTATTAATTTATAGAGTTTTCGCTGTATATTGAATAAGAAAAAATTTATACAAAAAAGGAGAGATAGATTTCACGGGGTTTAAACTTTAAACCGTTAGAAGGGCGGTTTATCCCACAAACCAAACAATACATCAATCTCAATCTGGTTCTACGTTTCCCTATTAGTAGTGTTAATTTTTATTGTCGACACCAAATGTCTTTAGAGCACTTCCATTTTTTTTTAATGAATGTTAAATTTATTCAAGACAAAAAAAAACACTTTTGTACAATAGATGTGCCACTTATAATTGAAATTTTTTGAGCTATTTTAGAAGAAAAAAAAATCATTCTTTGCCTGCATCTTGATACAAACCATACTCTCATGCATGGCTTTGCTGCACCATGCCTTCTGCAGTTTCTTTCTCTCCAGATAGAGTAAAGGAGCGCTTGGAATGTGTATCGGATGAGGAACAATGTTGTGTTGTCCTGATTTGTGTTAATCAAAATCTCAAGAAGCTGATTCCAGTTGCTCGTGTATCGCGATCCAATGAATTTTCGCATCAGCCCTTTCCAAACTGTTTCAGAGTAGACACATTCAAAAAATAAGTGGTTCCTCGTTTCCACTTGACCTTGACAGAGAACACAAATAGCATCTCCTTGTGGATTCCATTTTAACATTCTCTCCCCTGTAGAAAGCTTATCTCGGACTGCAAGCCAAACAATCATGGAGAATTTTGGAGTTGCAGCAGAAAACCATACTCCCTTAGACCAATTAACTGCCGGACCAGGAGTTCCAAGTATTTGCAGGTCTGGCAAGTACTAAACTCTCTGTTATAGCGCTATCTCCTAGGCCCTTCCACAGTCTGATATCATCATTCTGATCCAGACCTTGGTCTCACAGCTTCAGTATCTATTTTTTGATGTTGATCAGCAAAACAGAACGATGATTCCTTCTGCGATACTGAAGAACAGCCAACTCCACAGTGATGTTAATATTGAGTCCAAGATCAATACAGCCTCGAGAACCAGTCATGTCGAAAATTCTACCCAATGGTGACCAAACATCAAACCAAAAAGATTATGAGCTCCATTGTTGACCTCAACCCTAGTTAGCGCTTGTGCCATACCTCGACTTCTTCCAAAGCCATGGCCCCAAAGAGCTTTTTGAGTTAACATTCCAAAACGAGCCTTTTCGTATGAGATAGGGGTGAATCCAATCGACCCATAGAGATTTAGCCGATAATATTCTCCATATCAGTTTCAGAACACAAACATTAGTTGTTTCTTCCAGCGGACGTAACTGTAGACAGAGGAGTATCAAAACATTTAAAAAAAAAAATAAAAAATTTATAGAGTGCAGGAGAGAGAAGAGAAACGAGATGACTGCAGAGAGAATTTGACACACTTATAAGAACTCTTTGACACCACCTGTCAATTTCTAATTACTCCTTTAATTATCAAATAAAAACTCATTAAAATAAAAATATATTTGGGTTGATATGCCTAATTTGAGTATGAGACAATAAGAACATGATTAATACATGTCTCTTAGGGTAGAGTTCTTATAAGATATTTCTCTTAGTTTTTAACTAAAAAAAACTAAGAGACGTCGTCTCTTCTGTGTTCCAGAAAAGTATGAATCTCTTTTTCTGGTTTTCGGTTAGTGAGACCTAGCCAGAGAGATACAAATAAACACAGTGATACATAATTTGATTCAAACCAAATAACAAACACACATACATGGGTGGGTCAAAGGTGTGTTCTTACAACAACCCTTGTTTATTTGTTGGACGACACAAAAAGGATACAAACAGAGTGATTAAGATTACCATACACCAGAGAGAGACTCTTTGAAACATATAGTTTCACTCTCTAGCTAGGCCTCATTAACCGAAAACCAGAAAAAGAAGTTCATACTTTCCTGGAACACATTCTTCTGATTTATCATTCGTACATGAACACGATATCTACCCTGAGGTATTGAAAAAGAGAAAGAAGAGATCATCAGAATATTTTTGATGAAAAGAATAACTTTGAAACGCTGTCTTTAAGCTGATGTTAATGTAAAGAAAAACTTACTGGTTTTATCTTGTACCTCCAATATGGGTGAGGAAAAACAAGCTCAAAGCCGCCAGGTGCAACTGGGCAGTGGTTCGTACAATCACAGAGTTCGTAACCCCTTCTCGAAGACTGAAGTAGCTCTGATTCTCCCTCTAGAACCATACTTGCTGATACCGTTGTAGCAGATGCGATGCTTTTGGCTGGTCGGACCAAATATATTTATCAAGAAAAAAATATACTGGAAAAAGTTGTGTTGAAACTTAAACATCATCAAAATAAACATACGTGTAACAGCGGTTATCCTAAAGACTGGATTATCGTTAACAGTAGCGTTAAATGGAAAGAGCTCCACTTTACTGACATTAACGCCATTAGTTATCGGTACGTTTTGGAATTCCGCCATAGCTGAAATGAAACAAGGAGAAGAAAGAAAGAGAGAAAAAAAATTGGTAAAAGTTTTAAAACATGAGGCAATAATAAGTTAATAACAAACTGATAATAGTGGTCACAGTTTTAATATTAAAATGTAGTGACGTATAAGCACAAGATTAAAATTTTAGCCCGCCGTTATATCCAGGAGACATTTTCAAACGGAAATCCTTTTCAAGTGAGAAAACTTGCGTTGCTCGCATATATTTTTACAAAGTTGCCATGGACTTGCAAGATCATTTCTCTAGCTATAGCAAAAAAAAAAACATAGTTTTAGTTAGCTTAACTAACCATTGGCGTGAAAATAGAAAAAGGCGCACATGTCTGGCGACGGAAGACTTATGTCGTCAAGTCCTAATTCAACAGCATATTCTCCCTGAGATATTAAAGAGAGAAAGAAGGGTGTCGTGTTAGATGATCATCAGGAAACCATAGCCAATTGGTTTGAAATATAGTAGCTACTATGGAATATATATGTATATTTATGGATAAAAACGATTATGATACTCTTCATCTAAAGCTAGTGTTAATGCATGTATGTACAGAAAAACTTACTGATCGATAATTACTTTGTGCGAAGTTTAGGTTAGCTAAAGTAAGCACAAAGGGGCCAGGCTCAATAGGACATTTTGTTACTTCACAGATGTCATAGTAGTATTGAATCCATAAAGTACCAATAGAGCCTCTGCGTCCAAAAGCCACATGAAACGATCTCCCTGCGAGGTCTCGGGCTTTATAAATATATTTATCTTCTTCAACCATTACCAATTCCGGAGAGAGTTTGGGAGGATATAAATATGGACTTTATCGAAGGTTTACCGACGTCAAATGGTGTGAATGTGATATTGGTGGTCATTGACAGATTGAGTAAGTATGCGCATTTCATTGCATTGCATCATCCGTTTACTTCAACAGATGTGGCGAGAATTTTTATAAGAGATATTGTGAAATTACATGGGTTTCCAAGGAGCATTACTTCAGATCGAGACAGGATCTTCCTCAGTACCTTCTGGACAGAAACTTTTAGATTGGCAGATACTAAGCTTAAGTATAGCACTGCGTTTCATCCTCAAACGGATGGACAATCCGAAGTTTTGAACAGATGTCTTGAGACTTATCTGCGTTGTTTTGCTTCTGAACATCCGCGCACTTGGTCGAAGTTTTTATCATGGGCAGAACTATGGTACAACACCACATTTCACAGTGCTCTGCAGGCAACTCCATTCACGGTTCTTTATGGTCGTGAACCTCCGTCGTTGTTACCATTTGAACCGGGATCTACAAAGAATTTTGAGTTGGAACAATCGTTACTGGCGCGGGATGAGATGTTGATAACATTGAAGAAAACGTTAGCTCGAGCTCAACAGGTTATGAAGGAACAGGCAGATAAGCACCGCAGAGATGTCCATTTCGCGGTAGGGGATATGGTGTATCTGAAGTTGCGGCCTTATCGTCAACAGTCAGTCGTGAAGAGATTTTTGTCAGAAGTTAGCAGCAAAATACTATGGACCGTATCAGGTGACAGAACGGATAGGTAATGCAGCGTATAGGCTGTTGTTGCCGGAGTCTTCGAAGATACATCCGGTGTTTCCAATGCCGTGCGGAGGTTTAGTGGGGCCTGAGGCGAATATAAAAATAAACCTTCCTTATAATTTTTTTTTATTAGAGCATAATATATATTTGAAAAAACATTAAGAAGAAAAATAATACTTTAAAAACTAAGACAAATATTTTTTCCCTCTTTTCCAATAACCTTTTTAACTAAATTCTAATAATCTAAATTCCTAACAAATTCTCTTTCTATAAATATAATTACTAAACCATTTATCTTTTCTTGTGATATGGTTGATCGCATATAAAACTTTACGAGTTTCCACTTGGAAAAGTTTTTTCCAACAAAGACTAAAACTGAAATCGCCAATAATATTTGATAAGAAATTCATGAGTCTGGATAACACTCTTCCTTTTCTTTCAAAAAATTTAGAATTTCAAGAGGTCTTTTGTAATCTAATGGCAACGACTCTTTTAGAACCATCAGTTCAAACACAAATCATCCCCAACAACATCAGAATGATTTACATGCCTTAAAGATGCAATATTGGTACAAGATGCCATCAAACTATCTTCACTTGCTGATTTCAGTTTATCAAATAAATGGCAAATTTAAATCACTCTACTACTAATTATTTTCTAAAATTTGGGGCCCTGAAAAAACTATATATTTTGGGGGCCCTAGGCGAAAGCTTTTTTGAATACACTTGAAGCACGGCTCTGTGTTTCATGTCTCTCAGTTGAAGTTGGCCATAAATCCGCAGGAACAAGTATTAGACCTACCTCAAGTGTGTTTAGGACCGGATCAGATCGAGTTGGAACCTGCTGAAGTGCTGGATAAGCGCTATGATTCACGCGGTGTTTTGGAGTTATTGGTAACGTGGGTGGGAAAATCGAGTGCTGATAATACTTGGTTGCCTTATCAGGAGTTCGTCGAGCAGTTTCCAGATTACAAGCTTGAGGGCAAGCTTGGTTTTGTTGGGGGAGGTATTGATAGGTTCAAGAAGGCTTACTTCAGGAGGAAGAAAGGAAAGGAAGCGAGACACGAGAGGGAAAGGAGTGACGTGGCAGGAGCCGTTGGAAGTTCAGAATAAAGAAGAGAAGAAGCAAAGACTCTGAGGGAGGGAGAGGGTTTGCCGTTAGTCTGTTATGAGTCTGTAACGGGAGTATATAAGTAGGAAGCTAGTGAGCGTAAAGGGTATGCTTGTTGTTGTATGTTCTTGGACGTTATGAGTCTAGAATACACAGTCGTTATGAGACTGGTGATCGGAGCTTACTCGCTATGAGAGTATTGCTTTAGATCACACTCAAGCTATTCTTGTATTTCTCATTGATAGTAAAGAAGTATTCCTTTGTTCATTCAGTTACAGATAGCTAAAGTCTATCATTGGTGCAGTGAAACTGGTTCGAATCAACGCGATGAGGTCCCCGACGGCGACTCCGGCGAGTCCGCAACGTCCGACTGCAGCGGATGAGCCTGAGACGACGATGCAAGATGAGGTGGTGTTCTTGCGAGAAGGTTACACGGTGTTGATGAATCAAGTTGCGGAGAACAAGATGCGATTCTCACGACTCGAAGATCATTTCCAGGAGATTATGAAGACGCTAGGGAAACGACCGGTCACGGAGACGTCTCCGGCGGAAAATCGCCGATCTGTTCCTGAATCATCGAATCACAACCATCAGGTACCGAATCGAATCTGGGAACAATATCCGGAAGAATCGCAGCTAGGTTATCGATCTGGTTATTTGAATACTGCGAATCGTGACAGTATGATCAAGAAGATTGAGATGCCGAGATTCAACGGTACCAATGCGATTGATTGGATTGTTGAAGTGGAACATTTCTTCGAGGTTGGGCGTTTTCGTGATTCAGAACGCTTGGATCTGATTGCGTTTGCTGTGGAAGATAAGGCCAAGAAGTGGTTTGCTTGGGTACGGAAACGAGAAGGATTTCGTGATTGGGTGGACTTCAAGCATCAGCTGGTTATCAGGTTCGCGGAATCGATTGACGATGAGCCAGAAACTCGTTTGTTCTCGATTAAGCAGACTGGTTCCGTAGCAGACTATGTATCAGAATTTGAGGAACTTTCGTCTCAAGTGTCAGGGTTGGATGATAAGCACTTGGAGAGGATATTTTACAATGGTTTGACACAAGAGATGAAAGAAGTGATAAGAATGAAAGATCCTCAAGGCTTACCACAGTTCATAGCAGCGGTATTGAGAATGGAAACAAGTGTCTTTTGTAAGGTGGTGAGTGGAGTTAAGAAGGAAGAAAACAAACAAGGGACACAACGCGGGCCATCAGGAGGCAGAGTGTACAACAATGGAGCTCTTCCTAAACTCCAGGACACGAGAGGTAACAAAGAGAATCAAGGAGGGAAGAACACAGTTCGTCCTAGACAACAATACACAGATGCCGAGTTGGATAAGATGAGAAAAGATAAGATTTGTTTCCGCTGTAAAGCTCCATGGTCAGTCACACACAGATCTGAATGTCCGAATAGAGCTTTACGCGTGATGACTGTAATCAATGGTCTACAGCTGGAAGTGGTTGATCAGAACACGGGAGAGGATGAAGATCAAGAGAATATTACGTGTTATGATCAAGAACTTCGTACATTGTCTTTGAATTCATTCTTCGGATTGGACTCACCAAGGACAATGAAGCTGAAAGGTTGTATTAACAACAAAGAGGTGATAGTCATGCTCGATAGCGGAGCTTCGCACAATTTTATTTCTCCAAAGATTGTGGACAGGCTGCACTTGAAAGTGTGTGCTGATAGCAGCCTCGACGTGTTACTGGGCAATGGTGTTACAGTCAAAGCAGGGGGAACCTGTAAAGCTGTTACATTAATGCTTAATCATACCGAGTTCACGTCGGACTTCATCTCTTTAGAACTGGGAAACGTGGATGTAATCCTTGGAGTTCAGTGGCTGGAAACACTTGGCACATGCGAGGTTGATTGGAAGCAACAAGTATGGTCATTTGTTTATGAAGGACAGCGAGTTACACTGTATGGCGATGAGTCCCTGCATTGTAATAAGCTCTCTTTCAAGTCACTAGCTCCAATATATCTTGGAAAACATCAAGAAGGTGGAGTGCTGTTGTTTTCCTCGAGCGTTACATCCATGAAACCAGAGAATAATCCATCAGAATCTTGCACTACGAGTTCACTTTTAACATCGCTGTTAGAAGATTTCGAAGATGTTTTTGCCATACCGACAGGTTTACCACCACTCAGAGGCAAAGAACATTCGATAGTGTTGAAACCAGGGATATCTTCAGTCTCAGTGAGACCGTATCGATATCCACATGCAAGCAAGATTGTGATGGAACAAATGGTGACAGATATGCTATCATCAGGAATAATACGACCGAGTAACAGTCCCTTTTCGAGCCCCGTCTTATTGGTCAAGAAGAAGGACGGTTCTTCGCGGTTTTGTATTGACTATAGAGCTCTCAATAGAGTCACAATTCCTGATAAATATCCCATTCCTGTCATCGATCAGTTGCTGGATGAATTACATGGGGCTGCAGTTTTCACTAAGTTGGATCTGCGCTCTGGTTATCATCAAATTCGGATGGCTGAAGATGATATTAAGAAGACTGCTTTCAGAACCTTGGAGGGCAATTACGAATTTTTGGTTATGCCGTTCGGTTTAACAAACGCTCCAGCAACATTTCAAGCGCTAATGAATCAAATTTTCAAGCCGTTTCTGCGAAAATTTGTTCTCGTATTCTTTGATGATATTCTAATCTTCAGCAAGAATATGTCAGAACATGTAGAACACTTGAGATTGGTACTACAAGTGTTACGGGAACAGAAGCTATTCGCCAATAAAAAGAAATGTTCTTTTGGAACTTCACAAGTGGATTATCTTGGCCATATCATTTCAAAGAAGGGTGTCGCAACAGATAGTTTGAAAACAGAGGCGATGAATCAGTGGCCAGTACCAAAGAATATCAAACAGCTCCGGGGTTTTTTGGGTTTGACTGGTTACTATCGACGGTTCATACGGCTTTATGGAGTCATGGCTAAACCGTTGACATCACTTCTGAAGAAAGATCAGTTTGATTGGAAGAGGGAAGCTCAGTTGGCGTTTGAGACATTGAAGCGAGCAATGGTGTCAGCCCCTGTGTTAGCATTACCGGATTTCAATAAGAAGTTTGTTGTCGAGTCAGACGCTTCAGGTATAGGAGTTGGGGCAGTCTTGATGCAAGATAATCAACCAATAGCCTATTTCAGCCATGCTCTTACGGGCAGAGAACAGCTTAAGCCAGCGTATGAAAGGGAGTTGATGGCTATTGTCATGGCCGTAAGGAAATGGAAACATTATTTGATAGGTCGCAGATTTGAGGTGCTGACAGATCATAGAAGCTTGAAGTTTCTGCTAGAACAGAAAGAAGTTAATTTGGAATATCAGAAATGGTTGACAAAGCTGTTGGGGTTCGATTTTGAGATTTCTTATAAACCAGGATGTGAGAACAAAGCGGCTGACGGTTTGTCTCGGTGTATGTCGGTTTCATCATTGTTGCTCGCACTAACGATGCCTTCAGCACTGCAATGGCAAGATTTGGATAAAGAATGTGCGCAGGACCCTTACATTCAGCAGACGATACAAAAGCTACAACAAGGTACATTACAGTCTGGAAAATTACGGGTCAGTGATGGCAGATTGTGGTCTAAACAGCGGTTAGTAATTGCGGGAGCTTCAAAGTTTATTCCGCTGATATTATCGGAGTGTCATGACAGCAAAGTGGGAGGACATTCCGGGGTTCTAAAAACATTGAAACGGGTACAACGGTCTTTTTATTGGAACAAGATGTATCAGACAGTGCAGGAATATGTGGCGAGTTGTGGTATTTGTCAGACACACAAGCACTCAACTCTGTCTCCAGTGGGTCTTCTTCAACCATTACCAATTCCGGAGAGAGTTTGGGAGGATATAAATATGGACTTTATCGAAGGTTTACCGACGTCAAATGGTGTGAATGTGATATTGGTGGTCATTGACAGATTGAGTAAGTATGCACATTTCATTGCATTGCATCATCCGTTTACTTCAACAGATGTGGCGAGAATTTTTATAAGAGATATTGTGAAATTACATGGGTTTCCAAGGAGCATTACTTCAGATCGAGACAGGATCTTCCTCAGTACCTTCTGGACAGAAACTTTTAGATTGGCAGATACTAAGCTTAAGTATAGCACTGCGTTTCATCCTCAAACGGATGGACAATCCGAAGTTTTGAACAGATGTCTTGAGACGTATCTGCGTTGTTTTGCTTCTGAACATCCGCGCACTTGGTCGAAGTTTTTATCATGGGCAGAACTATGGTACAACACCACATTTCACAGTGCTCTGCAGGCAACTCCATTCACGGTTCTTTATGGTCGTGAACCTCCGTCGTTGTTACCATTTGAACCGGGATCTACAAAGAATTTTGAGTTGGAACAATCGTTACTGGCGCGGGATGAGATGTTGATAACATTGAAGAAAACGTTAGCTCGAGCTCAACAGGTTATGAAGGAACAGGCAGATAAGCACCGCAGAGATGTCCATTTCGCGGTAGGGGATATGGTGTATCTGAAGTTGCGGCCTTATCGTCAACAGTCAGTCGTGAAGAGATTTTGTCAGAAGTTAGCAGCAAAATACTATGGACCGTATCAGGTGACAGAACGGATAGGTAATGCAGCGTATAGGCTGTTGTTGCCGGAGTCTTCGAAGATACATCCGGTGTTTCATGTCTCTCAGTTGAAGTTGGCCATAAATCCGCAGGAACAAGTATTAGACCTACCTCAAGTGTGTTTAGGACCGGATCAGATCGAGTTGGAACCTGCTGAAGTGCTGGATAAGCGCTATGATTCACGCGGTGTTTTGGAGTTATTGGTAACGTGGGTGGGAAAATCGAGTGCTGACAATACTTGGTTGCCTTATCAGGAATTCGTCGAGCAGTTTCCAGATTACAAGCTTGAGGGCAAGCTTAGTTTTGTTGGGGGAGGTATTGATAGGTTCAAGAAGGCTTACTTCAGGAGGAAGAAAGGAAAGGAAGCGAGACGCGAGAGGGAAAGGAGTGACGTGGCAGGAGCCGTTGGAAGTTCAGAATAAAGAAGAGAAGAAGCAAAGACTCTGAGGGAGGGAGAGGGTTTGCCGTTAGTCTGTTATGAGTCTGTAACGGGAGTATATAAGTAGGAAGCTAGTGAGCGTAAAGGGTATGCTTGTTGTTGTATGTTCTTGGACGTTATGAGTCTAGAATACACAGTCGTTATGAGACTGGTGATCGGAGCTTACTCGCTATGAGAGTATTACTTTAGATCACACTCAAGCTATTCTTGTATTTCTCATTGATAGTAAAGAAGTATTTCTTTGTTCATTCACTTACAGATAGCTAAAGTCTATCATGCTCACACCAAAGATATTTATCAAGAAAAGTATTTTTAAAGTTTGGAGAACTTGAAACATCTGTAATTGAAAATCAACAAAATAACGAATAAATAATTACATAATACATACATGTAACACCGGTTATCTTAAATATTGGATTATCGTTATATTTAATCGGATACGGAATTATCTCCACTTTAGTGATATTAACGACACCAGTAAATAAAGGGCGGTGGCAGTTAGAGAATTCGATGGCTGTGCCCAAAGCAGCTGGTAAGAAAAAGAGGGAAACAAAGAGAAGTAAAGGCTGGACGTGAGATATCGCCATGGATTTGGCTTCTATATACTTAGCCAGTCGAGAGATATACTTTTTTTTCTTGTTTGTATACGTGTTCTGCTTTACACACATGCCTTCTAATTTATAGGCAGCTGAATTATATTAGTTTTGCTGTTAAATAAAATGGTATCACATTCACGTTATGCATATTTTATCGTTAACACATAAAACAATAACAAACTGATAATAACGATTAAGCTTTTTAGTTAAGAATGATGAACTTTGATATTAAAAGTTTTTTGTTTGACCAAAAAGAATAAAATAAATAATATTATAAGTTTTCCAAAAATGAACGTTTAGTAATGATGCAAAAGCACTAAATAAAATTTCAGCCCACCGCTTTATGTTAGAGATTCTACAACTCATGAAGCTCTCAGCATCAAGTATAATTGGAAAACTTTATGCATATATTTTAGCAAAACTATTAAAAATACTCCTCAAAAGAGTTGACATTTTCCTAGTTTTAATCTTGCTTCACACATGTGAATTTTTAATGCTAATTTGCTAAATTATTATTTTCTTTTTAAACAACAATTTATGCTCTCATAATAGATAGAGATTTTAATTGGGATCTCAAATGATTACACCTATAGTTTAATAAGTACAATTAGATGGCAATAGCTTAGCAACACATGATTACACATTAGTCATCGTCTTTCTTCTAATATTAACCACTAGTCAATCATACAATCTGAAATATTTTACTTTACATTTCAAAAAACAATTCTTTAATTTCTTATAAGCAACTATATTTTTATTTAAATTTATCTTTAATAATATATATATGTATATTTAAAATTATAATCTTGGAAAGATTTTATAAATTCAGATAGTTATATTTTTTTAGTTAAAACATATTAAATCAAATTCTATAAAATTAAGAGAAAAGTTTGTTAGGTATATAACTATCAAAACATAAAACAAATAACAATTCTAAAATTTGTAGATATTAAAAAGAAACTAAAAGTATTAAGATTAGGAAATTACAATTTTTCAAAAAACTGCATAAAACTTAAAAGAATTGTTTTACTAATAAAAATTACATAATTATAAAATATATAATTTGAAAATTATAACATGTTGTTATATTTTTTTTTACTATTATATTATTTATTGTTATATTAATAATGATCTATGATTTATTAATATATTCTAAAAATTTTACCACTCAGTAGCACATAAAAGAATCTTTACTCGCATATAAGCTCTTGGTGTTCAACAATGTACTTGAGAAGAATCCGCAAGAACTGCCTTCTCACCTTGAAGCTACTTTGTGCCCGAGCTTTCCTTGATAGTGTAACTCTCTCCTTAACCTGAACACAGAAGTTACATCCTATCTCAGGGTAAGGTGTGGATCGCCTTGAGAGAAACCTCCGACTAATACAGCAGCATTTCTCTAAAAATTAACTATACATATATACAACTTCACAAAAAAAAAACACAGAAGCTACTAATCTCAGCAGTAGAGAGAGCAGGGAAATATCCAAGATATTTCATCGTGGCAGGTTCATAGCACTGAACTTTTTTGTCTGACTGTTGACTCCTTCCTCGTGGAGAAATCTAAAGATTAAAGTCACAGAGACTTTATGATTTTTTTTTTGTTAAGAGATAGTTTATGATTATTTGGGCTAATTCACAAGAAAAACAGATTCAACAGATAATTAGCTATCATAATACAGATATGAAATCAAAGTCCTAAACCAAACTAAACCGGAAAATATACAAAGATCGGCAGCTTAAATCTCCTATTACTCCAACACTATGGATGATAATGAGAATGAATCGAATGAAGAAGAACTCACATTAATGAAGCTATTCTCCTCCTTATCCTTCCCATGAGCCAATACTGATTCAATAAATCAAACATTGATTAGCTTATTCTACACAAAGGAACACGCATACTGAACCGGCGTTAAACAAAAAGTTTGAACCGGCTGGTTAATATTTTATCTAAATTTAGTTTCCTCTGGTTACTGTCAAACTTAAAAAAAAAATAAAGCGTTGGTTAATACTGGCGTTTGCTAAACCGAGGTTAAACCAACTTCTGAACCCGCTGGTTAAAATTTTATCTAAATTTGGTTTCCTCTAGTTACTGTCAAACTTAAAAAATAAAGCGTTGGTTAACAATAACATTGGCGTTTGCTAAACCGAGGTAAAACCACAACTTTGAACCGGCTGGTTCATATTAAATCTAAATCTGGTTTCCTCTGGTTACGGTCAAAGTTAACCATTACTAAAGACAATAACATGTTTTGATTATCAACAAAAGAGTCATTGTTTGTCACACACTCCATGGATTTATATACGCAGCTCTATATCTTCTTCAGCCAAATTGCCCACTCTTTCACCCACCATGTACCGTTCATTGAAGACCAGTTGGTGAACGTAGATAACGACTTCACGTGTTAGCTTGACCATGAACCAAACCGCTACCAAGGCAAACAACGCCGGCCATATAAACCTCTCAACAGCTGAATTGACGCTTTCTTGATACCCAAGCAACGGAATCAGATACTTCACGAGCAGGTAAGGAAAGGAGAGTGTGATCAGAAGTGTGATTGCAATGGAACCGATCACTTCTCGAAGCAGCCACATCGAAGGAAGCCTATCAATTCCCACAGTTCTGATTCTTTCAAACTTTCTTCTCAATGCCTTGGTCGCAAACCAGTTGATTGGCGTGAGCATCGTCTGTGAGAGAAAGAAGGAGAAAGAGATATATTAGTTTGCTCTGCAAGAAAACTGAGTTATTGTTGAGATCCTCTTACCAGCAAGGCCCATATGTGAAGCACCACTACTCCTATCAGCCAATCTTGGAACAAGAAGTAGACAGGTGATTCGTCTAGTGGTACTCGTGTTGGTATAATGATCATAAGGTCGATTAGTAAACCGAGCAGTCCCGGTACGACAGTGATCTGTTAACCGGATTTTGCAAGTTAGAAGTCATAATTTTAAAGTGTTTTACAAAAAAATGGAAGGTTTCTTTTCTTACCCAGATGAAGAAAAGCAACCCATTTCGTATATCTCTGAGAAGCACATCGATTCTTCCCTTGTGAATTTGATCATATGCAAAGCAAGTGAAGGTATAGATCTCTTCCAATGTACTATATCCAATCCAAAAAGCACAAAGATCTACACACAATCACGAGAATTAAAAGCTTAGAGGCATGTAGAAGAAAGGTCTATAAGAAAACAAGATGAAGAAGAAAAATAACAACACACCGTCACGTTTGAGTCCAAAGTATCTTAGCATTAGGGAAGAGATGAACTCAAGGAAAACTCTCCCCAGCAAAATAGGTAAAGCCATGAAGGCTGTACTAACGATGAACAGACTCAAAGCAGCTAGCATCAACATCAGTACAATCCTCAGCAGAAACCTAATAGAGTAACTTATCAGAATCAATTCAATTTTTTTTTACTTAAAAGCCTGTTTGTATCAGTTGATTAATCACCTGTTATCTCTTTGGTCTTTAACATCGTCTTCATCATTCTGAGATCCGTGTAAAGTGACCATAGAGCCTTCAGCTAGGGAACAAAACAGAAGGAAACTTCTTGGTTGCATCACTGGTCTCACATTTTGATCCAAGTCCTCTCCTCTAGGCGCAACCAGCAAGAAATCACTCAGCTCAAGCCAAGAACTAACAGTGATAACCCACTTCTGAACTAAGAGTTCCACAGCTGGTTTGGTAAGTCCTATCAACCACTTGGGGGATGACGTCAGCAGTCTGAAATAAACAAAGCGTGCACCCAAAGAAACCTTTTCGTCCATGACCCTGCGTTTTGTTCAAGGTACAAGAAATTAGAAACTGATACAAGGTAAAGGTTCAAAAGGGAAGCAAACGCATAAAAGCTTTACCATAACACAAGAGGGAAAAACGATGGGCTGATAAGTGTAATTGCTCTAATTGGTAAGTGAAACATAATCACCAACGATACACAATGAGAAGCAAGCGCAAAGAGAGTGTAAGCAAAGTTCATTTTGGTGATATCGTAGTCTGGATCTGTGACATCTACGAGATACCAAAAGGCTCGTTTATGAACAATCTGCCAAAACAAGCAGAAAATCAAATTAAAAAAAAAACAGATAAAAGAACAAGGTACCATTGTGATGATTAAACCTATTACCTCCTGTATACGTTTCATGAAAGACTCAGCAACAAACAAGTAAAGGGTACCAGCAACCCAACGTAAGGTCGTCATGCCGGGGAAGTCTGAAAGAGTCTCAAATCTCAGGAAAAAGCTCGTTCCAAACAAAGGGGAGGTGCAGATTTCGAGCCAATAGCCAATCATCCAAGGCACAACACCAATTTTGAAACACAATACGGAAGCTTCCTTAATGAAAATCCACAAGAGAGGTGGCAAGATCACTGCTATGTAGTGAAATCCCAAAGAAAACCACTTGACTATGGCTGGAAACGAGGTTTGACTTTGAAGGGCTTTGCAGGATTTTACAGAGAAAGCCCAGAGAAGACATGGCAGTTTCAGTGCTGTGAAGTGAACTCCCAGAGAAACCCACCGGACTATGGCTGGAAATGGGATGAGAGGGAGAGTGAAGTAAGCAAAGCAAGTTGACAGCAGCGTCACGTATCCAAGCGTAACAGGCGAGTTTCCAAACAGAAAGCTGCCTCCAACAGTTGCTAATACAGCCCATCCAATCCAAACTGGCAGAAGAACAAAGAGGGTAGACACATATACGCTGATGGCAAGAAGCTGTTAAACAACAAAACACAACTTGTTACTAGTCAGCAAGAAGAAAGACAATAGAAATAGATGAAACACAACTTACAGCAAAGGCATCATCATCCAGAAAGAAGAGCAGCTCCCGGATAACCCCAAACTCATGAACCTCCGCGTTTTGAGGAAGCACAATCGGTCTATGAGGTTGGCCGAAGACGCGTCCAAGCTTACGATGATACCAAACGCAAAGGATCGTCATATGCTTCCATAGCACCTCCACTACTCGGCCAAATCTCCTGACATCGACATCTCCTACTTCCGTCACCATAATAGTGGTCATCATAGTCATGAAAGACACCACAAGAATGGAGTATAACAGGCCAGGGTGCCAGTAAGCGAGTCGCCGAGACATCCAAGAATCATTCCGGGAGTGAGCAGCAGCAAGTTGTTGAGCCCAAGGATGGAAAGAAACGAAGTATGTGTTGAGGAGCATCACAGCAAGCCAAGCAACAATCAACTTGACAGCTCTCAGTAACACTTCAATCAGAAACTCCTTACAAGGAAGCCTCTCTGGAGCATTCTCGGAGTAAACTGGAACGTAAGAGTAGCTTCTTCCACATACCTGCAGAGAGAGAGAGTTTTAAGCATAGATAACGCTAAACCCTCTGCTAAAGGCTAAAGCTTGAACCTTTTTCACATAAAACTAGCCAAAGCTAAAACCTTGATCAACAACAAAATCGAGAAGGCGAGAGCAAAAGATGACCTCGCATTGCTTGTATCCGCGGCGATTGAGCCAGATGAGGAGACAATCGTGGTGGACGTACTTGATTGAGCCTCGACACGAGCAGGGATGCATCAGCGCGTTTCCTGGTTCCTCCGCTGATCGACAAATCCGGCAGAGCTTTTCTTCGCCGTCTTCTTCTTGTTCCCCGTGCGAGAAAATCTGATCGGAGCCACCGAGCTGGGTCATCTCCGGCGAATCGCGCGAAACTCTTTTTCGTCGTCGTCTCTCTTTCTTTCTTTATATGCACTCTCTGTCTCTGAAGCGGCAAACGCATATGTGAGAGATTATTAATTAAAGACAAAAGTAAAATTTATGAAAATTAAAATAATTGTAATATAGTAAGTATGATGCTTTTTGACTGCAAGTGGTGACTTTCTACGTTGCTTCCTGTCAATTTTACGACGGAAAAAGTTCAATTACCACAAGTCAAAAGAAAAATCCTTAACAAAGGTGAATTTTTCTGTGGAGGATGATACAACACATTAAGTCATTAATATGAATTAACTTATTTGTTTTAAAATACATTTTTTATATTTTGGATAATTTTCATTAATTTGTCATCATTATCTTACCTAGCTAATATCATTATCTAATTTAATAAATAAATCTAAAATTTAATACATAACAAAAGCTTTAGGGTTTATGCTGTAACAAAAGCTCAGAGATATTTTCATGCATCCATTTAATTAATTAACTCCTCGTTATTGCATCGTCAGGTGTACGTTTGGATACAACAAACTCATCGTGAAACGAAGTGATAAACGTTAAAAGTGTGGTGCTGAATGAACTAACACATGCACCAACTACGTTGGAGAGTGGATCTTTAGAGGAAAAATGAACCTGGTATTGTTTACTAGTGTTGTCAGTGTAGTATATAGCATGGCTGCATGGGATCATCTTTGACCAAAATTTACCACACACTTTTTTTTATTTTGCTAAGAAATAAATTTACCACACATTTATCTACTCCATATTATATTTTTAAACGTTGTTATAGTGCAATAGGATTTTGACTTGACTAACAAAGAACGACATCGACGTATAACAGAGATAAAATCACGTCGTAACAAATTTGATTGGTAAACTAAAATCGAATAAATATTTGTTGATAATAATAATATAAATCTATCGGTTTCAACTAGAAGAAATCAGTATGGGCCTATTGATAAAATGATATAAAGCAAAATTACATAAATACATAGATTCTTATTAATGGGCCTGAATGCTAAGGGCCCATCTAAAAAAGTAATTACAGTATTTATTGATCGCCTTACGCTTTTACCTCCGACAAGGAAACGCTGTGTCGTCTTCGCCGGCGACGTTCAAAAGAGGCGGCAATGGAAGTGAAAAGCCCTAAAAAGAAAAAAAAAACGAGGGAAAATCAGAAAGAAAAAACAAATAGAGAAGATAAAGAACTGGAAGCACAAACATGTCTTCTCCCACTTAAACCCAATCTCCACACACTTCATTCCTCTTTCTCAACAACTCCACCTAGGGGGTTTCTGTCTCCTTCTTCTTCCCTCGTAAGTTCCCTCGCTTTCTCTCTCTCTTGTCGAATTAAATCATCAGTAGAGGAAGTGTTAAGGTGGGTTTAGTCTCTAGTTCCTAAATTGTGGACATCACTCTACTTAGTGAAGCTTAGCTTGTCTTAATTTTTCACAGTTCCATTGGTTTTGTGTCTATGTGAGAATGCACTCTGTCTGATATCTTCAATTGTTAATTAACTCTGATCTCTTCATGAAGCCTTCTCTTACAGTTGTTACTTGTTAGTGTTCTATTACTATGTATTAACTCTGCTCATTGCTGCAGTTGTTTTGTCGTACAATTTGAAGATAATGGAGCCAGTCTCTGAAGGTTCAACTTCTACCTTATCTGGCTTCATGGATAGGAGAAGGAGAAGCCCTCTGATTCGTCGACCTCGTGATATAAAAGGGAGCTTGCATAGTTTCACTTTCATGCCACCCTCAAGTGACAACTCTCTGAAACTGAAGCTTAAGCTTGGCGGTGGCCTTACTCGTACTATCCAAACCAACTCAGAGGCGGGTGTTTATACCGTAATATAAACTCTTAGTCTGCTAGTTATTGTTGAACTTGTTTTGTTTCTTTCCTAATGTTTTGAGACTGATGCAGGATAATGAGATATGTGTTCAGAAAACTATGTATCTAAGAGAGATACATCAGTCCATGACCGAAAAGACCAAACGAGGTCTTAAAAAACGTTTGCTGGATCAAGAACAAGACAGTGATGATGAGGAGATTAGATACCTCGTTAAGTTAAAGTCTAAAAGGATCACAAGGGATTATCAGACAAACATGGAAGACGGAGAACATCTCTCATCAGACAAACATGCTGTAACTGAAAGGCATAAGCTGAAGATGGGAACGGTTGATTCGCTTGTGGAAGGATCAACAAGTGGACACGTTCCTACTACACGCACCCGGGCTCCCACCGGGTCAAGTCCTCTTGAGTTTCCTGATGGCTTACCTTGCCCCTCTTCTAAAAGTGAGTAGCTCATTGTCCCCCTTTTTAGCATATGACAAGCTGTGAATGCTGATTGCTGTGAATGCTGATTCTGTAAAACTTGAACAATTTCAGGACAAAAGCAAAAGCTGTCTGAGGTAGAGCAACAATCCAAGAAGGCTGAAGCTGCACAGAGACGAAGAATGCTGTCTGAAAAGGCTGCTCAAGAAGCTGAGGTTAAGTTCAATACTCCCTCCGTTTCTTTTTATTTGATGTTTTTGGAGTTGTGCACACAAATCAAAAAAATATATTTAATTTTATAGATTTTCTAAACAAAAACATCATCAACTACCTAATTAACCATAATTCAACCAATTAGAAAAATAATATGTAGAATATAAGTCATATAGCACAAAAATCAATAAATTTTTACATTGAAAGTTGAAAATATTTATGTAATTTGAAACAAAAAAAAAAAGCTTTAAAACATCATCTACTAAAAAATAGAGGGAGCACATTTTTCTGAGTAATGCCAAGACAGTCCTGTAACGGTATAAGATCATCTTTGTCTTCTTCACCAGGCTGAAGCTATCAGGAAGATACTTGGGCAAGACTCAGGGAGAAAGAAGAAAGAGGAGAAGATTAAGAAACAACAAGAAGAACGAGCTCAGGTACTTGCATAGCTGATGATGACATTCTTATCTTTTGTCTCTATCTGTCTCTATTTGTGTTAACTTCATCTTCACAGGAGAGAGCTACAAGAGCAAGCACACTCGCATCAAACACTGTCAGATTAGTTATTGGTCCGAGTGGAACAACTTTGACATTTTCTGAAGACATTGGTCTTCCAGATATCTTCAAGCCAATCACCTGCAGGTAATGCAAGAATCTGAGTATAGTATATAGAATTATAGAAACCATATATGTGGAATGTGTGAGGTGTTAAGCTGTGTTTGTTTGTGTTGATCTTTCTTCAGTTATCCTCCTCCACGTGAGAAATGCGTGGGGCCAAACTGTGAGAACTCGTACAAGTACAGGGACTCGAAGTCGAAGCTACCACTATGCAGTCTCAGTTGTTACAAGGCTATGCAACAACCTTTGATTCATTGCTAATTGCTTAACAGAGTTTTGTTCAAAATGTATTATTACACACGTAATTGTTTCTTTTAACATGCACAAACCTTCGCCTATTTCACTGAAACATTCATCACCAGCAAACCAATTCAATTGACGACAAATTTTGCTTAACAATGAAAGCTCGCACGGTTTAGCTTCTTGGGCCTCATTTTGTAGGCTTAATATTACATTACAGTTTCAAATATGGGCTCATTGAATAAAACATTAAGTATCAAAGAGAATTACATTTCGATTGTTAGATCCTTGGGCCTCAAATAACATCATCATTTCAAATTTTGGGCAGTAAGATAAATTAAATTAGAAAAAATAGTCGTTGAGTGCAATTATGGAGTTTTACTACTAAACTAAACACTTTTGTTTTTAATGTTACATATTAATATATAAATAATATGTTGAGTCGTAATAAGGTAAACTAAATTTTAAAAACAATATGATATTTACCACTAAACTACAACCACTTTTGTTTTTAGTGTTACATAATTAAGATATAAATAATATGTTGAGTTGTAGTAATGTAAACTAAATTTTAAAACGATATGAAATTTACCACTAAACTACAACCACTTTTGATTTAAATATTACATAATTAACATATAAACAACATGTTAAAACATAGTAAAATAAATTAAAACTAAAAAGATAATGTCGTTGTTGAGAATTGAACTCAAAATACCATGACCATAATGTGGGGATCTTACCACTATATTACAATCTTTTTAAAATTTTAAAATTATATATTTATTTTTTTGATAAAATTATATATTTAATAGATAAATAACCGTAATAAGGTAAATTAAATTTAAAAATATAGTATGACTGACAAGAATTGAACTCAAAACTAATTCCATGGCCACAAATGGAATTTTACCACTAAACGACAACCAATTTTGTTTTTAGTGTTACATAATTAATATATAAACAATATGTCAAGCTGTAGTAATGTAGATTAAAACTAAAAAGATAGTATTGCTATTGAGAATTGAACATTAACCTTAACTCGTGGACATGAACCCATCTTGGATATTAGCCACACTATTTTTTCTTTCCAATTCCACTCCAATGCTATGTTACACATTAACCAACCAGCTTGTGGTGGTCTCTGATGAGCCTACTAGATTAAGCTTTTTGATTTTAGTGGATTAGATTAAGCTTTTCGATTTTAGTGGACATTGAAGAAAAGTTAAATGTGAGATTTTTATGGTTGACTACTTTGACATAACGAGGACGGTAGTGTTGGATTATTTATTTCATCTAAGAACTTGTAACCATAACGAACTCTAGTGATATACATATCAAATCCAAACTCACAATACAAAAGATATCAAAATCATATTCTTCATTTCTAACATCTAAAACATTATTTTTATAACACTCCTTGGATGCTCATCAAAAATATAGGGAAGAGAGTGGGAATATCCACTACGAGGATCGGTTAAAGAAAACAAGCTTTTTTTATCAATCATCTGTAAACATACGATTAATAGTAGATATGTTCAACTAAAATTCAATAAAGCAAACATGAAAAGAAAATGATCATCCCTAAATATATTAAAAGCAGACATGTTTTAATAGCTAATTTGGAATATTCCATATCAAGCATTGCTGCCTCATAGTCAATTGGACCCTGGTATTGTGAGACTCACGGTGTCCTCCAAAGCAGTGTGTTGAAATACCTCACGTAAGATTCTAAAAGATAAAAGGATGTGTGGTCACATCCTTTCTACAAAGCATTCACTAACAAACAATCTTTGACCAATTCATCTAGAGTAGGACTTCGAAGCATCCACACAGCACCCACATCATGCTTCTTTAAAATGTAATGTATTGAGAATTGAACATTAACCTTAACTTGGGGACATGAATCCATCTTGGACATGAGTCACACTATTGTTTTCCCTGATTCATGTCACAGTACACATTAACCAAGGAGCTTGTGGTGGTCTCTGATGAGCCTACTAGATTAAGCTATTTGATTTTAGTGGATTAGATTTAGTTTTTCGATTTTAGTGGACATTGAAAAAGGTTAAATGTGAGATTTGTGTGGTTGACATTGACATAACCAGGACCGTAGTGTTGGATTCTTTGTTTCATTTAATAACTTGTAATCATAACAAACTCTAGTGATTTTACATATCAAATCCAAACTCACAATACAAAAAATATCAAAATCATATTATTCATTTGTAACATCTAAAACATGATTTTGATAACACTCTTTGGATGCTCATCAAAAATATAGCAAACAGAGTTGGAATATCCACTAAAAGGATCGGTTAAAAAAATTATTAGAAGTTTGTAACTAAGAAAAAGTTAGTTACTGATAACACTAATGATGTCTTACAATATGTAATTGATCAAATCAGAGACTGTGTTAAGTTTTTCCAAAGATGAATATATCAATATTATTGAAACTGAAATACTTTTTCGATATCTTTTAATTTTGCACTAATATTACAACTTGTGCTATTATGCATTACTTTTCATTTATAAATTAGCATAACAAACATATTTACTTACCCTAGTCATACGCTATATTTAAATGCACTCGTATCCTTGTTTAGTTACACTAATAACATACATCATCAAATGAACAAAAAGTCAATTTTAATTAGGAATAAAAATTGATCAAAAAAAAAAAACTAGGAATAAAAAAAATCAATAATTTAATCAAAATTAAAATATTTATAACCATAAGATATTCTACATTAACTATTTATTTAAATTAGATATGTTGTCTACATCAAAAGATTCTATTGTTATATTAAAAGGTCTATTATTTTTGTAGTTTATTACATTTATAATGTCGTATTTTATTCTTTTTGAATTAGATTAAACCAAATGAGTAAACCACATATTTTTTACTGGAAATAGGTATTTTATAGAACTTATAGACATTTAAATTTAAAAGATAGGATTCAAACCAAAAATACATTGTTGTTTTTAAATCGAAACAAATAAACTAAAAAGTTATCCCGGCTGCAAACACTATGGGCGGCGACCCTATTACATCTCAAACAGCCGCTCACTATACACTTGTTCCTCTCCTTTTGTTGCCACAAAGCTTTCTTTAACTTTCTCACGTCTCCTTCTCAGTCTTAAAACTCTGAAGCGTTTTCTATTTGCACCTATGAGAAGTGCCTTCCGTCTACGGCCACAACTTATATAGAAGTCCAGAGGTGTTGAAATCTCAGGATCCATTTACAGCCATCTCAGGTGATGATTTGGGAGTTACTACCATGGATTCTTCCCCATTCAGCTTTCCATTGTCTGATGATGCTCCGCGTTCAGAACTAGAAACTCCATCATCCTTATGATTTTCGTCATCTGAATTGCTACTGTTATTCTCTTCACTACTCGGGTCCTCTGGTTCCTTAGCTACAACCGACCGTGCTGAAGATACAGTGGTGCTTTGACTTTTCCTACCGGCTAGCACTGCATGGCTCAGCGTCGAACAAAGAACGGCAAATACATTGTCTCTTTTCGAATTTTTACCCAGCCGTGGTTTCTTGGATGCCTCTTGTTCCCTTTCTACTAAAGGGGATTTGCGTTTCAGCCTAAGGAGCTCGCCTTCATCCTCTTCAGAGGCTTCTGGTTGCTTCCGAGGAGGCGGCTTATAGTCTTCATCATCTTCATCGTCCTCATAGTCAACCAAGCCTCCAGACCTCGGGCTATATTGTTGATAGAAGCGCAAACCAAAACCCATCAGACAAAAATGTTTTAAATCATTTTCATCAATTTTAAATGCGGAGCTAAACTACTATACCTGGAAGAAGAGCTTGGAGCCACTCCATTTGAAAGATGAGGAGGCTTCGGTTGTTCTTTCTGTGTATTAGAGGCAGGTTTTTCCTTCTGTGTATTAGAAGCAGATGCAGAATCTTCTTCATCGCTGTCAGTACTTAAATGTGAGAAACGTTCAGGCAGAATAAAAAAGAAATTGTTTTAACGGTCAGAGATAAACCTGTCTTCGTTGAAATAATCTTCCTCCTCTTTATCCAATGCACGCTCCTCAACTTTTCTTCTCGGATTAACCTCATCAGCACTGCTTTTCGGTACGGCACTTTCTAAGCACTGAAGACAACATTGTTTGAACAAAGATACAGACAACTTTTTCTAAAGTAAAAAAAAAATCAGGATCCTGAAGCAAACCTGCTCATACTTGATCTTAAAAGCCTGGATAGAGATTAAGCACTGAAACGGAGCCAACCGGTCCCAGAACGTATCAACTATGTATTTGAGCAACAGAGTTGCATTTCCCTACACATAAAGAAAATGATCACTAAATACGATACCATCTATTACTAAATACACAAAAGGGGGAAAAGGATGAAAAAAGAACCTTGCGTATGTGCTCAAGCAGATCCAAGACTGCAGAGTTCAACAGATTGTACCGGTTCCCATTGGCAATGAAGACATCCATAACTGGTTTCAGTGTGTTGTTCTTAACAACGTAGTTCTGGACAAAATCATCCTGCAATAGAAATATATTCAGAAAGTAAGTCATCTGATGAACTTTTATGTAGTCAATGATGGAAAATCAAAGGTGGCATATAAGTTTATTTAAATATTTCGCAAAAAGCATGATAGGCTAATGGCTACACTAATATGATTCAATTCTTCAGTTACTGGGAGTATTCAAACAAATCTACTCACATGCACGGATAGGAGAGTACGGACAAATCTTATAGCAGCAACCACAAGGTATTTTTCCTTTCTCCGTGTGAGATGCAAGATCTTTTCAGTCACATTGTTTTGGAGAAAACTGCATCTGTAGAGAAGATGAAATTACACAACAAATATTATCTAATGGGTTCCAGCATGAGAACTAGACAGATAATTAAAAAATAAGCATCAACATGATTACTTTGTTCTGGATGAATCTTGCATGATGCAAAAGCACAACAGTTCACATATGTTCAGCAAGACTTCAGGCTTTGTGCGAATCCTTCTCGCTGGACCTTCAGATGTATTGCCTGACGTCTCAGGACATGAGGCAGTAATAACATCCACTATCTCAGGTAGATGTTTCTCGTAGAAAATATCCAAGATAGTTGATCTCTGCTAAAATGAGATGGGTCAGTAAATAATACAAATCAGGGTGTCTATCTACCAGATTAGAAGAGAAGCATGGGTAGCAACACAAAGACTCAGGGCTTTGAAAATTGTAGCAGATAGCTTGAAAAACACTGAATACAACGTAAACAGTGAAAAAAAAATCCAAGAAAGAACTTTATAGTCAACTGATTCAAGGACACGCAAGATATTGACGGACTCGGAACTTTTCTTAGCAAGCTTGACTATAAATGAATTCCAAAGCACTACAAAAACAGGGGGAGAATACCACCCTCTCTACTTATCAGAAATTGAAAGGAAAGAAGGATGCACCTGAGCTCCACCAGACAATGCATTTGTATCCAGTAATGTTCGGATAATTTCTAGAAATTGGCAATGCATCTTATCACCAAAGTCTTCCATCATTCCCTTCACCTGTTACATAAACAAGAGAGACAACTTTAACTCAAATCTATAACATACAAAAAAAGAAAGCAAAAAAAAAATTATTTCAGCTGCCTAACCAACCCAAAGGCTTACAGAAAATTACCAGGAGACCGAGAAGGGGGGTTCCTTCGGTGCGAACAACATAAGAACGTAAAAGACTGGGGTCTTGATTCAAGAAAAGAATCAGGATATCTGTTCTGCATCCACAACAATATTACTTTGAGTATGCAGCTTGGAAATGACCACTAAAATTTCTTACAGCCACAAGAAAAAAGAAACAGAGTAACCAGAATGAGCTATCGGCTTTAATAAATAGTATACCCAGTTAATACGAGTTTTTTGTCTGGAATCTGCAAGACTTCCTCTATGACATAAAAAATTCCTTCATTGACAAGGTCCCTGAAATCATTGACAAGACAAGTACGATAACTGAGAAACAGATCCCTAAAGAAGATTTTTAAAGAAGCACTTAACAAAGAGAAGGAATTTAGTTTCTGGTGAGTACATACCTAAAAAGCCGCAGCTGCTGCACCACTTGGAGGCTCTTGCTTAAACTACAAAATTCGTGCAAGAAATATACCTATTTTAAAGAGAATGAGGCATATCAGTCCAACTAACTCTACTGAAAAGCAATATTTTTTAACGGTGATGTATTGAGGCATAAAAGAAAATAACAAATGCCTCTTGAAGTCAGGAAATACCAAATTTTTCTTGGATTCCATAGATGTAGAAGGTGACCTAAACCTTGCAAATAATTCCTGAATAAAAGTGCTATCATCCTTCAGCAATGAAACAACCTGGAGAAGATGCACTTCAGTTAAACAAAAATCTGGAATGCATTACCTCAATGCCATATATTTGAAAGCATTTCCATGGATAACTTACAATGGCATTGTTGGCATGTATAACTGAATTCAAGTTTGCAACAATAGCATCATCTAATACTCTGCCCAAGACAACATCCTGTAAAAAGTGACAATAGGTGAGAAACCTAATACCGTAACGAAGAGGCATAAAAGTTGGACGAAAAGTGATGGGATCCAACCTTCAAGTAGCCAATTCTGTACGTTTGGTGTATCTTTGACAGGACTAACGGATCTTTAATTGGTATAGCCTGCACAAATAAAGAGCAAAAATAAAGAGCTATGCTAAACAGCTAAAGAGTAAAGACTCCAAGAATAAAATTTCTAAACATTCTAGATTAATCGCTCTAAATGTCAATGAAAGCAAATCCCAAAGTATCCATACTGAGCAAATTCTTTTTTTACAAAGACAGAAACTATACCTAACATTTCTAGGATGCATATTCTGTTCTTGTAAAAGGAAAGCGTTTCTAATATTCCTCCAAGTCCAGTCTACGTTAGTGGTCCTGAACTACATGAAATCAGTAACACGAGGGAACATTGTATTACCTCCTTAAAAACGACATGCTCCTTCAGAAAATTCCGGTGATGCTGAGAGTGAGGAACACCGGGATCATCTATCAGAAGATCAACATGCAGCATCAAATATTGCTAAATACGAGGCATCGGGTAAAAAAAGAGAAAGCAACACATTGGCTATAATATTTGTTGTCGCATACACAAACCCTTAAGAAAAAGTCTATCTGATCCAGCAAGAAACTATCCACCAAATAATCAAGAAACATAAGCTATCGTTGTCCATGTATGACTAAGGATATGAAACCACAAGAACGTTTCTCGAAAGTGTAAATATCTACAAGGCCTATCCAACATATATCCACCAGCTACAAAACTAAGGGATCATAAGATTCAACTACTGACATCAAAGTGAAACTTACACTCAAGGCATCCAATAATTTCCATGATCAGCTCATCTCCAAATATTTTCTCCAAGATCTGAGAACTGTTGAGCAAAACTGCATATAAAAGCACAAGAAATGCTGCATTAAGAGAAAAATAATAAAATGTGCATGGAAAACGTGACAATGATATGTATTTGAATACTAACTGATTCCCTTGACAATATTGAATATCATGTGAAGGCCTTCAACATTTTCCAATTCCTCGCATATTTTAAAGACACCCATCAGATTCCGGAAGAAATCATTCTGCACCACGGGAAAAGGTAGCTTTAGGAGATAAACTATTACAATTAGTAAAAATTGAAGAGTTGACATTGAAATCACAAACTTTGAGTAACCAAAAGACGAAAACAAAACAATATAAGGCTCGACTATATCAACGGACATGTTATTGCTAGCGCTTGTAACTTGTAAGTAAACATAAATAATATAATACCACTGACAGAATAAATGAAAAACTTAAGCGTGCAATAAGATTTTCCCGAGGGAGTGCAAGCTTAATATCACACTAAACTGAACTGGCAAGGACAAGAATACTTAATAACTTACATCCTTCAATACAAGTTCAGTTAGACGCATCTGATCTGTCATGCCACTCTCCGTAACAATCTGCAAGATGGAAAGATAAAACAAAATATTTGGAAAATTAAACCCAGGAATCACCACACACGAGACATCAATAAAACATAGGGCCAGTAGAATGTATAACCTTCAGTATTAGGGGAAGTGTAGTAAGCTCTACAGCAGGAAGCTCCCTCAACTCGCTATTCAAGCTGTGAAAAGTTTCACCTGCTCAATCACAGATGATTACATAATCAGAAGTAAAATATATACCACTTGCAAGATTCAGACTGTGTCCTTGGAAAACGATCAAACAATCCAATCACCATGAAAGTGCTTTAGACACTGTCTGCTATCAGTTAATCTGAAATGCAAATGCCAAAGAAGCTAAGAGATGATTCATGATATCTGATAACTCGGTTACAAAGTAAAACCCTCAAGTTACTTTACAGCAAAAATGAAATGAGAACTTTAAATCAAATCAGGATAGAGTCGAATAGATTAAGCATATACTACATATAAGAAGAATATCAAGATTAGTAAGAAGAGAAGTTTCAATCAGCATGCAAATGTTGAAACAAATCTTCACAAAATATTCTGATGTTACAGGAGGTTCAACAAACCTAGCTAAGAACCATGCATTACTACTACAAAAGCTTGAAACACTATTTAAATTCACTTCAGTGACACAGAACCTAATGTATAGAATAGGCATATGCTAAACAAAAAGCAAGTCCGATTAACAAAGATCAACTAATACAAATCCTCCAGAAGAAAATTCTTACTGTTCAGAGAGCTGAAATGCAAATTTCGTTGCGTAGCGCAGATTTGGTCCCTGAATATTACAAACACCATAATTGCAGTCAAGAGTACTAACACATATAAGAATGAAGGATGTCGAGAAGGGGATAATAGGAGAAACTTTCTTCACTAACCATACATAAGAGCACCCAGCAGTCTCTTGAAAGCTCAAAGCCATTTCTGTTGAACGCTCTGGGTCTCTCCATGAGATTATCGTGTCTGTACATTGAAAAAAATACCACTTATCCACACATACACACCAAATATAATCATATCTAATAAAACCGCTACAAACAAAGCCTACCTTCTTGCTTCCTGTAAATATCCTCAGGGTTGATGGGATGCACAAGTAACATCTCGTTATCTTCTTCATCGATTACACAAAGACTGAGCTCTTCGGAACGCTGCATCACATACCATTTCCATTAAGCAAACAAGTACTGAAAGTTTACTTACAGAATAAGTCAAATAGAATAAAAAAAAAACAGACCTCCACATAGTCGATGCTTACATGCCCAGTTCCTCGATCATCCCATTTACCATCTTCATTCAAATGATAAACCTTCACTCTCTAAAACAAATTGATTCAAAAAACAATCATCAAACACACAACTTTATACCGTTTTTATATTATCAATCAATTGAATTGCACAGTGATTTGATTGGTAGCTATGAATCAGGGAGCATAGTAACATAGCTAATCGAAGAAACCCTAGCTCGAATCAAGTAACCAAAGCGAGAGCGACACACACACACCCACCTGCATAGAACTGGAATTGGAATTAGATTGCGACTTTTCAGGGGCGCCCATCACTGACTTCTCCACCTCCAACACCAAATCGAGCCGAGAAAGTGAAGATGCTGACACCGAAGCAAAATTAGGGTTCTAGACGCCGGCGATAAAGGCGGGAGATTCAGCTCTGGAAGGGGGCGAAATCGAATAGGAAACCCTAATTACCAATACGGAGAATCAAAATAAAATTGACAATCTCTCTCTCTCTCTCTAGCTTTTTTTTTTTTCTGCGAAAGCTTTCCTTGAGCTTCGAAATGCGAAAGGAGAGAGAAGAAGAAAGGAGAGAAAAGGAAAATAAAATTAAAGCAGTGGAAAATATTATAGTTCTTCTTAATACGTTATGGTCAATATTCCATTAATACCCTCTGGAACTATCGATATCTACAAAAGGCCATTAAGTGCGAGGCATACATCGCCACGCGCTCTCTTCCCGCGAGTCTTGCTCGCTCTAATTAAAAATGACAGCCTGTGACGTGGAAGAAATAACAAGCGGAAAAGTTTTGTCTGTACTAAAACGCGTTAAGCCCAATCAAAGAGCGCCAGGTGGGATATTGGTACCTCATGTTTGTTAGATTAGTGAGGCTCTGAAGTGCGTTGACTCTGTGGTCAAGTAAATACCCACGTGGCTTTAGGTAGTTGGTAGATCGGTCCAAAAGCGCAATAAAAAGAAGAGACGAGTAATCGAAATCACGACACGAGCTGTGTATTATATACTTCCTGCACTAAAAAGGGGTTCTTTCGTCATAATCAATTAATCTTTACAAATTATTTCTTTCTAATTACAAGAATTACGATTTTAATCCTGACATAATCACTAATTATAGCCAGGATTTTTAACAAATCCTAACGTTTTGAAACGATGGTTATCCCAAACACTACGTCTCATCACATTTTTAACGGGTTTCGTATTCATCTTCGATTCGGTTCATGTCATGAGGAAGTCAAAAACTGAGAACATAGTCAAAAATCAATTTCATTTTCATCAAAATACTTAAACCATTATAATGGTAATTTTAACTTATGAGGAATAACAAGATTAGAGACAATGGCTCGCTTTGATATTCACACGCGGTTCCATTCATAAAACAACTATAAAGGAGTTCAAACAGTGTCAATGGTCGATCGACTCTGGTCACATTTATATTACCAACTTAAACCAGAGAAAACCAATATAGAAGTTCAGCAAATCCTAAGCACCTTCGAGATATAGATGAACAACTAAAACAAGATTCGCTTAGACAAAACGAGTTTCAATGTTAAAGATCCATTACTATCACGCAAATAAAACCCAGAATAATAACATGCATTGTTGTTGAATACGAACCAATCATATAGATTCACTAGACATGGAGAAGCAGTGTGAAACAGTCTACACCATTAAACAAGCTAAACCAAATCAAGAAATGCAAAATATAAGAGAATAATGATATTAAATCAAGGGTACATAAACATAATCCAAAACCGAACTGAAACTGTCTCAACTTCATTAAAGAAAAAAACACAAAATGTATTCTCAGACAAAAAAAATCAAAAGCTTATCCTTCAACGCTAGCATTCTCTCCGCTCTTGACGTTGTGCTTCCTCGCGTACCTCTGGTTCCTCAAGAACTTAGGGTCCATCTGTAACAACATTTTCATCAAAGCAAAATCAAACTCCGAAACTTAAAATAAAAAAAATCTGGAAAGTTAGATGTTGAGCTGTGGTAAAAGACTTACTCCTCTGGTGGGAGTGTGACGGTGTCTCCTAGGCTTCTTGATTCCGTTCTTGTGTGCCTTAGCAGACTGGTTATGCGCTGTGTGATTCTTCGACTTGGCCATCTCTGTACAAACTATACAATCAAACTAAGAACGAGAACAAGAAGAAAGAGAGGTATGGTCGGAGAGAGAAGTGGCTAACCTGCGTCGGATAGATCTGCTCGGCTAGAGTTGCTTATGGCGATACAAATACAACAAAGCCCTAGCTTCTTGTTGAATTTATAGTGAACTTAAATTACTAAAATGGCCCTAATAGATCGTATGGGCCACAAATACATATTTGGGCCCTGCTTTCATTTATATTAAGCCTACCAAATGAACCCAAAATCATGATTTTTTTTTTTTTTTGTCAACCCCAAAATCATGATATATTCTGGAAAAACATCAAGTTTGACTATTAGCAGTAACTTGGAATGCAAACTTTGAATAGAATTAAAGCATTACGATTAGTACAAATGAAATGTAAAAGTGTTGACATCAAAAGCCATGCAATCTCTACACAGACAACCAAAGAAACTGTAGATAGATGATCCCGGTGTTCTACATCTAAAAATGTTTAGCATTTTTGTACACATAGTACTACTACTCGTTATAGGATCCAGTAGATGTTTAAATAACTTACATTTTTTAGATGCGTCATCATTAAGAGAACGTTGGATAACAGATAACCCGGACCGACAAAATAGGGCAAGTGAAACTGATCGTCATCGACTTGTCTAGTTAGTTGTATTGTGTGGAGTGGACTTCGTTATTTACAGAGCAACTGAAACTCACCAGCTATAAACGCTTTAAGCTTTACATAAAGGTCAGATTCTCTAGTAAAAAATGTTTTATTTGTAAAATGTTTTTCTTAGCTAAGATTCATACCAACGATTAATTACGATGTTAATAAAGAAACGTTAAATACAAATTGTCAACAGAAAGTAAAACATAGTAGCATGGTTAAAAAGTAAAAGTAAAAGAGAAGGTTTCATTGGATAATTATCTTTCTCAGTCACCCAAAACAAAGCAAGAGGGAGAAAATAACAAAGAGAAGAGAACCCAACAAACGATCCGATCCAGAATCACCCGGAGGAGGAATGTGATAGTAAAACGGAAAATAAGGAACGATGGGATTTGGTGGAGGCGGCGTCGGGAAGTTGCCGTAAGAAGCAGGCGGATAATAGTAACTTTGTCCACCGTCTCCATATCCTCCGTACGGAGGAGGGTATTTACCACCACCTGAACTTGAAGGAGGAGGAGGAGGAGAATAGTAATAAGAGCCGCCGCCGCTTCCGCCGGAGGAGCTTGGAGGAGTAGGAGGAGGAGGAGGAGAAGACGTCGGGACAGGGTTACATGGATTGTCGCAAGAGGAACACATTGTGCAAGAAACAGTTTGGTCCTTTGACGTCACGCAGAGAGACAGTGACAGTAGTAGCAGTATAAGAAGAGCTGACAAGTTTGAGAATCTGATTGCTTCCATTGTCAGAAGTTTTGCTGACGGCAAATGATAGACTGAGAGGATTAAAGATCAAGTGATAAGAGAGAGAGAGAGAGGAAGAAGCACATTCAGAGGCTCAGAGTAGAAGTGTACTTCTTTTTATCAAGGAAATTCATATTTTTAATTATTTTTTTATTTTCTAGAAAATTTTATTTTATATATTCAAAGATATGTGTATTTTATATATGTCATTATCTTTTAACCTCTACCATTTGTAGGCATATGACTATATTCGAATATTTAGTCTTAGACGATATAAATTTAGTTTTTATTAGACTCTATTTTTACATCTATTCTATTGTGATGGATTGTAGTTTAAATCGCGAGGGTTCTAGGAAATGGTTACATTTAGAACAATTTCATTGTTAAGATATCTAAAACAAAAAGTAAAAATATTTTACTAAATTATAACTACTTAAATAAAAAAAATTTGGTCTAATACTTAATTAAATTTTAATCTAAAAAAAATACAAAACACTTAATAATAAGCACCTATCTGGAATAGTTTTGAATTATTAAAAAGTTTTATTTTTTAAATGAAATCTCTCATTTTTTTTACATATTTATATTTTATTTCATTATTTTATTGGTGAAATATCTATTGGAGTTTTACCAATTGACATGCTCTTATAAGCATTAAGCCAACGCCACCACAAGATCAACAGTGTGAAGAGTAGACAAATTTAATTACATACCTTTAGTACTTCTCTTAATAACTGACTCTATATTTATTTTTGGTTTTTTTTTACCTGACTCTATTGTTCTTTTTAAAATTCGATTGCATGCATTTATTCATAATTTACCAACGATGACAGTGTGAAAGAGTAGTGATATTGTATCACTACGAGCACCTAGGATCAATAGTATTCCATTATTTGAAGTAAACTCTACCACCTTGAATACCTAGTTGGTCTAAGGTAAGTGAACGGTGGTTGCGATAGCCAACCAATAGGGCCAATGGAAAGTCGCACCCTATATTGATGTAAAAGGTTTTCAGCCAACCAATAGGGCCAATGGAAAGTCACACCCTATATTGATGTAAAAGGTTTTTCAGTTTACATATAAAGTTACTTTCATGCAAAAGGAACGGTGTAATCATCATGTATCAAAATACCAATAGGATTAAATTGCATTTGAGAAAAAGGTCTTCCACATTTTGCTAAAGTGACAAAGACAAAACTGAATTTTGCTTTCGAACGTTTTCCAATTTATTTATCTTAGGTAATGTGAATGTAGTGGAGTGGAGTGAAGTGATTTGAACTTTGAAAAAGAAAGATAAAGAGAATCAAACAAAGCAACAAAGGCAAAGGGAGACAAAAGATCCATATGTGTTGGCTGTCAAAATGTTTATCGGATTCTTCCTTGTTTGTTGATAGTAAAGTCATCACTTTATTCCCTTCCTTCACATGCAGCTTCTTTTTTTCTTACAAATTGGAGATGACTCATGTCGCCATCGAATTTTAATCATAATAAAGGAATATCACGTACATGAATCCGCAGATGATCTAATACAAATACAATAATGCAATTTTCCTAAGCCAATTATCTTCCTTCCCCTTCCCTTCAGACCTTCCATCAAACAATCAGGTGTATGTAAAGCTGATTGTGAAATTGATAAAACATTCGACTCTGAACCATGACTAAAACATTTGACGAAATATTTACGCTGGGAGACACAATTTGAGTTTACAATATCACTAAGAGACACATTGTCTATGTAACACACTTTCTCATGTTAGTTTTACCAACATAACCTCCAACTAGGAAACCTTCAACTAAGAGAGGCAAAGAGAGAGGTAACTCTTGTTAGCCAATCCAACTAACCAAACTGATATAATCTTTTTACCTTTTGTGAAAATGAATAAAACATTTCTAATAATCTTATATCTTCCTTTATCTTCACAAAATCTATCGCCGTTTCTAATGAACCCTAATTTCTTTCTTCCCCGACATCTTTTAGATTCAGAAATCGAAATCTGAAGTTGAACCCCTTTCTCCTTCTATAGACGTTTTCTTTCTCCCTGAATCTCGACGTTTTCTTTCTCCCCGAATTTCTTCCCGAAATCAAAATTGACATCTCGATCTCTGTTTCTCGACCTCGAAACTCTGTTCTTTACCGCCTCTGATGATTCACATATTAACTCCAAATTGAAGGTTAGATCCCGCTTCTTAAAACAACTACTTGACTCTGTCTTCTCGGTCCAAACCCGAACTTTTTACATCTTGAGAAATTGAACCCCTTTCTCTAGGCTCAGTCCCGTGTGGAAACGATGGTGGTGGCTGTGGAGGGCGTGGTGGAAGAAGCGGTGGATACCGTAGTGGAGGCAGTGGTGGTTGTGGAAGCGATGGTGGAAGACGTGAGTATGGATACAATGGTGGTGGTTAGTGGAGGTGGATGCCGAATCTTCATCCACAAAACCTTGAACATAAGACCTCATCCACAAGATCTTCATGCACAAAACCTTGATTCATGTGTCCACATTTTCCCGTGTCCATAATTTTACCATCCACAATGTGTATGTTCATATCTAACTCTTCCACAATTTTTCGTGTCCACAAACACTTGATGCAATGTGCAATTTTTGCTTCAAAATCGAACCATTTTAGGTTTATTTTGTTTCTAATGATATATCTCAACTTTCGTCTCTTTGTTCTTAAATTAGCAGAGAACAGAGAATAATAGTTTATTTTTTGTCAACGGTTCATCGTAACCACAAGCATTGCGTCCATATATATCTATCCATAAGTATCTGTTAAGTGTCCACGTTTCTTGCGTCCACATTTTTTGTGTCCATAAATCTTCTATTGATTATGCTCGATGACTTTTCAGATTTACTTAACTTTTCTACTATATTTATGTACATATAACAAGTAAAAAAATAATTAAATAGATTTTAGTTTGCTTGTCCATAATTCTTGTTTCTATAATTCATTTGTAATTTACGTGTTCACAACTCATGAATCCACTTTTTTTTTCTATCCACAATATAGATATCCATATTTCATTTGTCCACAAATGCTTAATCCAAAAATCTGACATCAAATGGTTAAAATATATGTTAATGGATGTTAAAATGTAGAAGATAAAAAGCTAAAATTTACTATGTCAAATTTTTTAATTTTTATACTTTAATATTTGAAAAATAATCAAACTAAGGAACGAGAGGTGAACTTATAAAAATAATAAAAATATATTAAAAAAATACAAAAAATTGCAACTCATCGGTCAAGTTACAATTATTTAGTCACTCAAACCAAAATCTAATATAAATAAGTTATTGTGTGACCAAATCCAATTGACCATGTAGTTTATTTCTTAAAGAGAACAAACTTCTCTTTCCACCTAAAGCAGGGGTAATTCCGTCCACGAAAGAACAGCTATATGGACAATGTGTCCCAACTATAGAATGTGTCTCTAAAAGTAAAAGACATAATGTGTCTCTGTATGTAAATGTCTCATGTTTATCGGATTCTTCCTTGTTTGTTGATAGTAAAGTCATCACTTTATTCCCTTCCTTCACATGCAGCTTCTTTTTTTCTTACAAATTGGAGATGACTCATGTCGCCATCGAATTTTAATCATAATAAAGGAATATCACGTACATGAATCCGCAGATGATCTAATACAAATACAATAATGCAATTTTCCTAAGCCAATTATCTTCCTTCCCCTTCCCTTCAGACCTTCCATCAAACAATCAGGTGTATGTAAAGCTGATTGTGAAATTGATAAAACATTCGACTCTGAACCATGACTAATTTTAACTAGATTAACACACTCTTTTCAAAATAATTATTTTTGCGTAAATCATTTTAATATAATTCAGTTCTATTTTTTATGGAAGTCAGCAAACATCCGCTAGTTTTGTTATCTATCACTGACACAATTCATCATAGCAGAATCCTTGTTACCTTTATTGGGATAAATTAAAATTATTTACTAGTCACTGAAGCAGTTAACTTTGTGGCAGTCTCTTTTCTCAGTGGTTGACCGCCGGCACACGTGTGAAGCATAAGTACAGCGAAACACCTCTCTTATGTTCGGTCCAATCCAAACCAAACCAAACCAAACCAAACCGCATGAACGACTGATATTAAACGGGGTTTAAACTATAATAAGACAAAAGTTAGAGGGTATAACATGTAAATGTCATCGCTGACAAAAAAAAAACATGTAAATATTATCTTGACTTTTCTTTTTTGTAAACTCGTGTCTTTGCGAACTTGTAGTTCGGTAATAAGTCTAGCTTCCACTCTCTCTCTCTTTCTCTTTCTCTTTCTCTTTTTCCATTGTTCTTCCCCTTCTCTCTCTCTTCCGGTCTTCTAGGGTTACGTTCATCACGTTCAAAGTTTTCTCCTTTTCATCTCAATTCTTCTCTGTATCCTGTAACAATCAGAGGAATATGGATTCCAATTCATGGATTAATTGTCCCTCAGTTTTCTCATCCTCTTCTTCTTCTCGACGGTGTCAATCTCGATCAGGTTCGCGCTTCTTCTTTATTTTCAGGATTCATCATGAGACTGATCCGTTAAATTGGTGGGGGCAGATTTGTATATAGGTGGAGGGTACGAGGATCTTGAAGGAGAAGACGATTTGAAGTCGGAGTTTATATGCCCTTTTTGCGCGGAGGTCTTTGACATTGTTGGGCTCTGTTGTCACATTGATGAAGAGCATCCTGTTGAGGTCAAGAACGGGGTAATTAACGAATCATCATCAAACCCTTCTTTAAAAATGTTACTGTCTTTTGGAGACAGGACTTGTCTGATTCTTAGGTTTGGTCATGTCTTTAGCTTTAGCTTTGTTCGGATTGTTACAAAACATGGCTTCCTTTTTTAGAAAGTTCGAAGCTTTGCTTGAAATTGAAAATGTTGGTTTTATGTTCTCCTCTCCCTACCTGTTGTTTCTTCTTACCCTTCTCTAAATGATATGTCTTTTGAGACAGGACTTGTCTGATTCTTAGGTTTGGCCAGGTCTTTAGCTCTACATTTGTTCTGATTGTTACAAACTTTTGTTTCTTATTTAGAAAGTTTGAAGCTTTGAATGTAATTGAAAATGTTAGCTTTATGTTCTGTTCTTGGTGATGATGAAATGCTCTGCCTACCTACCTGTTGTTTCCTTTTATCAGATGAGCCCATTTAACAGCTTTGTGGAGGCAAGTTTTGTCTGATTCTTAGGTTTGGTCAGGTCTTACCCTCAGCATTGTTCAGATTGTTACAAAACATGGTTTCCTCTTTTAGAAAGTCTGAAGCTTTATTGGTTTTATGTTCTGTTCTTGGTGACGTTAAAATGCTCTCTGCCAACCTCTTGTTTCTTCTTATCAGATGAGCCCATTTAGCAGCCTTATGAAATCCAATCTTTGGATTGTTTTCATTAAATTGAGTATTCTTCATTAGCTGGTAATAAGTAATTAGTGATCTTTCATGATCCTTATCTGCTTTCTCTTAGACTTGGCGTTGAAACAATATGATCTTTGTTATCTCTCAGGTCTGTCCTGTATGCACAAAGAGGGTGGGGTTAGATATCGTTGGCCACATCACTACGCAACATGCAAACTTTTTCAAGATATCCTTTCTTTATTACAAGTTAACTGATGCTTTGTTCTGTTTTATACCTTAGCTCTATGTTTATTCCTTGATGTGAGATTCTACGTGCAGCGAAGGAGAAGGTTGAGAAAAGGAGGATACAGCTCTGCTTATCTGGCTTTAAAGAAAGAACTCCGAGAAGCAAACTTACAGTCACTTCTTGGTGGATCTTCTTCAAGTTTCACTTCTTCAACGAATATAGATTCTGATCCGTTGCTGTCATCCTTTATGTTTAGTTCTCCTTCAAGCAAATCTGTTGTAGAAGGAACCTCAGCTACAAAAGTCTCGCATAAGGCATCTCTCAAAAGGTATAATAATATGTATATATCTGCAAAACAATAGAGAGCTTCTTTCTCACTTTGGACTCTTGGCTTTTGTTTTGTGTAGAGACATTCAAGAAGCTCCACTTTCAGGTGAAGATCAAGAGAAGGCGAAGAAGAGCGAGTTTGTGCGAGGTTTGTTCTTGTCAACCATGCTTGGAGATGATTACTAGAGCGGTTGAAAATTGTTAGAGTGGTCTCTCAATGTATGATGGAGAAAAGCTTGCAAGTTAAGGGGAAGCAGAGTTTAATCCATATCTTACTGTCATTGTACGTTGAAACCTTGGTTGTGCATACTTTCTTTTCGTTGAGACGTTCATAGATTCTAATTAAAAAAATACGTTTTGGGAAAAGACAAGAGAACATGAAATGGTCTTTGAATCATGACAAGAGAAAATTGAAACTAAAAAAAAAAAAACAAAATTTCTTTGATTACACATTGTATTAAAAAAAAATGAACCTGTACAGACTTTGTCATCTCACAATATGCAAAACAAATTAAAAACAAAAACGGACTGAAAGGAACATGCATGGTCTGAGGTCAGATCATGTTGGTTTATTTGAGGTGAAAAAAGAATCTGACCTTTTCTAACTTCACCAATATGAATGAGTCCTAGAAAGAATCCCCTTGTTTCTTTTTTAGAATGTAGCTCTACCATAACCATTATTAACTCTCATAAGCTCGGGACACGGTTCAGGTGTCACGAGCTTAGAAGACCCATACACATAGGAGCAACTCCAAGAACCATCAGAAGAAGAAGAACCAGAGCTCATCAACAAAGAAACATTGTATAAAGCCACTGACCTAAACGGAGACTCTTTGATCCCAAACAACTCCCCCGCAACGCCGATATCTACTCCAGAAACGTTGCTTAATCTAATGCCATTAACTATGGGAAGAGCATTTGCGTCAAACTTATCATCCGGATGAGAACCAAAGCTACCATTAGCCACAATAGCAGTACCTATCCTCCACATATCGATATTCGAAACATCGATCTCTCTGATGTAACCGCCTCTTCCTTTAGTGGTTCTAAAGGCAATGCCGGTTAGTGAGTTGCGTATAAAGGCGTTATCGACCACGACATGAGATATTCCACCTGACATTTCACTACCAAAGGAGATAGATGAACCAGAAGCTGCTTGAAGGTTGACGTTTCTTATATGAACGTTTTCAGTAGGACGTGAGTAGGAGATTCCATATTCATCCCAACCGCTTTTGAGTGAAATCGCGTCGTACCCCATGTTGATGGTAGAGTTTTGGATGCACACATTATCAGAAGAATCTGCAGAATAATTAACAACAAAGGAGTCAATTATATATTCTTAAACATAAAACTAGTTGAACATATGCTATTGTATTTTAATATTTGTAGTGAGATTCCGCATAAATTTTAAAGGCCAACACTAATATTTAAAATTTGGCTAATCCAATCATTAGTTTTGAGTTAGAAACATATGAAACTTAACATGGCAGAGAGTTTCGTTTGTTGACTCAAATAAAATGGTCCAAAAGAAGAATTAGTATCGATCTTAAAATGAAGAGATATGCTCAGTGTTCTAAAAATCAGTGCAGACGGCTCTTAAGTGCTTTAAAATAAAAAATCTGTATAGCCGTTCAAAAAATTGGTTTAGATACACGCCTAATCAATAATCTCATATAAAGCGTCTAGCGATTTTTGAATATAGGATATGCCCATAAGAACTACCGTTATCTCCAAGAGACGTGTTGAGATTCTATATCGAAAGTTTAAATGACCGATACTAATATATAAGAGATTTGGGCAAAAAAAATTTAATCAACTAGAAACAGAGACAACTAACCTGGTACAATGCCGATTGTATAAGGAGATCCAGGAGAAGAATGAGCCAATATCTTATCAATATATACATGGCTGCATTAGTGAAAATGGTTAGAATCAAGAGAGTTACCAAATGGTTTAGGCTTAAGCTAGCTCGTACCTAGAGTATATTGCATGGACTGTATAACACGGTGCGTTCAAAAACGTGACATTCGAGATAGTTATATCTTGGGAAGAAATAAACTCAACGAGGTGAGGACGGTTGTACTTTAAGGAATGAGAAGTAAACCGATCCCACCAAACCAATCCTTGACCATCTATAGTACCATTATCACCTAAAAAGGAGTAATCATAAAGTGAGTAAACTAACATAATGAGATCAAAAGGACGTATACACAAAGCATTGTTATTATTACCTGTTATAATAACATCATGTAGCATATGACCGCTTATCAAACTCTTGTATCGCTTCCCAGGCAAATCAATCCCTCGTCCATATGATGGTAATGGTTCAACAACTCCCCAATGCGATGGATCCTTTTGTAGTAACAGACACACCAAAACATAAAAACATTAATATTTGGGGTTTTCCTGCTCCATATCAAAGTTTAGGACTATATGTGAGAAGGAGAAGAAGTATTATTATACCTGAGAAGCAACTATAACGGCGCCGTTTTCGAGAAAGAGAGTGAGATGGCTGGTGAGGCTGAAACTCCCGGTGAGCCATTTTCCGGGAGGGACGTAGAGCTGGGCCCCACCTTTGTCGGCGAATGACATAAGATAGAAAACTGCGTTTTGAAACGCGAGAGTGTTGAGCGTTTTGCCATCTCCAACCGCTCCAAACTCTGCGATTGAGACGCTGTGCGGTCTCGTACTCAACGACCTCCCCCCAAGTTCGTCGCATATTCTTCCGGCGCCGTGAGTCTTTGCGTAAACCGGAATCAAACTGGTTAACGCCAACACCAAGATTAATGCACCCTGCGACAAGAGCAAGAACACCAAGAAAATGTAATGAAACAGAGAAAAACAGAGAGTTTCGAGTTTTGTTTGAAATTGGCTCTAAGACCGAGAAGAAAGGGACAAATATATAACTAAGAGAGAACACACTTACTGACATCTTTATTTGTAATGAAGCTGTCGGATGATAAAAAGCTATAAAGGCAAGAACCTTACGTGCCAAGTGTAACCAAACACAGAGAAAGAGAGAAGGAGAAGAAGAAGCTTTTTAATACACAACAGAGAAGCTTTTTAATACACAGAAATTTAATTTATTATAAATTGAAAAAAATAAGGTAAGGAAGAAGATTGACGCCGAAATGACAGCCTTATATGAGCATAATAGATTGATTTAAAAAAGGAAAATAATAGAAGAATATAGGAAGGAAATTGACAGTGGGAGAATAAAAATATTATGTTAGGAAAGACAGAGTAAGAGAAAAACAAAATGCAATCATTAATGTATAATAATAATAAATGTTAAAACACTATTTTTAGCAAATAATATCGGTTTGGAATCAAGTTGATTAAGGGATCTGGTAGCGTATTATCGCCGACAAATCTTCTTCTCAACATGGCTGTTTTAAGCTGTGCTTAGCCAACAGAATTGTATTTTTGTTTTAGACAATGCATGTGTCTCTTATTTTTTGTTTTGTTTTCTTGTTTTTCTGTCAATTGTTATTATTGGTTTTGTAGCATTCTAACATTTTAAGATATTTTTATTTGCAATATTTTCCTTGAATCATTCTTATATACATTCAGCATCAATGTTATCTGACTGGTTTCTCTTATCTCATTTGAGAATTATCACCGTTCATACATTGGAGTTATATTAGTCAAAAGATATGTACGTGAATAACTCTATTTTGAATATGTATTTGCTTTGTCCAAAAAAAAAAAAATATGTATTTGCCTATTTACCAATTTTTTTTTTGTCATCAGTTTAATCGATCCATAACCAGCTCACAATGCAAAACAGTAATTTAGTAGTATCTAATTCCGATAAAAATCGTAAAATAAACATTTAACCACTTGAGTAAAGATACTTCTTTGCTTACTTCCTCCCTCACCTATAAAATTGAACACACTATTAAGTGAATATTTTTTTTAATATATACTGCTATATATAGTTTTCTAGCCAACAATTTAGCAAATACTAGTTAATAACTATAAAAAATACGATTAGGTTGTACAAAATCTCATAAAATGAAACATTCTGACTGGAAAAATAACTTTTTAGAAATGTTTTTTGACATTGAAAGAAAGCACTAAATGTGGGAATGAGAAGGAGACGGTGGAAGCATGTGGAGTGACAGGGCGGAGGCAAATGGAACGGGTCCTACCCCCCAATCATACGTTAATTTGCCAGCCTGGCACTTTGTGTTTTTGGTTATGTTTGTAAACCTGAATTTATGTTTGCTTAAATCAAGTCATTGTTTAAAAAGTTCAATCATCATTCCAATTTTCGTTCTAAAATGTAGTATAAACAAGATATAATCCCCTAGATTTCGTGAACTATGCTTGGTTTATGTAGATGTCAGCAATCAGCATTGTTATCAAACTCCTAAGTCCTAACCTAAAGATTATACTATAATTTTCTAATAGCAGTGTAGACTTAGCTAGCTAATGTTAGAAACGGCTCACATGTGCTCATGTAACATTCTTCTTTTGGATCAATTTTAAACTTAAGAAAATTATTTCTACAATCATTTAGCCCAACAAGACAAACAAACAAAAACTAAGAATACATCACATATATGTCTATAATGAACTTCAACATTACGAGCCTTAATTTTAGGCTAAATAGGCTTCATTTCAGCCCATCACGTTACACTTGTATTTTCTTGAGATACATATGAACTAGATTCATAAAGGCCGAATGGATGCTGAATAGTTTGGAATCCGAAATGTCACAGAATCCTCTAGGTTTTACATACCGAGATGTCCAAATTACTTTGGACTATATATGACATGTTAAAAAAAACAAGTAGATTTCTTCAATCGAAATCAAGACAAACGACTCACATTAACTGGCTAGCTTTTACTTTATAGCTAACTAGTGGTATTCCGGCGCTACGCGCCGGGTTCGTATATTTTAATCTCTAATGAGTTCAAAATCGTTCATAATCCTTGAATCACCAGTATATGTGGATAAGCTCTTACATTGTGTGTGTGTCTGTTCTTTTACCTGCTTTGTATGATGTTGTTGGAGATGTTACATTTTGATGGTCGATATGGGTTTCTAGCAAACATATATTATGTTTTTATATTTTCTAGTTGTTGGGTATTTTTTTTTTTTTTGATTGTTCATTAGGATATATAATTGTTTCTACTAAATAGTAAATTAATAATTTGTTTTAGGAAATGTCACATTATACAATTAATGTAGTAATATCTTCAAAATCATCTTAGTAGAAAGGAGAGGTTTTTGTTTCTAAATTCCCAACGTTGGTCCTCATTTGTTTTGTTGCTGATTTTTGAACTGTAAATTTATTATAATGTGATAACTATAGGTTTATTTTAGGTCAATAGATGTGTACTTCTATAGTTTTATGCCGAGGAGAAAATGATAGTTTTTCGTGCTATTTAAGTGTGTAATGAAGAAGACGGATAGCATGTGGCGAAGAAGGGTAAGCATTTATATCTTTTAAATTTTCTTTAGTTTGCTCCAATTATTGCTATTGTATACTGGTTATTGGTAATTGTTTTAATTTTTCTTAATGTAGAAGCTAATTGCATGTGGATTTGGAGCTTAGATTGTAGGCGTTTGGGATGACTGATGAAGGAGTGATAGGGCACGAAAAAAATTTATTTATTTGGGATAAGTTTGGCTTATTATCCATTTGGAGGTGGATGTTATTTTGTTGGTTTACTATGTTCCCGGACCTTGATTTTCGTGTTACTTTTTTTTTTTGTTTCAAGTCATTTTTTCTTGTCTACCAACATATTTTTTTTGTCACATTTGTTGTTGTAATTAGTAATTTTTGGTGTAATGTTTTAGATTAATGGTTGATCATATCTTGTATCTGTGTAATGAAATCTGCCTTATATCAGTAAGTTGCGTAATATTTGTTTCTCTTCTTTAAGTTGAGCAGTAAGGCTGACTTCCAATCAACTCAACCAATATGTTGATAAACCAGACATTTTTATAGGAGATCCGTTTAGGATGAAACGGTTTCTTTGTGGACGTTATGCATTTCGCTTAAATGACAATTGATGTATAATTTCTTACCAAATGGATTATGTTACTTTTCAATGTGTTTGAAATGGCCGAGTCAATTTGATAGACAATTTCTTTGCTTGATCATCAAGAAATCAGAAGATAGGTTCTCGTTCTAATAAATTTGATGGCTCCATTTTGGTTTTCAGAAATCATGTTCTTTCTTGTTTGTTAACTAAGAAGTAAGAGTTTTAAAATGGGCAATTGTCAATAATAATACATTTTGAGTTTTTGTCACAAAAATGGCATTAGAAAGAGAAAGTCACAAAAACGATATTCATTAAAGGATAAAATATCCCTAATACCCTTGGTGTAAAATTAAATAAACAAACAAAAATAAATAAAAACAAATCAAATAAAAAACAAAAAAAAAGTAAAAAAAAAAAGAATTTTTTTATAGTTTCAGTTTCAGATTCGAAATTTTCTATAGTTTTTTTTTGAAATTTTTTTTTTCGAAATTTTTTTTTTAATTTTTTTTTTAATTTTTAATATTTATTTTTTATTTTATAAAATTTTAAATCCTAATTCCAAAACCCAATGCCTTTCACATTTTGATGGTGGTTTGTAAGTGTTGCTAATCGAGATTGAACATGGAAACGAAAATCCGATTGAATTCATATTGTTATGAATTTAGTAGATAATTAAGTAACCATTTTTAAAATATTCCTGGACATTGTGGGTCTGATTCGGACGATTAACGTGTGTTTCTTGTGTTTGATTTGTAAAGTCAGAAATATATGTCGACCAAAAACATCATATATTCCAAAACGCATCAGTTTAGAGTCCTTTGCTAGCTAACTAATCTATATGATGGAAACAACAGGTTATATTGGATGTTTCAAGTACGTAAAGGAAACACAAACCATTAGCTTAGTCACCACTTGTCTGTTCGTCACCGAAAGTTACAAATTTGGATAATTCCAACTATCTCCACCGAACCCAGTAATCTTATTCTTTACCTGATGTAACACACTGTTTACCTTTTGATCAAATCAAACACCTGGTTCCCGTGTTGATCTCACCTAATCATATTTTCCTAATCATATTCATCACTTTTTGCTACGATAAAGTTGGAGGGGCTTATATATATAGACTTAAAATTTCAAAGAAAGAAGATACCTTTAGAGATCCTCATTCTATTGATCAAAAAAAAGAAGAAGATCATCCTTCTATAAACTCCATTAGGATAGCGAATTGAAATATGTGTTGATGTACGTTTCCATTTTCTGAGGTTTTCCATTTGAAAGATATCTCATGCCCGTATAACTCCACTATATAGTAGTCATGTTTCACAGCTCAAAAAGCACACATCTCCAAAGCATGTATACACGACAGTCCTGATGTCATCTACGAAGCTCCATAAACCTCAAATCGGTCTGTTGGAACAAAATATGAAACTACTCAGAAAGTTTACTCAAACCTGAAGCGGGAAAAGACTGCAAAAATATGTTAGGTACAGGACAGCCAAATCTACCATACATTCTTGCAATTCAGAATCGTTAATTTGTTCATGTAGGCATACCTCAGGGTTGCATGCACACCCTATTGAAGTTCATAAAGTAGCAAAGAGTTAGATCTGTTTTGGATGCTCTTGACAGCATGAACAGCAAAGTAATGTAGTGGATCATCTCATGGAAGTTCCCCATCTAGATTCATGCTCATCTGTCCTAAAAGAACAAATTTTCATGATCAAAGTTTTCTATTAATCTATATACAGTAGTTTGTTGTCATACCTTATTTTCAGTCAAGTTTGTAGTAGTGGTAGGGGCATCATCACCGACAGGCTTGAACTCCTGCAACTCCTTGAAGTTCAACATTGGCTCACCCACATTTTTGCTTTATAAAATTTCTTCTTATTAACGCCATTGATCTCCAGGGAGAGTTGATGCATCGTTTCTGCTATAACTTTTTCTTTCGCGTTTACCACTTTTACAAACTTGACTACTGGATTCTACGATTTTAAAAATCAAAAACCCAAAACGTTGCTCAAAAATCAGAGCACTTCCAAATTATAGCCAAGGGAGATCTATATAAAAGTACTCATCATCCCCCATAAATCAATTCCTAAAATCTAGGATTGATCCATTGAAAACACTAAATATGCGAAAGTGTAATTAGCAACACAAGTGTATCCAAAATGGACACGACCAACTTCACCGCGGAGCTCTTACTCGGTAGAGAAATTCTTTGAAATCGCTTTTATCCACACCCACTTCCGCAACGAAATTGAACTTCAGTTGTTTGAACCATTAACAACACAACATTTCCCAATAATTTTAAGATCTAAAATATTCAGTTGACAAAAATTACCTTTCCAATTCCAATAAGCTCTCGACCTTATTCCTTCCCAACAACAAAGGAGCCTGCTGACAAGACCAGCCTTCAAATCAGACAGAATCAGAAGAATCGCCATAGTCAAACTCGCCCTTAGAGAGAGCTTTGGAGAGTTTTGGAGAGGAGAAAACTGAGAAACGATGAGATACGTGGATTCATGCCTTCTAGTCCATATATATATTATATGCAGAATGATTAAGAAGTCGTTGAAAGCTTGTAGTGATTGCAAAGTTTAACGTCGACGGTTACGAACAGGTTGCGGTGGCTGGGAACTTTGAATCGTCGGATTGGAACGTAGAAGGAGTTGCGTTACGGGGCATTTGGACCTATTCTGAATCTATCACAATACCTAAATTACCTATTGGGCCTCTGCAAACATGAAAACCCACTTTGCAAGACGCTAACAGGAAGCGAAATCTGAGAATTATAGTATGACATGTGTCTTGAATTGCCCCTATGTAGTTGATGATGTGGATAGCTTAAGGAGAGAGACAACTCAACTTTATTATATAAGATTATTTTCGCCTCTTCCCTAACTATCTAGAGAATTAAAGCTTAACAGGAGTTGCAATGTTTGTGCTGATCCCTTACCCTTAGCAAAGAAGGCTAGAACCATAAATATTTTATTTTCTAATGTAAATCAGAGATGTCTGATAAATGATAGTACAATCTAACATGATTATTTATCGGAATAATATTTTTTATCGACCAAAACATGATTTAAGAACAAGGATAGTTACATTGCCAAAAAAATATATATCCAAAAGTAATCAAAATGTGGCAACAGTCTCATGGCAGTAAGAGATTGAACCTAATGAGACTATACTGAATCAAGATCATATAGTATCGGGCGACCCAATACATAGTGAAAAGATCATCTCTAATTGTAAGAGACTAATTAAGAGATCATCTCTAATTGTAAGAGACTAAGAGATCATCTCCAATTGTGAGAGACTACCCCTCCGATAACATTTTCTGATAAGTTACATATGATGATTATCTGTTATAGGAAGATTTATCGGTTAACTTATTAAAAAAAAAAAATATTTGTCGGTTTGAACTTTGAGCAATGAAATAATTCAATAAATTTACTAAAGCCAGTAGTGCTTTCTTAGCTTAATAGACCTAAAAGTAAAGAAGAATTATAAATAATAAGAAAGGAAAAAAATTTATCTATCATGAGGAGTGAACACATGTGGATCTGCTTCTCATGAACATCTTCCAATCCGACAAGTTGTTGTCCAACACTCGATTTCTCACATGTGGATAACCCCGTAATTTGTAATCCGTCGGATTAAAAACCGGTAACTCCTTACTAAACCGGTTTAGGTTCGGTATACCGAAAACCGGGGTTTCCTCAGTTAGGTTCCCCATAAATCTTGCACTGTTTGTCTTTAGACATCTCTCTATCACCTTGTTCTCTTCTCTAAATTTATCCCTAATGTTCCTGAGGGTTTGGCAGAACCGGTTCGGTTTAGTATCTGGGCGATTCTCTTTGGTTTTGTGTGGGAGACGGCTGCATTTCAGACATATGTTCTTTTGCCGGTCTGTGTTGAAGCATCTTCTCTTTGTTTCGTCTGTAAGACATAAATAAGCCTACATGCGTCGAAGGCAACAACATAATTAAGTTCTAGAGTCGAATCTTTGAACCGTAAATAACCGGATTTCTCAAGAAAACTTAATTGAACATACCAAACCGGGTTATAGAACAATGAATGAGTTCATTGATAACACGCGGATGCTATTACTAAGTAAGTTCATGTCCACACACATTTTATAGCTTATAATAATAAGATATAAAATTGTAGAAAATAAATAACTATATTCATGTTTAAATTGTTTTCATATAAATAAGAAAAAAATGGCTGACCTCGTGGATGAGCTTAAAAGCAATATCTGCTTTTGGGTGGCTGTTTTTATCAGGATGAACCTTCATAACTGAGATAAATAACGATTTATCTTAGAGATTGGTCATAACAAAAATGTTTAACATCTAATGTTTATGATTATTCATACTGAAACTGAAACAAAACCGGACCTAGTTTGTGATATCGTTTACGTATGAGCTTGACCTCTGCATCTTCCTGGATCTGTGTAATGATATAAACAATTCAATGTTCTCTTTGTCTTTGTTTTTTGTTGACTTGAATATAACGCAATTAAAAACTTCGTCCAATACAATAAAAATAGAACAAATATATGTATAAATAAACAGTGGCAACGAAATATACAAACTGAAAAATAAATAACATACACCGAGAATGAGATACCAGTCGATGAAACATGAAACGGAGTTGCCGTTGATGTGAATGCAAGCGATCGGCGATCTCGACAGCGAACAAATCTCTGAGACCAATGCCGCTTTTGGATCCTGTCCGGATCGGATCTTACCCATTGCAACAATAGTTCCAAGAAAATTCCAGGAATATGGAGTTGAATGAAAATAGTTTTCTGTGAAAAAAGGAAGGAGTGAGCAGCTAGAGAGAGAATGAGAAGACGTTAAGAGAATGCAGGCAGACTTAACGGGAGCGACATTTTAAATTGGAAGAGAGAGAAGAGAAATAAAATGACCCATTTATTATAGAAAAAAATCATTAGTTATCGAAAATTTAGAACGTTTTATCAAAGATTACTGATAAATTCAAATAGAAGAACGGGTAAAAGTAACGGTAGGTCCAGCCAAGTTGTAATTAGCTCGTGCCATGCAAACTTTCAGATGCTCATTCATGCTGGCATCATATACTGTAGGCTGCAGGTTAAATTTTATAAGATATAAATACGATCATTTTTTATATTACACATACGATCATGATCAATTATATATATTGTAAAAGTACTTTATAAATCATGTACACATTTAATAGCTGTTAAATCTAGAAATTCAATAGTAGAACATGAGACTTGTGACACATAAAACAGAGATGAACAGCCATATACTAAAGGATGCCTTTATTCGAAATCAAATGAAATAGGTGAAAACAAGCAAAGTAGCTAGGTAATAAAAACAAGCAAATGAAGAGACTACCTAACTTATATGTTCTTTTTACCGACTACATGAAATATCAAAGCTGCAATGATTTATTGGTTTCCAATTCCATAGCACAAGATTTGATGGGTTGTATAGGCATAAAAATGTAAACTCAAATTATAACATATACTACATATATATATCTCTGGCTTTGGATTTATATTGGATTTCGTGATTTTCTTTCTGGTGCTTGATGTTTGAACATAACTCGAGACAGCAGCAATAGTATAAGAGAATGGCTTTGGCTTTGGAAGCTAAGTATATACCTAATGTTACATGCACGCACGTTGATTTAGAAGCTCAAAGTGAAAATAAATACTTACAAACACTGATTTGTATATCACATAAACTAACTTTTAAAGAAAAGGTTTTACGTGTGGGTTGACTTATTGTAATGAAGCCAAACAAACTTCAGTAATCTAGAATTTGGAATCTAACTCATCACTGCTCAAGATCAGTATTAAGTCAAACATAGCGGTTGTAATTGGCCACCCTAAAGTAAAATAAATCACATGGGGATGCTAACTTCTTGATTAGAAATAAGTTTTCTGCCAATTAGTCCTGGGGTTTTAAATAAATTATGTAATTAGTTTTTTTTTATTATATAAATTATCATAACGGTTACAACTTACAAGGCATATAACTTGTTTGAGGTCATACAATTTGAAAACAAGAACTTAGAAAGATCAACGGATAACACAACACATATACTCAATATGGGCCAAATTTAAGTAATATGGCCCATAAAGTGTGGTTTCAAACTAGTATATGTGGCCCACTTGAGTGTTACTACAATAGTTTCTTTCTAAACACACGTGATGTTTTATATACGACACGGACCAGTTACGTGTCCGAATTCGCCCGCCTCCCACGATATTTATTACCGAACTTAACCGGCAAGCAAGACAAATCCCTAATCCAAACCATTTTCGTGCGAAAAAAAAAAAAAATAGAACAAGGTCGTCGTCGGATTTCTAGATCATGGAGTTCTGTCT